>NW_026897333.1:0-322811 GCF_033153095.1 Gastrolobium bilobum
AAAATGAATATCGTCAAATTATATAAGAAAAAGCATTGAACGTGTATAAAGTAGGAACTGTTTTAAAAAACTAATGAATAACATTAATTTGGATTTTGAAATGGTAATCCAAATATTGAATTCTGGAAATTATTGGTATTTATTCCCTTCTTTATATTGTTCAATACCAGATTAATTACCATTTAATAGTCATCATATTAACGAAATTGGACTTTTTTCCTTACACACGTTTCTGATATTCTTCTTGACTTTGTCCCTAATTTGTTTCTATTTAATTTCTATCTTAGGAATTTCCTTCATCCAATACCTGACTTTGTTTTTTCTTGAATTTCCTTTATTTGATTTCTCTTAATTCATATCAGGAATTTTTAAAAAATAAAATAATATATACTTGATAAATGGGTGTTAATTCCTTGATTCCAATTTAAATTCACAATAATAAGAAAAGTACTCTTTTCACAATAATAAGAAAAGTTCTGTTTATCTAGAATAAGTGATTGTTTGGATGAGTTTTCAAAAAAAATATTTTTATATTTTATTTATTTTAGAAGTACTTTTTATAAAAGTTAAAGTTATTTCAATTTTTAAAAAATATTTGTGTTTTAACTTATGTTATTTTTAGAAGCTAAAATTTTCATTTAAAAAAAAAGATTTTTAACTTTTTTTATGACTTTTACTCTTTTTAAAAGTAGACGTCCAAACATATTTCTCCCATACATGCTTTTTTTTTCCTGAAGTAAAACAACTTTTGAAGAGAGAAAAACCATATAAAGAGGCCCTAATAATTTTTTAATGACATGGAAGAAAATGAGAGAAAAGATTAAAAAAAAGATGACGCTAATTTTTTTAATTTTTATTCCTATTATTTTAGTTCCTTTATTTTTTTTTCTTTTCAGTCAATTGATAAAAGATTTGAAACTTTAAAAACTTTCTTCCCTTTTCTCCCCTCAATCCAAAGATAAGGTTAAATTATAGAGAATCATCCCATTCTTCTAATAAAAACAAAAAGAGAATTATCTCTTATTTTAATTAACGGTTATCATTTTTCAAATCAAACTCATTAATTAATTATTAACTCGCAATAAATGATAATCGTTGATTGGCGGAAATCAACGGTTAAGATGTGGTCGTAACATTGTGCGTAACATTATTTGTGTGCCAATTGATGTGGTCGTAACATTGTGCGTAACATTATTTGCGAATTAACATTTGTGACACACAAATAATGTTACGCACAATGTTACGACCACATCTTAACCGTTGATTTCCGCCAATCAACGGTTATCATTTTTCAAATCAAACTCATTAATTAATTATTAATTCGCAATAAATGATAATCTGAATCCACCTAACCACCTTAAATTGTAAACCAGCAAGCTTCCATTAAAAGCTCTACTCAAATAGCGGGTTTTGTGGGCCTCTCCATGAGTCCTAACTGATCACGTAATATAATTATCTAATGTTTCCTTTTTCAGCTATACCCTCTTCCTAAATATGTTCCTACCTATTATCTAGATTACCCCTTAACCTCACCTTAACAGATAAAGAATCTCAAATTTTATAGCCTTTCAAAATCTATCCCCCGGTAGTTAAGATTCGCCTCTTCTAAACACAAGTAGCTGTACTTTTTTTTTCCTTTTTTTTTCAGTGAAAATAAGCAAGCAGCTGTCAACTCCATTTTCAAAGTAAACGCCATTGCTATATATAATTGACTCAAGGTCAAACTCCTCGCTACCATCTGTACAAAAAAGTATAATAATGAACTAGTAAGAAAAAAAATGAATATCGTCAAATTATATAAGAAAAAGCATTGAACGTGTATAAAGTAGGAACTGTTTTAAAAAACTAATGAATAACATTAATTTGGATTTTGAAATGGTAATCCAAATATTGAATTCTGGAAATTATTGGTATTTATTCCCTTCTTTATATTGTTCAATACCAGATTAATTACCATTTAATAGTCATCATATTAACGAAATTGGACTTTTTTCCTTACACACGTTTCTGATATTCTTCTTGACTTTGTCCCTAATTTGTTTCTATTTAATTTCTATCTTAGGAATTTCCTTCATCCAATACCTGACTTTGTTTTTTCTTGAATTTCCTTTATTTGATTTCTCTTAATTCATATCAGGAATTTTTAAAAAATAAAATAATATATACTTGATAAATGGGTGTTCCCATTCCTTGATTCCAATTTAAATTCACAATAATAAGAAAAGTACTCTGTTTCACTTCTATGAGAATAAGTGATTGTTTGGATGAGTTTTCAAAAAAAATATTTTTATATTTTATTTATTTTAGAAGTACTTTTTATAAAAGTTAAAGTTATTTCAATTTTTAAAAAATATTTGTGTTTTAACTTATGTTATTTTTAGAAGCTAAAATTTTCATTTAAAAAAAAAGATTTTTAACTTTTTTTATGACTTTTACTCTTTTTAAAAGTAGACGTCCAAACATATTTCTCCCATACATGCTTTTTTTTTCCTGAAGTAAAACAACTTTTGAAGAGAGAAAAACCCATCCAAAGAGGCCCTAATAATTTTTTAATGACATGGAAGAAAATGAGAGAAAAGATTAAAAAAAAGATGACGCTAATTTTTTTAATTTTTTATTTCTATTTTTTTAGTTCCTTTATTTTTTTTTTCTTTTCAGTCAATTGATAAAAGATTTGAAACTTTAAAAACTTTCTTCCCTTTTCTCCCCTCAATCCAAAGATAAGGTTAAATTATAGAGAATCATCCCATTCTTCTAATAAAAACAAAAAGAGAATTATCTCTTATTTTAATTAACGGTTATCATTTTTCAAATCAAACTCATTAATTAATTATTAACTCGCAATAAATGATAATCGTTGATTGGCGGAAATCAACGGTTAAGATGTGGTCGTAACATTGTGCGTAACATTATTTGTGTGCCAATTGTGTGTCGTAACATTGTGCGTAACATTATTTGCGAATTACATTTGTGACACACAAATAATGTTACGCACAATGTTACGACCACATCTTAACCGTTGATTTCCGCCAATCAACGGTTATCATTTTTCAAATCAAACTCATTAATTAATTATTAATTCGCAATAAATGATAATCTGAATCCACCTAACCACCTTAAATTGTAAACCAGCAAGCTTCCATTAAAAGCTCTACTCAAATAGCGGGTTTTGTGGGCCTCTCCATGAGTCCTAACTGATCACGTAATATAATTATCTAATGTTTCCTTTTTCAGCTATACCCTCTTCCTAAATATGTTCCTACCTATTATCTAGATTACCCCTTAACCTCACCTTAACAGATAAAGAATCTCAAATTTTATAGCCTTTCAAAATCTATCCCCCGGTAGTTAAGATTCGCCTCTTCTAAACACAAGTAGCTGTACTTTTTTTTTCCTTTTTTTTTTCAGTGAAAATAAGCAAGCAGCTGTCAACTCCATTTTCAAAGTAAACGCCATTGCTATATATAATTGACTCAAGGTCAAACTCCTCGCTACCATCTGTACAAAAAAGTATGTCTTGAAATACAAATTGCCAACACTAAATAAGTACACATGCAGCGTTATGGGAGGGATAACATACGCTTATGCACTCATGGTTACGGATTAAAATCTTCCAAAAAAACATATGAGTAGGTCAAGTTTTCACTGAAGTGAAATCATAGCATTCTATTTATCATGCTCCAGCAAGAGCAAAAACATGCTGTGACACACTAATATCATATTCACAGGTTCTGTACAACTAGCTGAGTTTTCTCAGTAATCATTATTTAGAGGAAAAAAATGTAATCATTATTAGGTAAGAAAAATAATGAACTAGTAAGAAAAAAAATGAATATCGTCAAATTATATAAGAAAAAGCATTGAACGTGTATAAAGTAGGAACTGTTTTAAAAAACTAATGAATAACATTAATTTGGATTTTGAAATGGTAATCCAAATATTGAATTCTGGAAATTATTGGTATTTATTCCCTTCTTTATATTGTTCAATACCAGATTAATTACCATTTAATAGTCATCATATTAACGAAATTGGACTTTTTTCCTTACACACGTTTCTGATATTCTTCTTGACTTTGTCCCTAATTTGTTTCTATTTAATTTCTATCTTAGGAATTTCCTTCATCCAATACCTGACTTTGTTTTTTCTTGAATTTCCTTTATTTGATTTCTCTTAATTCATATCAGGAATTTTTAAAAAATAAAATAATATATACTTGATAAATGGGTGTTCCCATTCCTTGATTCCAATTTAAATTCACAATAATAAGAAAAGTACTCTGTTTCACTTCTATGAGAATAAGTGATTGTTTGGATGAGTTTTCAAAAAAAATATTTTTATATTTTATTTATTTTAGAAGTACTTTTTATAAAAGTTAAAGTTATTTCAATTTTTAAAAAATATTTGTGTTTTAACTTATGTTATTTTTAGAAGCTAAAATTTTCATTTAAAAAAAAAGATTTTTAACTTTTTTTATGACTTTTACTCTTTTTAAAAGTAGACGTCCAAACATATTTCTCCCATACATGCTTTTTTTTTCCTGAAGTAAAACAACTTTTGAAGAGAGAAAAACCCATCCAAAGAGGCCCTAATAATTTTTTAATGACATGGAAGAAAATGAGAGAAAAGATTAAAAAAAAGATGACGCTAATTTTTTTAATTTTTATTCCTATTATTTTAGTTCCTTTATTTTTTTTTCTTTTCAGTCAATTGATAAAAGATTTGAAACTTTAAAAACTTTCTTCCCTTTTCTCCCCTCAATCCAAAGATAAGGTTAAATTATAGAGAATCATCCCATTCTTCTAATAAAAACAAAAAGAGAATTATCTCTTATTTTAATTAACGGTTATCATTTTGAAATATATAAGATGTGACATCATTGATCTTTTTTTGATCTAATAACTCTCCAATGAGTTGTTAAACTTTAAATTTGACACCGATGTCAAATGATCTACCTATATATATATATATATATATATATATATATATATTTATATATCATGATCATTTTACACCGGAATAATATTAATAATTCTTACACCACATCTCAACCGTTGATTCTCGTACATCCAACGGTTATAATTTAGGAAGTCATGTGAATTAATTAATATTAAATAGTCATTAATTATACTACAAATACCAACCGATGATTTTCGTCCATCAACGTTGAGATGTGGTGTAAGATTTATTAGTCTTATACTAGTGTAAAAAAACCCTGCCTATATGTATATATATATATATATACATATATATATGGGGCAGGATCCTTTGACACTAGTGTCAAATTTTGAAATTTGACACCAAATCCTAATCGTTGATTTTCGCCAACCAACGGTTATCATTTATTTGGAATTAATCATTAATAATGAGTTTGATTGGCGAAAATGATAACTGTTGATTGACGGAAGTCAACGGTTAGAATTTGCTGTCAAGTTTCAAAGTTTGAGACCGGTGTCAAAGGATCCTGCCCCTATATATATATATATATATATATATATATATATATATATATATATATATATAGGGCATATCATTTCTCAAGCTGCCAGAGATAAAGTTATCTCCGGCAACTAAATCATAACGGTATAAAGATAGATCTATGTTGATAAAGGAAGAGAGAGAAAAAGAAAATCATAACCATTCAAAGGTGAATCAATACATATAAGGAAATAAATAATCAAAACGACGTAGTTTTGGGGTGCCGGACATAGATTTATCTCAAGCAGCTTGAAAAATGTTTTTCCCATATATATATATATATATATATATGATAAAATCATTTATGTAGCCGCTTTAAGTACAACAACGATAGGTGTATGGTTATGATTCCCCACATTTAATGCTTTCATCCTTTGTATGGTTATGATTCCCTGCATTTAATGCTTTCAAGTATATATATAGAAAATATTTGATTGATACACGTACAGCAGCTGCAGAAATATAAACCCCTATATATATATATATATATATATATATATGGGTAACGGATTTCTCCAGTCAATGGAGATAAGTTATCTCCGGTGAGCCCAAAACGACGTCGTTTTTGGGTGAAAATCAAGGTATTTTTATAATTATAATATATTGCAGGATTATATTAGTCTTTATCATTATAACTTTTTAATTTTATAACCCAAAATGACGTCGTTTCGAGCTCACTGGAGATAACTTTATCTCTGGTGAGTAGACAAATATTTTTCCCTATATATATATGGGTTTGCTTTTTATGCAGTTACTGCAGATAACTTATCTGTAGTAAGCCTAATACAACGTCGTTTTGGGGCGAAAATCATGACATTTTTGTAATTTTAATTTATTTCAGGGTTATTATAGTCTTTATAATTATAATTTTTAAATTTTTCAATCCCAAAACGACGTCGTTTTGAGAGTAAATGCAGATAACTTATCTGCAGTAGCTGCAGAAATTTTATTCTATATATATATATATATATATATATATATATATATATGACAAAATAATTTGTAATGTGACTGCATATATGCATTGGTGCAGTCACCTAAAAATTACATTTTGTTAGGTGGGATAAAGGAAGTCGCGTTCAAAATTAATTGTAGAAAATAAAAATATTATATTTAATTGTAGAAAATGAAAATATTATAATTATAATTTCTCATATTTAATACTTTCATATTATAAAATGACAAAGTTTAATAAGACCGCACAAATGCTCAAGTGCAGTTAGTGAATATCCGCTATGTGTGATTTTCTAACTGAATATTGACATGTATCCATTGGTCATTTTGTTTATTAATTAAAAAGAAGTGGCATTCGGCCCTGTATTAATTAAAATATATATAATGTTAATTAAAAAAATAGAAAGATGTTGGACCAAAATTAAATAAAAGGATGGAGAGTAAAATTATATCAACAAAACTTATTACACTAGGTGCACCGTCCCCCTTACATTACACGCGGCCAATGTCATCCTCGCTCGAGTAGGCGGCGAGTAGGCGGCGAGCTTTCTGGTCTGATACACGCGTGGAAATTGGAAAGCTGACAAAATCGAATACGAGAATCGGATGAGATGTAAATGAATAAATCTTTGGTATTATTGTTGTATTTAGATTCAGTGTATTTTATTAATGAGAGCATTATATATCAGATGAGAAAAAAAAATTGACAGAAAAAATAATAATTTAACTGACATGTAATATTTTCATTGGTAGAATGTAATAAACCTTTTATTCTACAACAGCAGTACCAAAGATTTATTCGAGTTAGGTTATTGAATTTAATTAAAGACATATGCAAAGAAGAAGAAGAAAAAAAAAAAAAAAGGCTCTGACTCTGAGTCCCTTAAATTGGATTCAATGCTACCACACACGTTCTCGTACAAAACAATCTCCTGCAGTACTCTCGGAAGTTCCATCCTCAATAATCATTCATATTCTGTTATTTCATCCTCGCTCGTTACGATGGGAAGCAAAGGCGAGAACAAAACGAGGAAACCAAGGTTCCTATGCCTTCATGGGTTCCGAACAAGCGCAGAGATACTCAAGAAACAGATACACAAGTGGCCTCAATCCGTGCTAGACAACCTCGATCTTGTCTATGTGGATGCCTCTTTTCCTTGCCAAGGCAAATCTGAGGTTGAAGGCCTCTTTGATCCTCCTTACTACGAGTGGTTCCAGTTCAACAAGGTTCTATTTTCAACTCTTCAAGATTTCTTTTTCCCCATACGTGTATTCCAACCCATGCTTCATTTGGGTTAGACATCGACATGCGCTTTCTTAACCGTTCATGTTTTTATGGTACAACAGGAGTTTACAGAGTACACCAACTTTGATGAGTGCTTGCAATACATTGAGGATTGCATGATCAAGCATGGACCTTTTGATGGTCTTCTTGGTTTCTCACAGGTAAATTCTTATTAAATTTGCCTATGTTTATTTGCGATGGATAATTTACAGCATTCATGCTTCTCCCACATTATAAATTTTTTATACAATAATTCCAATTATTAAATGGATTAATGCATCTTTTATGTGATGTATATTTTTATATGATTTGAGATTTCCTTTTGGCCAAGTATTTGATTCTGATGAAGGGTTTGAATTTCACAAAGTAGGGGGCAATCTTATCGGCTGCGTTGCCGGGTCTTCAGGAGAAGGTATTTGCTAAACTGGAAACTTAGAAATTTAATGAAAATATGTTAATGAAATTTATTAACATGGTTATATTGTTATAAGAAAATATAAAAATAAATTAATGAACTTTCAATAAATAATAATTTATTTACTTGTTCGAGATTAGAGTTTATTAAGAAATTAAATATGAATGGCGTGCAGGGCGTGGCACTCACGAAGGTTCCAAAAGTGAAATTCCTGATAATAATAGGAGGGGCAAAGCTTAGGTCACCTTCGGTGGCTGACAAAGCATATTCTTCCCCCATTGGCTGCGCCTCCCTCCACTTTCTGGGTACGTCCATTGCTTCCTTTTAATTTATTCCACTTCTTGCAATTTTTACCTAGAATTTGAATTTATTCATTCGCCATAAAAGAAAAGGAATTTTCTTTGTTGGGATTGGAAGCCCACAACACAAATTGCTAACTAGCCCATCAATGATTCACAATCTGACAATGATTGATAGTGTGTCTATTTGAATTGGGCTGTTTTCTAGCCCTTTTTTTTTGCTTCTTAGAAGTTTTGCTGAAATGAGTTGCCATTATCAATGAGTCTTTGCTGAAATGAGGTGTTTCTTTTAAATTTCATATATGTAATTATAAGTTTTAACTTAAATGATAGTTAATTGAGGTAAGATATTCACACTAGTAAATTTTTTACTACCACTCCACTATCACTTTAATCACTATTGGATTAGAGAAAAAGTTAAATGAATAGAGAGAAAAGAAAAACTTTTGAATCCAATGATAATAATAGTGGAGTGATAGTAGAAAAATTTGATAATATGAATATCCTACCTCTTAATTGATCTATGTTTGAATTAACTTGATTTGATTTTCTTTGGGAACCGAAACAATAAGCTCGACCCAAGAAATCTCAGTGCACCCTCCATGTCACCCAGTGCATTTTGAGAAACAATTAACTCTTAGTTTTGTGTTTAGCTTGTTTTGCTTTAAGAAAAAATTATAAGATATTTTAAATAGGAATTCATGATAGGATTTTTTTTTTTTGACAAAATAATCCACTTAAATGTACTTCTGTTATTATAAAGTATAATAAAAAAACTCATATTTAAACTTTAAAGCATAAAATTTATGTTTTAGGTTTGTTTTATTTATTTTTAATGATATTTAGTTTTGTAATTTATTTTAACATGTTACGTGGCATTTTCGTTAAGACATAATTTTTTTTATAAAATTATTAATAATAAATCATAGTTTGAAAACAGTGATACATGTACATAAAGCAGGTAACTATTATTATTTATTATTATTAATTTCATCCGTAGTATTACATTTGATGACTAAAAATCTTTTTTTTTTTTTTTTGAAGACGTTCTTTTACATATATATATATATATATATATATATATATATATATATATATATATATATATATATATATATATAATAGATAGGGACCACTCACTGAACACTCCTGAAAAAGTTAGAAACATAAAATTGTCAAGAATCCTATATCTTATAATACGGAAAAAATTATTTTATCACTGTCATCGTCATTCTATTAGTTGTTTCTATCTATATTTATGACATCAGCTCTATTATAAACCCAACCTCCTATTATAAATCCTTTAAGTTATTATTCTATCCAGCCTCATTTGAAATAAAAAATAATAGACTCCAGCATCACTAAATTTATGTTCTCCAGATTAAAAAAAAAAAAAAAAAACTTACGTGCTCTAAAGCATTCCAAATGACCTCATTACATGTAAAAATATAGTACTTTTTTAATTGAAAAAAGCAGGAGATCATTTAGAGTTATTATCAAAATAAATGTTTTCAAGTCTCCCAAGTAACCATACCCAAAAGTCGAAACCATATGCTACTGAAAATTACTCAATGTAATCTTAATAATTGCAAAGCAAAGGTTCTGTAATTACATCCTTATAGATACAGACATGAAATTTATCTCACAATAAACATGGGTTGAGAATTGATTGTACTGTTTGGTTAGTGGGGAAAAAAGACATCTTTCCCTGAGAAAATTTCATGCTTATTGCAGGGGAGACTGATTTTTTGAGGCAGTATGGGAATGAACTACTAGAATCCTGTGTTGAACCCGTGGTGATTCAACACCCCAAAGGACACACAATACCAAGATTAGGTGCGACACTAAGCTACTATAGATTTATCTCTGTTATCTGTTTACATTCATGTTGTGTTTTGATATAAATAGTTTTCTCTTTTCCTTTTCAGATGATAAGAGCTTGGAGACCATGATGAATTTCATCGAAAGAATTCAAAAAGATATCTGAAAATAAGTAATGAGTTTAGACGAAGACCCAATTCTTCAAAATGTTTTTTTTTTTTTTTTTTTAAACAAATTTTCATTTTAGCATAAATTAATAGCTTTACTCCTTGTACTTTCATCCGATTCTGCCACTGTTTTATTCTCTCAACATAATCGATGATATAATGGTTAATATCTCAAATATATATATATATATATATATATATATATATATATATATATATATATATATATAGAGTTTTATAATTCTCATGTTGAAGGATAATTGAAATCTCATGTTGTAGAGATAAAAAATATGTGGGACCCATGTATTAGAAAAAATTATATGTAGGACCCATGTCAGCACGAAAATCGAAGGGTGTGTAAGAAAATTGTAATTCTCATGTTAAATGAGAATTATAAAATCCGTATATATATATATATATATATATATAGATATAGAAGCTCTGTGCCAAATTTGCCGCAGCATCCAATCCAATCTACCTATTCTTTTGATGACTTTTGTGCACACAAAAGCTAAAGTGGCTTAACTGACTGCCATACTTATGCCAAACAAAAAATGAGAAAGTCTACGAAAGACATGTCTGCAACAAGCGAGGAAGCTTGTGCGTGACACTGGCCATGAGGGTCTTCAAACTTATGATTTTCAGGGGCCAAGTCAATGGCGAAAATAGATTCTAGAGAACAGTCCATTACATTGGTTACCTTAGTGCCAATATTAGGTCTTTTAACAAGTAGTTGACCCCCTAAAATGAGCCCTCACTTGGGGGGAAAGAAAAAAAGAGATTCATATGAATTATGAAAATGAGAGGGTGTTACCGGGTCCCACAGTTAATCAATTAACACCAATAGAGAAAAATATTTATCCTTTTAAATGACACAACTTATATCATTTTACTCTCACAAAAGAGGTGGGACTCACACCTTTATTTTTTTTGTCAACTCTCTCTTCTTCTTTATCTATCTCTTTCTCTCTCTTAAAATGACACAACTTTACATCCTTTAAAATGACACACATTCTACCTACAGCAATAAAGGAGGATATAATGCTTTCTTCAACTCTGCCCATAGTTGTGTGAAAAGATGGAGAGTGAAAAATAAAAGCGAGGTTCTACAAAGTACAAACAGTTACTTTAAAAGCCACCTGTGTCAACTAAGATTTGTAACCTGAAATATATGATTGCATTCTTATTTTAGGTGTCAATAATGCTTCTTATATTGTGTGTTATTTGTTGAGTAACTATGAATTCCTATTCAACATTGACGACATCGTTTGTACAGGTATTTTGTAAATTTCACATTCCTTTTGTATAATGAATTATATTAAAATATCCTTTATTTTAATTTTAAATCCCAAAATTACATCATTTTAGATTTAGAGGAGATAAAGTTATTTCTTGTGGTAAGAGAAGCATTAATCCCTATTTAAATCACTTAATTAAAAATATATGAAAAATAAGGACAATTGTACTATTTGATATGTGATCAATAATAACTCTTAAGATGATCCAACTTAGGGATCATAATCTCTATTTCTTCGGGGCATTGTGCTCAGTACGGGTTGTTAAATGCTTTATTTGTTTGGTAATAACTAGCAAGTCTTCTTAGTTCTTACCTTCCATTATTTGTTTAGCCATATTAGCCCATATGCGCCAAAATTATGTTTTATATTAGTGAGTCTTGCTTCAGACAGTTGGAAACCTTAGCTATGAAATTATTAGGCAATTGAATTTTAATTGTTTTGAGGTATCATTAGTAGTATGAATATGTTGTTTCTTTTATCTTAGATGTAATCCCTATCTTTTGTTTGACAAAGTCCTTGGCCAGATTGACCATACATTTTTTAACTAGTAGTATGAATATGCTTTCTAGGTTTAAATGTATATTTTGTAACCACTTAAAGTGAGTTAAGAAGTTATTAGGATCCACAAATGTCAACGAAATTTATTAATTCAATTACATTTTTATTTTTATTGTCCATTACGACACAATTCTTGTAGTATGATTGACCATACAAAGTACAAACAGAGCTCCCAAAAAGATTATTATTATCATCAGCAGTAATTTAGGAGATTATTTTGAGCGCTGGCAGAAAATAATTTATTTTTATTGTTGAAAACTAACTTTTTTGGTCTATAGCAATTCCATTAACAAGTGTGCTTTTGTTTATTTCTTGACTTTCCTTCTGATGGTTTACACTATTTTTACTTCAAATATGATAATTTATTTTGCGAAATATTAGAGTCAGTTCTCTTACATAAGTCTCAAAAATCAAGTTGTATCTCCAAATTGAATGAATCTTTAGATTATTAAGTGTAGGAGGCTTCTTGGATATTCACATCGGTCCTGCTCCTTCTAACTGCAATTGTAGACACAGGCTAAAATGATGATTTTGTAGGCTTGCAATAAGTGGCAGAGCCAAGAAAAAGACTCTGCCAGTGCCAAAAAAACCCAACTAGTAAAATCCAATTAATACCAATGTTATATTATTTTTAAAAACTTAACTAATATCAAGACTATACCATAATTTTTAAAGAAAATATATAGCATCTTTTGAAAATCAGCTGGTACCTAACCAAGTGGCTCCGCCACAGCTTGGAATGAATTGGTTTCTGGGGCAAGCCAAAACAATGTTAGGACAAAAAAAACCTAGGGTGCTGAAATTTGAAGATATCTCCTCTCATACAAACCAATTACTTGATCAGACACAGCCCACATAATGGCCTGTCCAGGAGGGATCCTCATGAGCCGAGGCAACAGACCTTTCCATAAGGCAACAAGTCCTTCTTCTGAATATATTGTTCTGATGGCATGGATCATACCCTTATACTTCAGTTCACCCCCCACTCGGTTCTGAGCCATCAGCCTTGTTTTCACTACATCAAAGGGACCAGTACAAATAGGACCTGCGGTACCTGCAAGGAATCCAGAAATCATAGACTGCCATGGTTGGAGGACTTTCCCATCTCCTTCATGTTTCTTCCATAAAAGCACGTCAAAAGCATTTTTGGCAGTAAACATGGCAGATTGATTTGTCCCATTACGCATTATCGTAGGAGTAACTCCTGCCCAAAGCCCACGAAGTCCTTCTTCCTTTACAATCATTCGAGCACAATGCACAGGACCTTTATATTTCAAAAGCTCATGGCTTAGACCTCTCTGCTGCTGCAATTTTATTTTCACCACCTGAACAGGACATAAAATACAAACTTCAACCTCCACATGCCAAAGACAAACTATGCACAAATTTTGCTGACTTTATATGCTGAATAGCCACACTATCTGGTAAATATATATATATATATATATATATATATATATTTCCCATTAAATCCCGACTAGCAAGGGTGGAATGAGGGAAATCCTTATACGCAGTCTTATATTTGCATATATGCAGAGAGACTATTTTTCGGATTCGAATTTGTGACCTTTCAGTTACATAGAAACAATTTTACCACTATTCGAGGCTCACCCTCTAATCTGGTGACTTTCATACCAAAAAAAATAATGTTCTAGGCAACTAGAAAGCAAGCAGCAGGTACTTATAGTTGCAACACAAGAAGATAAACTTGTTTCACGTTCAACAAGCAAGTTTATAAGACCTGTCATTTTTCATTGGAATTTTTTAAAGATTTGTTATTCCCCAGCTAATACGAGGCTTAAGGTACAATTAAAATATACAATACGTCATTCATTGGTGGCGAGCTGGATAGAGTAAATTTGAAAGTAAAGAAAATGAGAAGCAATATGACAAAATGATCTTGCCAGGTCTAACAGTCAAATGAGAGGAATGAAAGTGGAGATTGGTACCATTTTCGTATTTCTTAAAGACAACTCTTTGCTTCAAACTCAATCCAGATAAATTTGGCAGTAAATATATAATTTGATGAGAATAAGTAAAGCAAATAAGCAAGAACATGATTTTATTTTATTTCATTTTTTATGCAATAAAGTTTAGGAGAGGGGAGGTTGCCTTATTAAAAGGCCAGGACATGTCACAAGTCTTAATAAGGTCTTAACAGGGGTAATCGAACCCAAGACCTTTTCTTTAACGCTATTTGATCCTACCAATTGAACCAACCCTCAATAGTGGATTTTATTAATTTTATACTTACTATACACTAGAAAAATCTAAATAATGAATGAAGAAAGCTTCCTTTTAGTTCTCACCCCATCAAGGAAGGGAATGAAATTCTTTTTTCATTCTCTTTCTCCTACGTTCCCACCTGGTATCCATAAACAAAAGCCATAACCAGACTATTTGTCCCATATTTCAGTTCCATCTACATTTCATCAGTTTTCACTGTAGCCAGCAATCAACTTGGCTTGGCATTTTAACGAGAAAACTTCCCCTAGGTAAAATCTCCATGCAATCTGGAGAAGTATTTTAGTTATGTGGCATAAAATCTATAATATTTTCATTGAGGTCCTACAACTTGGTCATTCCAAATACCATATGCCTCCATCGGAATAAAATGATTGGCTAAACTTATGTTGAAGAAAGTTTATCCCAGCCTTCAATTAAAGACCATAGAGAAATCATCAACAAGGGTCTTAATACTGTTTACAAGCAGAAAATGACTATTGTGACTAAATAACTACGATTTAATAGACACAAATACAAAAAGGTGTGGTTCAAAGTAAGACTTATGAACAGCTTATCAACAATAACAAGTAGTCAACAACAAAGTCTTATCCGACTAGGTGCTGTCAGCTACAGATCATAAGCAGATAATAAGTTCTTGAATATCTGAGTAAATATATTTACAAAAGAGTAGTTCTGTGTAAAACGAATCCTTCAGTTATCAAAGTGCATAAAGCAAGTCAAGAAGATACTTTGCGTAGAGATGGATTGCTTGGTTAACAGGACTACAGTGACAGTGGTCAACTAATTTAATATAACAACTAAGAATTCAATCAAACCATAAATATAATCAATCATCTAAACCACTAAAAATATCAGAGCTGATATAAATAAACATTATAAATTTATATAACTAGGATATCTAGAAAGTAGAAACCCAAACCAAGAATTTCTAGTCAACGTCTTATAGCAGAAAACTTTAGGTAGAAGGGAAATGTTGAGGATGAAAATTTTCACTTGTACACGGTTAAATTTAAATTCAGCAACAAAACATAATGATTGGGAAAAAGTCAATAATTATATGCCAATAAAAAATATTTCATAATCTCAACTGACGACTGTTTCTTCAAATTCTCAGTCGAATCTTAAAGCTGGAAATTGCAAAGAATGATATCTACCAATTTATTTCAGAAGAAAGCAGTCTTATGGCATGTGTATGCATTTTTCCTCGTGGATAATTTTTGCTTGATTAATAAGTTTAGTTCATATGTAACTTAATAATAGGATATGTCTACTAGAATAATTGCTGACTGCTGATTGCATATCAAACAAAATAAAATGTCCAAACCTCAAATGGCGTGACAATAAGAACAGCCTCGACCACCCCAGCACCAAACCCAGAAAGGAGACGCCCATGACTGCTAAGCTTGCCAGTCTCAGGGTCCTTAAACATTGATTGAAATAATGCATTTGAACCCATTCTAAGTGCATACTTCAAGGTCAAATGTGTGGCGAAAGGTGTCAACCCCTTCCATAAAGCCCTCACCCCTTCTGTTTGTGATATTGTGGCACCACAATGGACTATTCCCTTGTAATTCCCTGACCGATCAAGCTGCAATCTGGTCTTGATCACATCAATAGGTTGCAGGCAAGAAGCCTCCACAATCCCTCCAAGCGAGCCAGAGATTGCCTTCATGTAGGGGGGGATTGATTTCTTTGGATATGAGTTGGTGTTATCTTGTGCAACATCTTGTTTCATGATTGATGGAGGTTTAATTCGTTTCGCTTCAAAGCTCCAATATATATTTATGTGGCAATGTAAGTAAACAAGTAAGATAATCAATGGGGGGTGGCAATTTGTAAGGACATCCTTTTTTGAAAACTCAAAAAGACAATGTTTGGGCTTAGCTTGTGTTTCAAAAAAGTTCTTTGCCCAAGCCAATAAGTTGTAATGAATTTGAATTGCATCATGTTTTTACCAATATAACAAAATAACCATGAACAGAGTGGAGCAAAGTAAAAAATAAGTAACAGGAGAACATACTCTTGGATCTCAAGCAGCAATCTCTTTCCCAAAATGGTGCAATTAAGATCCTTCCCAAGGTGAATTCTGAAAATCCCAAAAAACAAAAATAAGAAGAATGGGAGAATAAATTAAGTTGATAAGAAACTCACAAAAAATGGTACGGACATGGGTCCATCAATGAGCAATCTTGTAAGAAAGAGAATTTATGAAACATCAATCAAATCATTGATATAATTAAGCACCACTATATCACTAGGGAATATCAGAGTTGATATTTTGTAAAGAAACATTGTAGATTTGTTTAATTAGGATAACCAGAAGCGAAGATGAATAATGTCCAGTCAACATTATATTAGTAGAATAATTTAACTTAGAAGGGTAATTAATGACTAGGATAAAAATTCCCAGTTGTCAAGTTTTATAATTGAATTCAATAACAAAGCAGAAAAAAGAGTGTCCAAG
Organism: Gastrolobium bilobum; assembly: GCF_033153095.1. Classification (NCBI taxonomy): domain Eukaryota; kingdom Viridiplantae; phylum Streptophyta; class Magnoliopsida; order Fabales; family Fabaceae; genus Gastrolobium; species Gastrolobium bilobum. The sequence continues at coordinate 16,987 of NW_026897333.1, forward strand.
ACAAAATCAAAATACATAAATATATATATTTATATATATGGGAGAGATTATACTTACCACCAACTAAGTTTACCACCTCTTAGTACCTCTATTATAACCATTGATGAAATCAGTTATCATTTGATATAAATTTTACTCTCTCTCTTCCATAATCTCCTCCACTCTCTCTCTCTCTCAACTTCCTTTTGCCATCATGTTTTAGTTACTATTATCTAACTGTTGTAAAAAATGTGGTAATAAGTGATAAACTTAATTGGTGATATATATTAACCGCTATATATTTAATTCAGGTGCAGCATAATGAAACAAGGAAAATTTGTGGAAGGCGTCAAATGGGGCATGAAAGGACCCTCGAGAGTGACTTATTGTCAAGGCTTATCAGAGGAAAATGGTTGTTGAAATTAAATGCTTACAAAAAGTGGGGGCTGGTCTCAAGAAATCTGTTTTAGCATTCAATAAGTATCCAATTCTATGGAACATTCAGACACAGGTCTTGTAATAGGTAGGGAATCATAATTCGGAAGACATTGCTAGAATCCCTCATGCCTTAGCCTATAACTTGTAGAAGAGGGTTGTTCCCCATATGCAAGCAAAATAATTCAAACGTGGAAACCTGAAGATCTGGTCAACAATCATTTAGGCTTAGGAAATTTTATTTGAAGATAATTGTGACCAAATATTTTGGAAGATGAGTCTCTCCTACAGGATACATATCAATAACACAGAACCAGAAATAAATAAAAGTGCGAGAGAGAGAGAGAGAGAGAGAAGCTCACAGCGGTTACAGGGTGGCGCCGTCGCGGTGGCCGGTGGGATTGGAAACTGAGAGAGTCGAGTTGTGTTGCCTGCTCAACTGTGAAATTGAGACCTATTGCATGGCTAAATCACAAATTTTAAAAATAATATATATTTGAAAAAAAGACTTACTTTCTTCCTCAGAAGTCAGAATGTGCTCGTTGGGCGCTCCGAGAAGGCAATTAAAATTTAGAGAATAGAAATTCAATCTTTACAAACGCTTATAAAATATTACACAGATAGTATATAATAGACTAAATATTATTTTTCGTCACTGACAATTTTAATTTTTTCGAAGGCTTTTTTGGTCCCAACACTAAAAAAGGCTTAATTTAGTCCTTAATTTTAGAAAAAATAGTGTCATGTTTGTCCTTCTGTTAGTTGGCATCCAACGGCCTAACTAACGGAGCACACGTGGAATGTTAATTTGCTGAGTCACTAACATCACAAGCCACGTTGGATGAAAGAAACTACGTCATTGTGAATATGCGGAGTGTAGTAGCTGTAACTAGAAGCGGACGACGTTGTTTTTGTATAGGAGAAATCTTCCACTTTGGTCTTAACTTAATTAACACACTCAGACAACAACAAATAACTTCTACCCCCCCCCCCCCCCCCCCCCCTTCTTTTTCCTCTGGTCGTGAGCTACATTTTCGGTGAAAGTTGTGAGGAACGGTGGGTTGTGGGTCAACATCTCCTCTGCAATTGCAAGGATTTTGAAGTAGTGTGGTTATTTGGTCAACATCAGAAATACGGTTGTGAGTGTGGTCACATTCGAACAAGGTACGTGGAACAAGTCATTTCTTTATTATCTGTGGTCCCCCTTGTGAATGAGTAATTGTTTTTTGTTTAATGTTTTCCCCCATGCGGTACCTGGTAAAGATATTGTTAGGGTTTTATTTTGTACGGAACTTGTTGCATATGGTCCCCTTTTCGTGTTTTATATTTGCTATGTGTAATGTTTTGTGGACCCGAGTTTTTAGCAATAGACGTCATGGCCATTTAAAAAATCTCTAAGTGGTTGTCCCTGACTGTTACAGTATTATTGTAATATTGATAAATCATGATTGGTTTGATGATACTGTAAAATGATGCAATGGTAGTGTAAAAAATGTTTGTGTTGTGTTTTCTATGCAGATGGACGAATATATAGTTATAAGATATCATCATGGGGGTGTGTTGGTTAGGAATGATGAAGGAAAGCTTACTTATGTAAATGGGAGAATGGATGATTTACCTGAGATGGATGCAGACTATGTCAACCTTCGTGACCTTAAAGCTCTGTTCAAGGGGTATGGTTATAAAAAAATATAGACAGATGTGGTGGCTTAAGCCTACTGAGAGTGATTTAGAGGTTGAGTTATGTCTTCTTGAAAAGAACTCAGACGTTTTGGAAATGGTTAAGGCTTCCTTGGGTAATGGGAACAAGGTAGAAATTTATTTCGGAGATTGCATTGCAGCTCCTGACATTGTGGCTGGACCTGCAGAAGGGAGTGATGGGTTTGTACCTCAAAGTGCTGATGAGGAGGGGGTGTTAGGTGATTCAGTTGGCAGTTCATGTGACTTCCATATGACTTCTGCAAATGAATATGAAGATGGAGAGGGCAATGGACTGTCAAGTGATTCATATGACAGTGTAGAAGATGAGCCATATAAGCCTCTTCCACCGGGTTATGAGGACGAAACAGAGGATGAACATGATGAGCCACTTATTTCATTGGAAAAAAGGGTGAAAGGAAAGAAAAAAAAAGACAGTTAACCAGCATGACAGGGAAGAAAACTTGGAAGAGGATGAGCAGAATATGTCATTTGAAGAGCAAGGGTATGGTTATAATTCTGAAGAGCTGAAGACTCCTCCTTCAAGTGGGGATGAGGAGGTTGAAAAGGCTGTGTTTCCGAAGTTTAATGCAGATAATACTTTTGGTCATGTCCAACTTGAGCTTGGAATGGAGTTTATCAGTTTAGAGCACTTTAAAAATGGTGTTAAAGACTATAATATAAGTCTTGGGAAACAATTTAAGTGGGTTAAAAATGACAAGGTAAGAGCAAGAGTCAAATGCTCAAATGAAGACTGTGAGTAGATGATATATTGTGCCTGGAACAACAAATTCAATAGTTTCCAAGTGAAGACATTCAATGATTCATGTAAGAACCTGCACCGTTAATTAAGGTATTTAATTAATTAATTATGCAAAATTAGGAAATGATTCCATAATTGACTCTAGTAATTATTAAGAGGCTTTAATAATTATAGTGAGTAATAATGCTGAAAGTCGTTTTTCGGAAGAAAAGTGCAGATACCGGTTCTGCTAGTCGGTATAAATGCGTACCGAAAAAGTATCCCAGAAAATTATAATAAGTATATGATAATTACTAGAATGATATGTAGGACTTGTAAAACGAGTTTCAAGTCCAGATAATGAGAACTGGTGCTGGAAACCGGTACTGGCTTTGAAAAAGCGCGTACCGAAAAGATGCTCAGAAAATTATAAGAAAAATATGTTAATTCTTGGAAAAATGTGTAGTTTCAGATTCCAAAGTTTGGGATTAAAATACTAAGAGTAGCAATTGAAGTTAATACTGTATGTTTAATTGTTAAACCATTATATAAGCTTTAGTGGGCACTAAACCCTAGGCCATATTACTTTCTCTACGTGAGTGTGTGAGGGTGGCTGATCAGCTTGGCTGCTCCTTGGGATTTCTTCTCCATTTTGGGTCCAAGACACTTCCTTTCTTGATTTTCTTCACACTTTCATTTGGGAGACACTTGGTGAGGGTGAGAGCTAGCTTTGGGACTCCATTGCTGGTCTTTTCTGAGTTGAGAGAGCTGTTGTGTGTGAGGTTTTGAGGCTGACTTGGGTTGGTTGTTTGTGGGAGCCTTTGTTTTGGCATTGTGAGGTCCAAGAAGCTTCCTTTGTGTTGAAAGGTCCAAGCTTGTTGATCCATTTTCGTGCACCTTGTTGAGTCAGTCTTGAGGGGCTGATTGTGAGCTCCAAAGAGCAACCTCTTCTTCTGTTTTGAGCTGGGGTATGTGTACCAACCTTTGATCATGAGTTTAATGCTTAAAAAGGAAAGCTTGATGCATGTTAAGGCTTAAAGATGATAACTTGTTGTTGGGTAATGTTGAACACACGTAGAAATGCATGTTTAGGTGCTTTAAATCGTTAAAAAACCCAACCTTGGATGGATATCTTCACGACATGTATCTTCTGCATTCTGTCGTGAAATATCCGGATATGTGCCCGAGGAATATCCGGATATGTGATATCCGGATATGGATTTTGAGCATCCGGATATCAGATATCCGGATATGGGATTCTGGATATCTGGAGATTGCATATCCGGATATGTCCAGTGAGATATCCGGATATTGCATATCCGGATATGGTCCTGAGGAATATCCGGATATTCTGGGATTTCGTAGAACAGTAGTTGTGTTGTGCGTACAGTAGGCTATTGGGGGTTTGTGGACCCTAGATTGATGAAGTTGAACTTCTGTTTTAATTAAACTAAGTCAGAATCAAGTGATTAAGGGCTTATGGCTTGGTGAGAAGCCTTAAGACGTAAAGCGTAATGAAAAGGCGTTGTCTTTAATTTGTATGCATGTGGTACATGTTATTGATTTATATTTGGTCCATATCAGATTGTGATCTGCTGTGATTGGACTTTGAGCTTGTGGCATTGGATAGCTAGCTTAGAGGTAAGCTTTCGTGTCCTCAGTTTAGCCATGTTGTGGTTCCACCATGTCCCATGGGGGTATGGTTTATGCATGTTGTGTACATGCTTTTGGATATTTGATATGTTGATTGAACTTTACATGTAATGGCTTTTAATATGCATGTGTTGTTTCATCTTGACGGGAAGCCTGAGTATGTAGCGCCATACAAGACGGTGTACCGGGGTGAATGCAAGTGGTACTTGCACGGTGTGTAGGTGATAGACGTATACTTGCACTGTCTCTGGCCAGTAGATTAGTATTGACACACATGGCATGATTATCTGTTGCATTGCATTGTTTTAGAAATGATAAATGATAAACTGCTTTTGAACTTATATTGCACATGTAAGTGAGCTTGGGGTGGAAGATCCTTGAGGACTCACTGACTTACTGAGATTTCTAGATTAGAGATCTTACCCCACGTTTGGGGAATGCTTATTTCAGGATCAGGTAGTATGAGTACTGATGCCTCAGGCGGCAGGAGGCCGGAGCTTAGCTGATTATGTTTTACTGCTTTATGTTAGCATGACTGGATTTGGATGCTGTTTATGTTTTCCGCTATTTACGTTATGTTGTTGTTGAGACTGATGTTGGGCATGTTGCCTTATTTGAGTGAGCATGGGGATTGTCCATGACACTTTCTGTTAGTACTTTTAGATTGGAGTTGTATAAACTGTTAGATGGTCCGGTCTACTTTGTTGTAGTTCCGTGACTAAAGCCACATTCCTATTATCTATGTTATGAGGTATTTTAGTTAGCTGTCTTATTGCAATTACATACAGGCGATGTTTTATTAATTGATTATTAAGCAAGTTGGTAATGTTAATGGCATCATAATTGAAAAGAAAAAGTAATTTCGCATTTTTAATTAAGCGCAACTTAATACAATATTATGATAACATTGCCGGATATATACGGGGTGTTACAATTCACATTCGTGCTGCAGATTTTTTAAAAATAAAAGGGCCAGCAGGGATTGAGTTGCAAAAAAGTTGGAGAAAAGGCTGGTTACACAGCCCAACATGACAAGGGTTGAAGCTTATGAGCATTTAAAAGAGGAGTACAAGGTCCATGTACATCTCAAGAAAATGACCAAGGAACTGAGTAAAGGCAAGGGCAGAATAGAAGGATGTGAGAAGGAACAGTATGCCAAGTTAAGGGACTACCTAGCTGAGCTTTTGAGAAGCAATCCTGGCTCCACTTGCCAGATGCAAGTAATACCACAGCCTATACCTGAAAGGCCACCTATTTTTTCTAAATTGTATATATTGTCTTGATGCTTGTAAGAAAGGGTTCAAAGCTGATTGTAGGCCATTGATTGGCCTGGATGAGTGTTTCTTAAAAGGATACTATGGGGAACAGCTCTTGAGTACGGTGGGAGAGGATGCAAACAAGAGCTTTTATGTCATTGCTTATAGTGGTTGACAGTGAGACTAAAAAAACTGGAAGTGGTTTCTGAACTTGTTACAAGAGGACATTGGCAGCTATGTAGTCCATGGTTGGAACTTAATTTCTGATAAGAAAAAGGTATGTTTATTTAAAACTTTCTTTTGGTTTTATATGGGTACTATATAACCTGTACATTGGCAGCCATGTTTAATAATTTTTGTTAAAGGTGACTTTGTTGCTTCATATATGGATGCAGGGTTTGATACCAGCTTTGCAGGAGGTGATGCCTGGTGCACATCACATGTTTTGTGTGCAGTATGTCTGGAAGAATTTCATTAAGCATTGGAAGGACAAGGCCATTAGGGGAATAGTTTGGGAATGTGCAAGATGCATTACTGTACCTCAATTTCAAAGAACTATGCAGAAATTGAAAGATTTGAATGAAGATGCTTGGGCATATCTACAAGAGATTGACCCCTCATGCTGGGTCAAAGCCTATTTTAGTCACTGGCCCAAGTGTGACAACATTACAAACAACATTGCAGAGGTTTGGAATGCAAAAATTGTAGGATATAGGTCCAAGCCCATAATCAGTCTATGTGATGAACTTAGGTGCTACATCATGAGGAGGATGGTTGCACATCAAAGAATTCTTGGAACAGTTAGGGGTAAAATTGTCCCTGCACAACAGAAGAAGCTTGATCAATTGAAGGTCCTAAGCAATTCCTAGACCCCTACATGGATAGAGAATTTGAATCAAGACATATACGAAGTTAGTGGAAAGGGTGAAAGGGTTGGAGTGAATTTAACCTATAAGACATGTGCATGTAATCTGTGGCAGCTGACTGGATTGCCATATGGGCATGCAACTGCTGCAATATGTCACAAGAATGAACCAGCAGAGTTGTATGTGCATCAATGGCTGACAATGGATGCTTTGCATGCCACCTATGCACACACCTTGAACCCTGTCAATTTTGATAAGTATTGGCCTACATCAACTGAGCCAAAACCAATTCCTCCACAATTGAAAAAGCCAATTAGCCGTCCCAAGAAACATAGGAAGAAAGATCCAAGTGAGGAACATGGGAACAATACCAAAAGAGTGAAAATGACATATGTTGCTAAATGTCCTAAATGTGGACAGACTGGTCACTATGCAAAGACTTGTAAGGGACCAGCTGCAAGCAAGAAAGGGAAGAGACCAGCACCTTTTCAACTTCAGTTACTGTCAACATACCATCAAGACCTGAAGATGAGCTCCCTCTGTGTCAAGGAGGACCTTCCCTACTAAGTTCCCAGGCAGCTGAAGAATCAATTAGAGGCAACAGCCCACCACCTTCTGCCCCACCACCACCAGAAGTTTTGTCCAGTGAAACTCTCAATGCAACAAGCAGTGGCACAAGGAGCAGGCTAATGGCCTTCATGACCACACCTGGGTTTAGGCCACCAAGGCCAGCTTGAATGACATGATCAGTTGTAGGTTTAGTGTTTTTTGTACAGGCAACATTGGTATCTTTGACCATTTTTTGTATTGTTGGCTATTACGAATTGTACCCCCACATTTTTTTGTATTTAAGGCCATTAGGTGAATTACATGCTGGTTTATATTACAATTGACAGGCCCTCTTTTTGTTATGTGCCTGTAATCATGATTTAGTCATATGGATACTGTTTGATGGATGGGTTTAGAATTGTAAATGGCTGCATTAATCCTGATTTATCAACCTTTGTCAATTGCTTTCTTTCCCGTTGTTTGATCAGTTAATCTGTTGCAATTTTTCCCCCTTTCTTTGCTGCAATATGTCTCTGAAACTAACAACTAATATTTCAAAGACTTGTGGTTTATGGTTTACCAACTGATTTATCTCTGGATACATTTCTTGAAGCTGGTTTGTGATACAATGATGTCATGATGTACAAATCCAAATATGGCCATTGGATTGCTGAATTGGTGGTTTTAAAGGTTTGTGGTTGGTGGTTTGCTGCAATATGCCTTGCAACTTCTGTGTTCATGCCCATTTTTTTTACTGTTAAGGACCAAATAGGGCCCCGATAAATTTGTCAAGGACCATAATGGGTTTCGTGAAATTTGTTAGGGACCAAAATGAGTTCACACAATCCCATTTTGAAACAAATATGACTGCATTCCAACTTCCAACATCTGATATGCAGATTTATTGACTTAATACAAAAAAGGTGTGGTATGTGGTTTGTGACACAATGGTTCCAGCAGATGCATTCATTCTAGCCTAATTATGCAGATAAATAACAAAACGGTTATAATCCATCATGGCAGTAGATTCATAACAGGAATAAAACATATGATGCAAACAGATGGCAACGAATAATCCATGACCTTGTTCATGCCATTGACATATAGTGTAAGCTTTACCAAAGAAATGAGACTACACAAAAACACATTTTCAAACCAATATAGAATAAGCCATATAATAAAAGCATATTCATTCCTTTGCTCATTAAAGTATAGAGAACTCATTAAATTTCATTCAAGAAAAAATACATTTGGTACACTAGTTTTGATTGTTACCACACTTGCAACAAAAATACAAATCATGATCACACCTACACAAGCACCAACTATGACCCTAGCTACCCTACCAACATGCCTAATTTCATTGTCCATCCTATCTAACTCTGAAACCACCTTCATGTAGAGCTCATTCAGCTTTCTTCCCTGGTCATTAATCTTCAGTTCTTGCTCAATAATCTTCACACCTTGGTCTTTCAGCTTAACTTGCAATTGCTCACTCATCATCATGTCCACATACTTCAACTTGAAATCCATTTCAGAAACATCCAACTCCACCTTGTGTATTCTTCCATCTTCAAGCTCCAGCCTTTCATTACATACGTCATCTACCCATCTAAAAAATCACAAAACGGCTTCTTCTCCTGCCAAAATTACAAACCACAATCAGCAAAAATTTCAACTTAATTAACTTTAAATTACAAATGTATACCTTGAAATTAGGGCACCCAAAGAATGCCCTATTTGGGTTTCTCTCTGTTTTGGAGGTATAGACCATAGTTTGCCTCCCACATTTGCACCTTCGACCGGCGGTCCGTGTGGTTATTCTACCCTATGATGTACGGACACTGACATGGGACACGACACGACACGCCGCCACGTTAATTCTAAAAAATGGCATATTTCAACACGTTGGGACACATTTTGATATTAAATAATATTTTTAATGTATATAATATAATTTATATTTAATAGATATAACAGTCCATAATAAGTCATATAACCAATCAAATATTCAAATTTCATAACATAAATATAAACAAAATTAATTTTTCGTACCTTGTTAATTTTTCATGTCAAATTTTATAACAGAAAAAAATTGATTTATAAATGATTTTTTTTATTTTTAGTTAATAAAATAAAATTAAGACTAAAAAAAAATGTGTCCGAGCGTTGACCACGTGCTGAAAAAACGTGTCGGAGAGTTGACCACGTGTCCCAAAATATTGATCGTGTGTCCGTGTCCCAAAATATTGATCGCGTGTCCGTGTCGGACACGTGTCCGACACACACAATTAACAAAAAAGAACGAGTTCGTGTTTCAGAGGTTCTACCCCCTATTGAAGTACTCCCACTTGAGCCCCATGCCAGATGAAAGACTTATCTTCTCCTACGCCCCAGGAAATCAATGGCCTAATAACTTCTACTCTCCTCAATTTTCAATCATCAACGTGCGAAGCTTTTGGGGAATGTGTTTGTTTATGGTTGATTTAGGCTGATTTAGGGTTCTCAAATGCTCAGGGACCATAATGGGTCAGTTACCCTTCGATGCTAGGGGCAGTTGTCCAAAACTCCAATAAGACATAAGGCATGTTCAAAACGTCATTGTATTACTTCCACACTGGACTACTTAATTCTGAGTCAGCAAACTAACATTCCACGTGTGCTCCCTTAGTTGGGCCGTTGGATGCCAACTAACAGAAGGACAAACGTGGCATTATTTTTCTAAAATTAAGGACCAAAATGAGCTTTTTTAATTGTTGGGGACCAAAAGGGGCTTCGTTCGTGAAAATTGTCAGGGACGAAAAATGATATTTACTCTATATATTATGTATATAATAACTTATAAGAGTTTATAAATATAATTTATTCCTAAAATTTATTAAAAAATTAAAATAGAAATGGGACACCAGACACCATCAACTTGATTTAAAGATGCAAAAACTAGAAGAAGAAAAATATTTTTTTAATTTCTCTTTTTTTATAAATCACATGTAGATAATTTTGTCACAGACGGGTCCAGGATTAAGGTTTTAAACTCCTTCAAAAGATGGTAATGAGGAGGATTGAAGTACTCTCATTGTTTTAATATTATAATCATGTACTTCCCAGAATACGTAGTTATAAGAGGTTGCAAGAGAACTATTGTTTTGCAACAACATAAGAAAAAAGAGACCCTTTTTAAACAATGAGAATATGTTCCATTATGTCATGTGAATGTTAGGAATTTAATTTCAATACAACTTTGATGGAAATAGATTCTCTTATTTGAAAAAAAAATGACATGGTCACGTAGGAAGACCACAATCATACAAAAATGAATTAACGGTTATGATTTTATATGATTATGACTCCTCACATAATTATATCATATATTTATTTATTTTTGGTAACAAAGGAGGGCCTTAGCCCAAAAATATATTTTTTAACATGAAAGGATTCAGTTCCGTTTTATTTGTAAAAATAAAAGTATTCGTAAATGAAATAAAAAATTAAAATATATAAAACAAGTCTGTAGATCCCAAAGCTTCCATAGGGGAAAAAGAAGAAAATAATAATAATAATAAAATAATAAACGCAGCCAAACAAAAAAAAATTTCTCGCAAATGCTCTTATAAAAAAAAGGTAATATTTTATTATAATGAACAAAAACATGAAAATAGCTTGTTTTTATAAATTCCCGGGAAGAGCTTCTAGCTACACAAATTTAGTTTTTCTTTTTAAATAAAAAAAGCTTTTTTCTATTCTTTATATTTTATTATATTCTTATTCTAAATTCTTATTTACAGTATTTTAAAAAAAGAAAAAAACCGCCAATTTTATGCTATCCATAGATAAAACTTCATAATGTTGAGAGAGATAAAATATTTATTTATATTGGAAAAATGTGTATTTTAAAATATTCATATATTAAAATTTTAAAATATTTATTTATATAAATAAGTATTCAATAAAAAATTATTTAAAATAATTTTTTATTGATATATTAACAGATAAATATATTAATATAAATAAATTCAATTTATTTTAATTGATAACTAAATATTTATCATATTTTAAAGAAATTTACCTTTTAATTTTATTATAATTTTTTTATCTTAATAATATATAGGTTCATAAATATACGCTTTATGATAATTCCAATCGGAAACAAAGCATGGATAAATTATTTTACCAAACAACTTATTTATAGCTTCAAATCTAAAACAACTTCTAAGCTAATAATATTATATAATCACCAAATAGATTTTTGCTAGGGGTGTTCGTGGTCTGGATTAGATCAATTTTGGAAGCAAAGATCATCTGATCTAATTTCTTCGGTTTGGATTTTTTTCAAATCCGATCCGATACAATCCAATTTTTCTCGATTTGGATTGGATCAGTTTTCGGTTTTTTGAAAATCCTAAATTTGTTTTCATGATTATTGTGCAAATAACATCTTTTGTATATATTGGCTTTGTAATTTATTTATTTTTTGAAATGCAAAAGTATTAGTAAACTATAATATAGTTTTTTTTTGGCAATGAGATATGAAGCTATAAGATAAAATTTTGTTGATGAGATGTGATTAGATTTTTTCTTGGGTTTAGTTGATTGGTTAATGGGTCTTGGGTTTAGAAAATTTTAGGCTATGATTGGGGAAAGACCCAAGTAGGTATAGGAGAATTAATATATTGGATCGATTTGGATTGAATCGATTTTCATCAACCCATCCAAAAATTGATCCAATCCAATTAAAATTTGCGATTTTTTTCGGTTTTCGATTTTTCAATTTTCGATTTATTCGGTTATTGGTTTTTCGGTTCGGTCATCACAGTTTGAATCGGTTGATGAATACTCCTAATTTTAGCCTCTATTTTCAAACTTCAATTTTTAATTTTTACTTAAAAGTTGCTTTTAAGTTATAAAAAAATTGCGCCAAAGAGACTATAAGTGACAACTATTGCATTAGTTTTTATTGGGTGATATTTGAAATCAAAATCATGATTTTACAAAAAATTATCTACATTCTTTATCTCATATTCAATTTCTTTTGGTAAAAAAAAAAAAAAAAAACCTCAAGACTTTGATTATCACAAAATACATCTAAATTTACTCCATATAATGTCTTCAAATATAAAAGCAGAGATTAGTAATGTTAATTTCATATTATGGGTAGGGTAATATTTTTGAAGTTGTAAGCTACAATTTTTCATCCTACATCAATACATAACTTACCCCCTTCTTGGAAGCATCACTATATACTTTGAACTTCTCGAATCAATATTTTGAATCACTAAAACTGGTTTTGTGTTTAGTAAAGTCTTTAGGTCTCAGGAAAGCATTTTCACACTCATAAGTCTATATGAAATAATTTTACTTTTAATTAACCAGGTAAAAAGCATAAATAGTTGAGAAAATCCCTTGATGAATCTCCTATAAATCTAGCAAAAAATTAAAATATTGAACGAAACGTGTAGGATTTTGATCAATTTACCTTAAAAAAAAGTTAGTTCTTTAATGTTATAAAATATCTATTTTATATATGTGGATGACATTTGACTATTTATATGCCCCATGATGTGTAGATGATGACTTTTGATTTTCTATGTCCTTTGATATATAATGTAATTATCATACTAATATGATGTAATAAAATGTAGTCACTTTCCTATTTATGTTTAGAGTCCTACATAAACCCGATCTGAACCTATTATAAAGGCCCAATTGTAAACAAGGTCGAACTTTCCTTGCGACATAGCCTAAAAATAAACAATCTTGCTCAAAAGGCATGCATCTCGCTTAGAAACTTGGCCACCAAGCGATCATAACTTAACCTGAAAGGAATCATCATTGCCGACGTCAGCAGTTTACGCAAGTTGGCCACAAACACCGTAAAAAATCAGTGAAGGGTTGGCAGCTCCAGTTTGCCTCCATAGACCACATAATTTACTTTAAACACGGGCTTATCCACTAAAAAATAGCCTAGGAGAGGCCATCCCTCTGTACCAATCAACCTGAACACCACCTCATGAAGGATGATGATAAACACGACGCTCGGGCATTATAAATGCGGAGGCCATTGGCCTAAGTATGATATCTCTATTTGAATACTTGAACCTCTGTGAGTAGTAAAATGACTTGAGCGTTAGAATGCCTTTACAGGTACCTTCTAATCATTCCCAGATTACCCAGATATACAAAGGTGCCACCTATTCATCTCGCAACGCATTACAATATCTCATCAAGCAATCAAGCATCTCAACAAACAATATACACAATTGTCTTTCTCTTCATCAACATCATTAAACTTCAATCGTGTGTGATTAGGCCCAGTCTAATTGGTTTTTGCATTTACACTTCAGGAGAGATCAGTGGAGGATGACTACAGCTTGCTCCATCAGCCCTGGTCGCAACTCTATTCCTCGCCATTAGCTTCAACATCTTCAGCTTGTTTAAAATCGCCTTGTTTACAAATAAAAGCACAACAAAAATGATAAGATGAGCAGGATACAGTAAAAGCACGAATAAAATGTGAGATCAACAACAAAAACTATATGCAAGATGAAAATTCCTACCAAGGAAAACTTTCATATCATCATCGGTATACTCATTGAGGATGGTGAAGAAACTCAATAAACCACTTTCTGTGCGTTGTAGGCAATATTACACAACTTTGTCACTGTTATTCTCTCAGGCAAATCTAAATCGTCAATCAAATAGCTAATTTTGGGAAAGTCTTCAAGGTCGTTTGTCAAGTATAAAGGAAAGAAGGGAGTATTATCTTCATCATCCAAATAAAATGGATGATGATCTCGCGTAAGATAAAGTTTGAAGTAATCCATATTGCAGTTATGATTTTTTTTGGAATATGCCTCGCAAAAATTATAGGAGGGATTTTTTCTAAACGAAACCCAGCTTTTGCGGGATTCGTAAACTTTGAACAGGCACAAAAAAGAACGTGGCAACATGAAAAGGTTGCATGCTTTACACAACATTTCATACACATGAATATACCCTCAAGCATTTAGATGCAGTTGTAAAGTTGCGACATGAATATGATTTAAAAGATTGATTACCAAAGATGAAAATGGCAGACAGGCGCTTAAGGAAAGGAAAACATGACTATATATTATCAAAAAAATGTTATGGTTGTTCATCAATGCGAGATGAGCACACACTTTCACTGCAGGAATTGGGGAAATTTCCCACTCATGGTCAAATGCCTTGTCTTTAGTGAGGTGAATTACAATAGAAAGATCCATTACTGATTGGGTAGTGTGAAAGTTGGAGGTTATATTCTTCACATCATCATTCACCCATGCAAGGCTGGCTACATCTCGCAAACCAGAGGCACTTTTTCCTGTAAAGGAGCATTCACTCATGATTTTCCTGAGAGTGGAAGAAGTAAAGTCAGTATTAATAGAACTAGAAAAAGTATCAGAAGAATTAGATGAAGACGAGCTAAAAAAAGAGCTTAAAGGCACTTCGCCTATTTTGCGTTTGTTAAAAGGGTATCTAGCAAGATACACAACAATTAAAGGAACAACACTGGGAATATGAGGAGGAGGACTAGGGTAGAGAGGTGCTCTGGGAATAGAATGGGGACTTAACTCAGAAGATAAGCTACAAGAAATAACAATGGGAGTTTTTGATGATGAAGGAATTTGGGAATTAGGATCAATTAGACACGAGATGTTACTCTGTTGGGATTGAACCCGAGGTAACCTATGAGATCCCTCTCGATACTCGCAGAATGAAGATCTAGCTCTTCTAGAACCTCGCAAAGAAGACCCACCTCCATAACCTCTTAAAGATAGGAGGGAGGGTTCTTTCAATTTTAGCCTTCTCCTATGGCGAGATACACTCCCCTGTTAACCACCATTCTGCCGTACTAAGTGACCTCGACCTAGGAAATGGTCTCGGTTTGAAACTTATGGAATATGACCTTTCAGCCATGTTTCTAAAATACACATAAAAAGGATGATCGTTAGACATTTCCTCAAAAGGTTGGTACGCAACCCAAAAAATCCAAAAGACTTGATGGAGAATAAACCCAAATGTAAAAGCCCAAAAACTAGAGCACACCCATAAAAGAAATGACACTACTCACCGGCATGCAAATACACATGCAAGTTTCAAATAATCTGAAACAACACTAAGCAGAAGATTACCAGAAATAAAAATGAATGAAGGTGAAAATGCTAGTTTATACCTAGTATTTATACTTAAATTCAGTGAAGTTCTTCAACCACGAATGCAAGAGCACACTCATAACGTGTCAGCAAAGGAAATCAAGAAGCTCGAAGAAGAAGCAAATAAACTTCTCTTAAGACACCAAGAATTATAATTGTGGTTCCCTCCAAAAACCTTCGTTAATAATATGAAAAGTGACTGAAGAGTATAAGCGTAAAAAGCGTGCAAAGATGAAACGATTTTATCGTAAGTGGGACAAGGGTCAGCCAAAGATCAAAGGTTTATTTCATTAACCCACAAGTAATAAGGTTTGCGTTTAATGCGTCTAACAGTAAAAATTACATTAACCGTTTCTTAAGCGGCAATATGATGGTTTTACCAAAGCCCACTCAAGTACAAAGACTATGGGTACGTGGAAAGTATCTTACCATAAGTGCAGATAAAACATCTCAAGTGAATAAAGATCTCGCATGAAGATTACATCTCGTTCCTCATGCCTACAACATAAGCACCGAGCTGGGGGACTTCTGATCTGACTTGTTATAAAGGCCCAATTGTAAACAAGGCCCAACTCCTCCCTGCGACATAACATAAAAGCCGACCATCTCACTCAAAAGGAATGTATCTTGCTAAGAAACTTGGCCACCAAGCTAACATAACTTAACCTGATATGAATCATCATTGTCGAGGTCAGCAGTTCAGGTAAGTTCGCCACCATCAGGAACCAATGAAGGATTGACAGCTCCAACTTGCCGTCATAGACCGTAGAGTCTACTTTAAACAAAGGCTTATCCACTAAGGAATAGCCTGAGAGAGGCCACTCTCTCTACCAATCAACCTGAACACCGCCTTATGAAGGACGGTGATAAACACGACACTTAGGTACTATAAACACCCCAGTTATGATATCTCTCTTTGAATACTTAAACCTCTTTGAGTGCTAAACTGACTTGAGCATCAGAGTGTCTTTGCAGGTACACACCCTTTGGGCTATTCCCAAATTACCCAGATATACAAAGGTGTCGCCCAATCATCTCATAACACATTACAAAATCTCGTCGAGCACTCAAGCATCTCGGCAAACAACATACACAATTGTCTTTCTCTTCATTAACATCCTCTTCCTTCAACTCTGTGTCATTAGGCTCAACCCAATTGGTGTTGGACTGATCAAAACCAAATGATGGTAGTTCAGTTGGCGCCAGAGAACAGAGCATGTGGAGATGAGGGCATATGTTCGATCCTCCACAGTACCATCTTTGGGAGGAGTTTAAAGCCTTAATCTCGGGACCCGCCCTGAATCAGATTAGTCGAGAAGCGTTGAACCGATTGGAATATCTCAAAAAAAAAAAGTCCTATATAAGAGCATCACATAAAATTAGATGATTAAACCATAGGTGTGAACACCCAATTTTGATCAAATATGTTTATATAAACAATTTTTGTTTAAAAATAATAAAATCTACTCAGTAATTTTTCTTTTTCTTTTTGGTAATGTAAAGGGGTTAACAACAACACCCCAAATAGATCAATTCAATAAAATCGTTATGAAATTACAAGACAAAGACAAATTAGCCCAATACAAAGGCCAAATACCAGGGGGAGGGTTTGAAAAAACACAAAAATTATTCTCAACAGTATAGTCTAACGGATATTTAGAAAGTCAATCTGCACAACTATTTCCTTCTGTAAAAACATGAACTAGGTGAACTTGCCAATTTTTTTGTAACCATGCTCGAATCCGAGTCACTAATCGAGACTCTCGAGCTGCTCTTCCACTACTGAAGAGCAAAGTGATAACTGAGCTTGAATCACTTTCTAAGATGTAGCGTCTCCAACCTCTAGCCCAAGCAAATTCAAGACCCTTGAGGACGCCCCATAATTCTGCAACAAAAGCTGAACAATGGCCAATATAGTAAGCAAACCCTTCTTTCCGATAACCATTTTCATCTCTTATAATTCCTCCACAAGCAGCACCCCTGCCATTACTCCTGGCTGCAGCATCCGTGTTTAATTTCACCCAACTTGTGTCCGAAGGTAACCATCTAATAAGAACATAAATATAATTCTTTGTCAGCTTTTTCCCCTTAGAAGTTATCCAGGCTTGTGTATACTCACAAACCAGACTCACTACGGACTGCACCTTGTATGCTTTCCCGCTATTTTCCACACCATGCACCTGATTGTTTCTCCACTGCCAAGCTAACCAAACAGTAACAGCAAAAACCAACGACCAGGGGGCATCAAAGCACAAAATAGATACATTTTTAATATTCAATTAAAGCCAAGAATCTAAATCAGTATCAAAGAAATCATTTATCAAATTTGGCCTCAAAAGATCATACCAAACTTTTTTAATCTTGGGACAGTCACGTGCCATATGAATACTGGATTCCTCATGAAAATTACAAATAGAACAGCTAGGAGGACACAATCTAAAGTTAGCCAGGAAGCTCCTAGTTGATAGGCGATGATGAGCAGTCTTCCAAAGGAACAAACTTATCCGATTGGGCCCTTTTAAATTCCAAATGGCTGACCAGAATTTTCTGTCAATACCATTAGAATTATTCTGATTTAGCAATGCAAAATAAATATTTTTCACAGAAACTTCATTTGATCCAACTAAATTCCACCATTTTGTGTCCATGCCATTAGATTCATGAGGAGGCAACATACTTCTAATAATTTGAACACAATCATCAGGAAGAAAGTTAGATATATTCTCACAATCCCAAGTACCATTATGAGTAACATAATCAATTACTCTCTTACCAGCCTCTGTTGGGGAAATTTGAACAATAGCTCTGTTTGCAAGTTTCCCCCCAATGTTCACCCAATGGTCTTCCCAAAACAGAACAGAAGATCCATCACCCACATCCCAAACCAGCTTGGGTTTAAGCTTATTCCAAACATCACACATAAATTTCCAAAGTCGAGAATTACCATTCTTCCAATTTAAATCAGTCTTAGTATTGGATGAATTTGTGTACTTAGCTTTTTGTACCTTCACCCAAAGTTGATCAGGATCATTGACAAAATTCCAAACTAGTTTTCCCAAGAAAGCTTCATTCATGACTTGTAATTTCCTCAACCCCAGCCCTTCATCTGCTTATGGTCTTGTAATTGTGTCCCAACCAATAAGATGCATATGTTTCTTCTTTTATCTTAGGCTATTTGACCATTTTGCCCCTCATTAATTAATTAATAACTATTTTGCTCCTGATTCGAAACTATCTATCAATCTGCCTCTCTTTAATCGACTACTTTGCATGTTTAATCGACTAAATGGTTGTTGGGAGATTTAATCGATTAAATCTCCCTACTTAATCGATTAAAATCTTCCTACTTAATCGATTAAAATCATACTGACTTATTTTTTTGTCAAATATGGAGATTTAGTCGACTAAATAGGGAGATTTAGTCGACTAAATCTCCCAACAGCCTTTTTTGTCTGTTTTGGCCATTTAGTCGATTAAAAATGCAAGGTAGTCGATTAAAGAGGGGCAGATTGATAGATAGTTTCAAATCAGGGGCAAAATAGTTATTAATTAATTAATAAGGAGCAAAAGAGTGAAAAAGCCTTTATTTTATCTGCCTCTTAATTTATATTTTCTTTTTCTTTTTTCTTTTTAGTTGTAAGCGAAAACAAAAATGTGTCAACTTCATTTGAGTCTTTTTATTCTATTTATTTTCACCTAACCCGTACTCCACTACTTCAGCGAAATTGATGTTTTCTTATAATAATAAAAAGTAAAAGGGATATTTACAAAAAAAAAAATAAGTAAAAGGGATATTATATGTGTTTTTGTTTACTTTTTCCTTAGGACTTTTATGGCGAGTAGGTAGTACTTTTATTTTATTGTTTTTAAATGCAATTGAATCATCCTTACGAGTTTACGCTCAGCTTAGGTAGGATTAGAGTATTATTGTTTGCTTTAGAATAAAGTTTGGTACGTTTTGGCTAAGGTTTCATATTGTTGTGATGTTTATGTTTTAATGAAATTGTATATTTTAAATTTGTTCATGTTTATGATCTGATTCATTCCGATTTTGCTTCATATTTAACTTGTCTTTAATTTTGTTAGAAAGTAACATAAGAAATGGAAATGGTGAAGCTTTCTTGGTGTTTGTGAATGGAATGCATTTTTTATTATTCTTCTACATTCCTGTACGTATTACATTTTAGATGCAAACATAAGAAATGGAAATGGTGAAGCTGTCTTGGTGTTTGTGAATAGAATGCATTTTTATTATTATGTTTTTTTACTTTTCCTGCATTTTAGATGCAAACATGTGATCTTAAAATGGTGAAGCTTTGTGTGGCGTTTGTAAATAGAATGTATTTTTATTATATTTTTTTACTTTCTACATGTACAATATTCTAGATGAAAACGTGGTCTTAACATTGCTTGCATATTTGAATAAATCATAACATGACAGTAGCGAAAGTTAACATGTAATCTTAGCAAAAAGGAATAACAATAATAATAAACATATTAAAAATAGCAATAATAATAATAATAATAATAATAATAATAATAATAATAAAAAAGGGTAACGACAATATTTCTTAATTATTAATTTTTAAAAATAAAAGAAATAATTTTATTGATAAAAGGAAGACTTAGCCATGATGGCTTATTGACTTACATATTTTTCGGGATCATTTTAGCTCCGACAATTTTACGGTCCAAAATTTATTTTATCATAGGTTTTAGAATAGATCAGGATCATTTTACACGGGTGTAAAACTAATTTTTTACAGAAATCTCAGCGGTTGATTTTCGTACCTCCAACGGTTATAATTTAGGAAGTCATATGAATTAATTAATATTAATTAATTATTAACTACAATATAAATACCAACCAATGATTTTCGTTCATCAATGGTTGAGATGTGGTATAAGACTTGTTAGTCTTACACTGATACTGGTGTAAAAAGAACCTGCCCCTGTTATAATAATGAAACTTCTAACATTTAGATTATTATCAAGGGATAATTTAGCCTGACGATTTGTTAACCTCACATATTTTGTTTTGGCTCATTTTAACCGTAACAGCTTGGTGATTTGAAATTTATTTAAATTCATTGTAAAAATTTTAGTAATGAAAATAATAATATAAAATTATTTTTAGAAAGGTAACATAATCGTTACGGATTGTCAACCCCTCGCATTTCATTTAAGTTTAGTCGTGACGGCTGGCTGACCAATAAATTTCCACTAGAATCTGTTAAACTGGAAGTTTGAATTCAAAAAACTGTTTTGTTTAGAATGTTATTTGGATAATACCTGATTGTTGTTGAAATAGGATTTTTAGGAGATGCTTTAGCAGTATAATTAGTTGTTATTTTACTACCACAACTCTCACTGATTTGGTGTTAGTTGAAGATTGAATTTTGTGCATATAAACCTTAGTTGAGAATGATAATACCAGATGAGAAATTATATTCTTCATATCTCTTTGTTTGACATGGTATCAATGCTGGTTTCTGATCCATGAAAGGGACAATTAATTTCATCAAAGTCACACATCGTATTTGCCCATCATTTCCCCTTCAATAAAACAACCCACCATTACCCGTTTTTACTGTTTCCATTCTACCTCGACCCATTTTTTTTTTCTTGTCATACGAAATCCCTACTTTTCTTTTTCTATTCTCATGGAAAACCAGAACACCAACCCCAAAATCACCCTTCCACAGTCACCCGCCCCTTCTCCAAATATCATCATTCAACAAGATAACTCTTCTTTTCCTGTATCCATTGTCCTTGATGACTCAAATTATCCCCTTTGGTCCCAATACATGGATATACGAATTAGGGCTAGAAACAAATCCGGTTATCTCACCGGTGCTCTGAAAAAGCCAAATCTGATGACCCGTCCAATGATATCTGAATTACTGAGAACAAGCGTGTGAAGAGTTGCCTCATTGATTCTATGAGCCCTGCCATCATGTATAGATTCCTTTGACTTGAGACTGCCCAAGAGATTTGGGAGGCTGCTATGAAGACATTCTACGATGGCTCTGGCGAGACTTACTTGTTCGAACTCAATCAACGATATTCTCCATTAAGCAACTTGGTTGTCCACTTTCAACATACTACAACAAACTCTTCCTCCGACTGTGATTTGTACCTAATTCGCTGCATCTCGTAGCCAATTTGAGAAAAAAATTTGCCACGTATCCTGCTTTTGCTCAGAGCTGGTTGATGTTTTAACCACATAATTATCTACTACAAATAAGGAATTAGGTGGCCACCAGAAACATGCCACGTCTACAAACTAAATTCGCTACCTGTTGTAGCGAATTTGCATACATGGCACTTTGAAAAATCTTACTGTTCGAGTGGCATTTGGACAATTTTGTTTTGAATTTGTGGCAAATGGGTTATTGTTCCTCTAAACTTAATGGATCTCCCAAATTAAAATTATAAATTTAAGAATATTTAAATTAACCAACATACAAATATATTTTAGGAACAATGTAGCTTTGATTTCCTTATTGCAGCTAAGGATATGTTGGAGCGAGATTTTTCTCGTCAAAACTAAAGTAAAATTTAAATAATTTAGTTTTATTTATTTCTAAATAATCATATATCTCCTTATGGAATAAAGTAATTATTTTTAAAAGCTATTAATAATTTGCACAACTAACTTAGGGTAACCATTTTTAATTGAATGTGTTAGAGGTGGAGTGGGATTAAGTTTTCACCCTTCCTTATATAATTAGACTCCTGAATCTTGATCTAAAGTTTTAAAGATTAGTTTGCAAAATAAAAAAGGTTTTTTTTTAAATTTCAAATTAAATATAATTAATGGCAACTCCATATTTTTTGAATATAAATTTTGGATCGTTACAGTAGGAATTTGGTGATATTCACATATTTTTAAGAGTTCATGTTTTGAGGTAATATTGACGTACTTTTCAAGAATTCTTGTTTTGATCTTCCTGTATTTTCTCTCATGCTTTCGTTTCCATATTAATTTCATTTTATAACATTTACAACTATAATTAGGAACAAATATGATGTTATACCCATTATTGGAATTTTGTTTCAAAAGAATAAACAATAATTCAAAATTCCTTTAAATCAATTTGACCCTATAGTATGACATGCATAACAATGATTATATATGGATATTGAATTATAAGAATACCTAAATAGGATAAAAATGAAGTGATCATGATGGATTTTAAAAGAGCAATCGCTAACTGGGCCTATGAGGTGAAAACTATCCTCATTTCCCATACGTGCAGCAAAACCACATGGTCTTAATGGACTAACAATGAAACATATGGGCCTCTCATTGTAACAACTAATACAAGTTAACCCATCTGTATATCGTAAAAAAAAAAAAAAAAAATATGTCATTTTAAATAATATAAATTATGATATTTTATAGATACAAAAAGTACGAGTTTCACTAAAAAAAATAAAGACAAAAAAATAAAAATAAAAGTGTAGACTTCATATCTTTATATATGAAATGACACACTTTTTTTTATAAAAAAAAAAAAAAAACCCTCGGCCTACAAACCCCGTAAAATAATGAATCTATGCATTTATAACATCTCATTAACAAAAGTGATTAAATATGTGATAATCAATAAATGCTTGATAAACATTTGACATTTAACTAATCCAAATTTCAAGAATCGTTAATTAGAATTAATAAATTCTGACATTTGGTACACTATAGCACGCCCACATAAGAGGCCGAAGGTGTCATACAAACGTTAAAAAATTGAGATGTTCTAAAGTTGAGGCCTTACCGAGATTGCAAGACTAATTTTGTAAAAGGGGAGTGAGTGAACTTTGGTCAAAGAAAAAACCTGCGGAACCATCTAGAATGCTCATTCTAAAGTACTATAGCATACATTCTTAATACAGGAACAAGTTTCGGCCAAGACTTTCGCCCTTGGGCCAAACGCACATATGGCTCCTCTAACGCGATCAAGGGAAGTAATGACAAAGGATCTATGAGAAAATACTAAAATAATGTGCCAAGGTTATGATCACATTATTAAGTTAGCCACATCCATGAGAAAACACTAAATCTTGAAACTTAAGATTATTACTTTATTTTTTTGAATTTTTTTTGTTTTTCCATATATTTATCGATTAATTGACTAATTCAGTCGAGCCGAAATTTTAACATAAAATACATAATTATATATCCAAGACTCGAACTTAGGACTACTAATTAAATGAAAACAACTCGTATGTACTTTATGAGAATTTTTGTATTTTTGTATTTTTTTTTTTGGAGAAATATATTTTCTTTGTTTCCCAAATCTTCTCTTTTTGGGCTCACAAACAGGTGTAACTTCGCATATAATGTTAGGTAAATTTCCCATGGGAATTTTCATTTGATTTTTTGTGCATGTTTTAGGTTTGATATTTTCTCTCCATGAGATCAATGGACAACAGGTGTGGAAAAATGGTTAGGCCTCTCTTATCATGATTTTTCATTATCTCACATGTCACATGGTATTTGCCATTTCTATATATATATATATATATAGATAGGATCTTTTGACATCGGTGTCAAATTTAAAATTTGACACCTCATCTGAGAGCCATCAGATCAAAAAAATATTAACGATTCTGATTGGTAAGCATGTGACACCATTGATATTTTTTGATCTGACGGCTCTCAGATGAGGTGTCAAATTTCAAATTTGACACTGATGTCAAATGATCCTACCTCGTATAGGGGCAGGATCCTTTGACACCGGTGTCAAACTTTAAAATTTGACACCAAATCCTAACCGTTGATTTTCGTCAATTAACGGTTATCATATATTGAGAATTACACTTATTAATTAATCATTAATTCTCAATAAATGATAACCGTTGATTGGCGAAAATCAATAATTAAGATTTAGTATCAAATTTTAAAATTTGACACGGTATCAATGGATCTATCCTTATGATTTGGGCTCGACTTCTGGCTTATTTTTAGGTTTGTCCTTTTTGAAAATTTTGTAAGATTAAGATCCACGACAAATCAGGATACGCGGTAGCTGGTAGCATTACAGCGGTGCAGCATACCGTACACATGCAAATCTCAGAAATCAACAAAAATCAGTTGATATCATGAATCATTGGAGCTTCAATTAGTGAACCTGAAATATATTCACTTCAGAAGTGGCCTGCACACGACGTTTTTTTTTTCTTTTTCGGAAACTGGCCTGTACACAAGTAACACAACGTTGTTCGTTATCTTAAAGCAGTGTCCTGTAAACGATAATAACGATGTGAGTGAACACCTTGTATTATTGTTTGATAATACGTACCTGCTCTCCGCTAGACTGATGGTGAAGAATGATACGGATTGAATTTTTTATTTCAAAATACCACGTCAGCTAACTATAACATTTGATGACTTATGTATGGACACGTGACAGTAAGTTCATACTCACGTAAGTCATTGTACTTTGCAGCAAGAGTACGTGGGAGACAGCTTCTGTCCTAGCCTGCCACACCAATGATGGACATGTATATGTGCAACTGCACACACAAATTTTTTGGAAAAAAAAAAGAAAAAAATATATTTTGAGTCATCAACAAAAATTATAGGGCCCAATTTAATCTCTTAAAAAAAATCGACTCGTGATCCCATTAAATTCTAAAATAAACCATGTTAGTTCTTTTGAGGGACTAATGTGGGTCTTCTTGAATTTCAGAGGGATCACGATTTTGAATATCTTAATCTATTTTTGAATTCTGAGGGACTACGAGTCGACTTTTTTTTCCTAAGGAAATAAGTTGGAGCCCGTAATTTTTGTTGAGGATTCAAAATGTTCTATTGTAACAGTTTAGTTGACTCTTGACTACTTTTTTTTATGTTAAGTTAAAGATTTCTTTTCTTTTTTTGTTTATATTCTTTTGTATTTTAATATATTTAAAATTTTCTTTAAATTTTTTTCCTTTATTCTTTTATTGTAAGTATATAGACATAAATAAAATTTTCTAAGTCTGCTATTGTGCCACACCACATAAAATGCTAGGTAGCTTGTTGTGTTACGTGTCTGACACGTGTCAAATTCGCTATGTTGCATAGCTTATTTTGTGTCAGCTTTTCTGACATGTGGGCATATATACTGTGCGGCATAATATATTATGTGTAAGTAGCTTAACAGTTCAGCATTATTTGTCTAATAAATTAACACTCCTAAACATAATTAATTAATAGTTCTAAAATAATTTAAATTAATATAAACTAAATAAAATTCATTAACACTCCTAAACTAAATTAAATTACTTAACAATTCAATTTTTTTTTAAATTTAACATAAACTAAATTAAATGAAATTAATTAACACTCCTAAAAATAATTAATCAATAGTTCTAAAATAATTTAAATTAATATAGACAAAATTAAACTAAATTTATTAACAAACATAAATTTAATTTAATTCATTAACACTCCTAAATTAAATTAAAACTATTATAAAAAATTAAATTACTTAAGAGTTCAAAAAAAATTAACTTAACATAAACTAAATTAAATGAAATTAATTAACACTCCTAAAAATTATTAATTAACAGTTCTAAAATAATTTAAATTAATATAGACAAAATTAAACTAAATTAATTAACAAACATAAATTTAATTTAATTCATTAATACTCCTAAATTAAATTAAATTACTTAAAAGTTAAAAATAATTTAACTTAACATAAAATAAAATAAATTAAATTAATTAACACACATAAATTAAAATAAATTAACAGTCCTAGATTAAATTATTTAAACATAAGTTATTTAAAACTAAAATATTCAAACCAACATTAATTTTCCTTACATCATTATATTTCAAAATATAAAATTCAATAATTAAAATTATCGTATAATTTATTAGACCACAATAATGCAAATCAATATTGGGCTACTTACACATAATATGCTATGCAGCAACATGTCAGAAAAGCTAACATATAACATATTATGTAGCATAGCGAGTTTGACACGTGTCATACACGTAACATGCCAAGTTGCCTAGTGTTTTATGCTGCATGGCAGGCTGTAGCAGCAGCTGTCTGTCACATAATCTCACTGCACTCTGTAATGACTTACGTGACTATGAACCTGCTGCCACGTGTCCACACCTAACTCGCCTGGTGATGTAGCGAGTTAGGCGATGTGGCTTTTTGAAAAAAAAAATTTGATCAGTGGCATTCACATAATTTTTTTGTAAATAATGTGGTATTTTAGTCATTGTCTCGTAAGACGTCTTAGGATAGCAATTATGTTAGCGATTATTGAATCATGTTACCTGCGCCTAATTAAGGGTGTGCAAAAAAATTGATTCGTTTGCCCTGCCCTTAATTTGACCTTGATCTGACCTATAAATACCTATTTTTTTGAACTGGGTTTAAATATTGACCCACTTTTATTTGGGTCAGTTTTAGACCTGACTTGTTTTAATAATAACCCATTGACCCACACTCATTATGTGAAAAAAAATCACAATTATGGTTTTCTCTTCTCAATGTCACATTCTTGCACTCCACCAAAGAGGATCTCCCATATGCTTCTCAACTTTTCTTCTGCTCAATCCCAAGCTTCTTGATTAATTTAAACTCATATGGTATGATATGCCTGAATACCTTATTGATGCCATGTTTTGCTATAATGGTCTTTGTTATTGGCTATGGATTTAACTCTCTGATCCTTCCAACATCGCCTCCTTCATTTCATAACAAGCAGTAGATTTCCTTTCTCTCTATTCCTTCATTTTTTATTTTATTTTAATGGCTTTTACATCATAGCTTTCCTGGTAAAATTTAGTTGCATAACTGAGAATTTTCATAAATGTCTCCCATAATAATCTTGAAGGCTCGCTGCCGATTAAGCTTAGCAAATTAGCAACTACTTCTTTGTCCAATTTTTATTTGAGTCATTATGTGTAGAGTTACAATTATTACATTAATGAAAAAGTTTCTATACAACTATTCTACCTATATAATATGTCGATGTTTATCAATCTAATTCCTTTACATTTTCTATTTTCTTTGTAGTTGATAACTAAAATTATATATGTATAATCATATTAGCCAAGAGTTGCCTTAAACTAATTGATCTTTCCCTAAAAATAATTGTATAATTTGGGTTTGAATTTATGAATTTCCTATCAGTAGACATTATGTAATTTTATAATATATCATTGTTAAAATTAGTGATTTGTCATCTTAAGATAGGAAGAGCATTCTCTCATCCTTTACTTTTCATTAATTTTCACTAATTTTGCTTCACATGTGCAGGGAGCTTAAAATTACATTCCTTTATTTATTCAACAAATATCAAGTTTATTAAAAAATTTATATATTTTAAAATAAATAAATAATTAAATTACATGAGTTTAAAAAAAAATCAATAACTATAAAAAAAAAGGGTTTGTTTTTTCTGATGTTACTTTAGATAACTTTATCTAATGTTCATCAAAACGACGTCGTTTTGGGACGGGAATCATGGTATTTTTGTAATTTTAATTTATTTCAGGGTCATAATAGTCTTTATCTCTCTAATTTTTTAATTTTTCAACCCCAAAATGACGTCGTTTCGATGAACATTAGATAAAGTTATCTAAAGTAACATCGGAAACTTTTTTCCCTAAAAAAAAATCAAATTTAAAATATGTTTTGAAACCAAGTCAAAAATGAGTCAGGTCGGATTTGACCCACTTCAAAAATCAAGTTAGATCCACTTTAGAAACCAAGTCAGGTCACGTCCGATCCGATTCTGAACTAATTCAAAAAAAATTAAACCAAGTCAAATCTGACTTGGATCAAATTAAATCGAATCGGGTCAAAATAATTGACTTATAAAAATTAAGTTGAGTCGAGTCGACACAAAAACCTGACCCGACCTAACTCGTAGACACTCTTACGCCTAATTGACATGGTTCAAATTCTATCTCGGTACAAGATAGCATGAAATGCTTATATTCTGTTACTATAATTCCGGCGGTTACTAGATGTCAAAACAATTAATAAATAAAGAAAAAAAAAATTATTCTCTTAAATGACACAACTTATATCTTTTCACTCTCACAAAAAAATGAGACCGACACTTTTATTTTATTTTTGTCAACTCTCTCTTTTTTTTTATCTATCTCTTTCTCTATCTTAAAATGACATAATTTTACATTCTTTAAAATGACACACATTTTTCCCATAAATAAATCATACTTTTGATTTGATAGATATCAATAGTAGTAATGAAACAAAAGCTACAGTTTTTTTTTTGTTTATAGATTTCTTCACATTTCATTGATTTATTGATCAATCTGATTGAGCCGTGCATGATATAAGAGCAGCAAAATTTTCTTTATCAAGTTTTTAATATAACCGTGTATTCTAAACTCGAACTCAAAATTATTAATTAAACCGGAATAACCCCAACCAGCCATTATTCGAAATCCCTCAACTAGACTCACCTTTCCGTTTATTCTTCTCTCCGCATGCATTTAATTTGTCATATTAATTATGAAGTATCTCCCTTATAGCTGTTGACTAACTTGTAGCCACTTGATATCCAAAAGATGCATGGTTCACGCTAATGACCCTTTACAGCACCATTTTCTAGGCAATAGTACCATATTGTATTTGCTGTCTATGTACCGTGACCAAGTTGGCAGGCTCATGTTACCGTAGGAACCCCCAATTCTCTCGCAAATACGACTTTTCTGATAATATCTTCACATGTACCTGCAGTTCTTTTGTCAATCTTCTCACCGTCCCTCGGAAAAGCAGCGTCGTTCTAAAGTATGAAATATCATAAGATTTTGTGACTACTTTTTAGTGCAATACCAGCTTTTATTCTTTAAAAGGAGAGGTTAATTTGAATTGGACACTATGGACTAACTATTGAAAGAATACTTTTATTAGGTTTATCTGTCGTAAGTTTAAAACGACGTTATTTTGGGTGAAATTTTTTTGTAATTTTAATTTATTTTAGAGTTATTATAGTCTTTATAATTATAATTTTCTAATTTTCAATCTCAAAACGAAGTATTTTTAAAAGTAAATACATATAACTTATAGACATTAACTGTATAAATATTTTTGTGCTTTTCTTTTACTATTACGAAATGTTATTGGGAGGTCCCTGATTTGATCAACCCAGATGATCAAGTGCTGAACTTTTTGCCAGTTGAGTGTGTTCTTGTTGAACGCCTTTGAAATTTGAGGTTGAATATGCAGTATAATTTTTGTCCGCATATGCCTGTATCCTATCTATCACCTATGTACAGATTTCAAGCGCACAAAGTGGCTCATGCTGAAATATGATGATGGCAATATAGAATTAATTGTAAGCATATCCTAATCAAAATGAGGCCCCTTACTTTTCATTTTCGTACTGGGGGGGGTCTATGCTTCTCCAAAATTTTGTATGGTCATACTATGGACTTATGTTGAAATTATTTGTAGTATTAGTTAGGTTAAGGTCCATCATGACCAAACTGGGCTCCACCATGAATTTAGAAACCAGAAATTTTCTTTTGTTTTCAGGTTCCATCCCCTCCTTCTTGACCATATTGAAGCTGATACCTGATAGTCATTCTGCTTTATCTGAGAGGATAATTTGGTTCTAGCCAAAGTGACCCCTGACCTGACGACACCACTTTCTTTTTGAAAGTTGAGCTTGGGCATCGCTTCTCACTGAGTGCTCGTGCTATTTTTAACAAGATATTTTTGTTAGAACGAATTCCAAACGCACAGGGTACCATGGTTCCATGTCACTCTAGAAAAATATACCAAGTAGTTGAGATGGGACAGAGTAATATAAGAGTTTTAATGGATTCTAAAGGAGATATTATTGGACTGCTCTTCACCTCTCCTTCAAATCATGTACCCCCCAAAAAATAAAATGTATGGCCTTTTTAAGTTTTAATGGGGTTTGAAGTTCTAAGGCTTTGAAGCCTCAGTTTTAGATATTCCACGAATGAGTTCATTGTTATAAGTATTGGGGTATAACAAGTTCTCCTGGTTCCATTTGAAGAACAATGTGACATACCATGATGTCCACATCGGGGCCTAAGACTTAGAGCAACCACCTATTATGGATGACCCATTTGTCAATTTTGTACAAGGGAGTGGCCCCCCCACGTCCATCAAGTTGAGGAGTCCTGATGGCATTCTTAAGGCTAGAATTTGTTTACTTTTTGTGTATGCATGTACTATATATATGTAATGTGGGGGGAAAGAAAGAAGAGTTAATAAGGGGAATGGAAAAGTAAAGATCATATTGTAAAAACTAAAAAGTATTGCACACGCACAAACGCACATCTTCCAAAGTTTTCAAATCCTGTTTAGGAATGGACAAAGATACTGAGGCAAGGGATGATGCTACTTTCTCTCTTTTGAAAACTTTTTCTTTAATGGCTATCTGTATTATGATTAAACTTTTGAGGGGCTAAAATGAGCAACTTATCTAAAGAGATTCCGACAATCTGACTTGACTAGTGTATTATGGGTGATTTATGGACAAGAACCATTTATTATTAGTGCATGTCTCATCCCTTCAATGGACAATATACGACTATATGTACTTACTGGCTGGACTATTCGTGCATTTGGACATTTTGTATGGATGTGGTAGGTTCGAAGGGAAAATCAATGGCTAAAGAAATCTTTAAAAAAGATTTTAAACCAGATAAAACCATATTAATTCATGATGACAAGTTGACAACTCAGTCCAAAACAAAAATTCCGTTGTGAGCAAATCTAATATATTAGGAATTAACCATAAGCACAAATTTGAACTTCAGGAAATGAAATGATACTGTATAATACCCCATTTATAAAACTCTCTGCGTTGCATGACTCGTTTGCGTTGCACATGAAAATTCACACAACTTTCCTCTAAAGTTGCCATTGTGATATGGTCCATAACTTATAAAATGAGAAACAGGTTCACTTGGGAAAAGGCGAAGATCAATCCTGGAAATAGTGCTCAGAAAGAATGCGTGATTAATTAATTAATTAATTAGAGATAAGATACTTGCAAGTGAAGAAGCTTAATCCAGTGGCATAGCACAGGACACATACTTTAGTGGTTGACCTCGTGCTGAGATCAGCTATGGAATGTGCTTAACACTTAACAGACTAAAGTTGTGAAAACCTAAAACCCTTTTAGCTTCAACTACCTATTATATTTTTCCTTCTCCCACCAAGGCACCAACACCACCCACTACCACTGCCAACTAGTTGTTGGCTTCCTTGTTTGTAATTTTGTACGTTAGATTCTGCATTCTGGCTCTCCACCATTATTTTATCAACCATGATATCATTGAAAAATGCATGATTATATAATATCTTAATGTGCACAAAGGCATTAATGTATCCCAACCCCAGTATCCTACACGTGGCTCACATACTCAAATGATCAAGTAGTGGGCCAAACCCCAGATGGATCTTCACCAACTAGCCCAAAGAATCAACTTTTTAGAACTGCAATTCATCATAATTATTGCTGAAATAATCAGCGCGTATAGTATACATGCTTAGTAAACAGTATAATGCGTGTAAAAATCTCGTAGATTTTGGAGGATACCCCCTTAAAATTAAAAACACATGGAGTTTCCTTGCATTAAAAATGAATTAAATGACACGAGTTAGGTGGGTCGTATTTCTAATTTTAGTGGGTGCACTATCACTGAAAGTTTATCCGTGAAAACTTGGTTGGGTTCTGGTTTTGTGCTGATCCCTTATTCATTCAGGACCATGAAATGTGATGGAGATTTAATCAAAAAGCGATGGACTTGGTCTGCGGTCTGGCCAGTAGGTAAGACAGAACCATCAAAATGGTCATTCAAACATATCCGACGATTCTAGTTGAAACAAGTGATGCAGTGGAAAAGAATCATAGTTGTGCTAGGTCATTATGAATTTGTTTTTGCTTATTGTTTCTTTTTTCCTAGGGGACAGTGATGATACACGTAAAGAAGAACCAAAGGCAAACAGAAAAAGGACATGGTTAAAAGGCAATGACAACTGTTTTAATGGCAATGAGGGGACTATACCCACCATGAGCGATATGGATAAGCCAAGCCAAGTAATGAGAACCGAGTGTTCCTTTATTCTCTCCGTTCAGTGCTCCTGCACAAGC
Organism: Gastrolobium bilobum; assembly: GCF_033153095.1. Taxonomy (NCBI): domain Eukaryota; kingdom Viridiplantae; phylum Streptophyta; class Magnoliopsida; order Fabales; family Fabaceae; genus Gastrolobium; species Gastrolobium bilobum. The sequence continues at coordinate 49,460 of NW_026897333.1, forward strand.
CTCTTCTTATCCTCTCACCAAAGCAAATCTGATTCATGATACATGGTGAGCGTCAGAGACATGGGAAGAGAAGGGAAAATGGCGAATTGCAAGGGGGCAAGTGGGAAGCGGATACCATTGGGTTTGGTCCACTTGCTGCACCAGCAAATGGATAGACAAAAAAGAAAGCCAAGCTTTGCTTCCCATCACTTATTTGCACAGTCAGATCCCACTTTGATGTTTAGTTTGCTTTTACCATTCTGCCTCATGCCAGATTGAATACCAACAAGACAGTGAGATAGATTTATCTCCTAATAATGAGAGAGATAGTCCCATAGTGGACTTGGACGCTTTATAACGCAAACGAAGGAGGGGAGACCAGTCATCAAATTATTGGTCCCCTCACATCCTATGGAAGCCATATATATTTTAATACATACATATACATCAGCATAATAATATATATATTCAACGCAGAATGAAATTCTTCAGACTAGCTAATAAAGTTTAGCTCATTCCCTCTATAAAACCAAATAGGCATGTGACTTAAGATGGCTTGTATGAGGTTCCTGAGCAATTGAAAGAGCCCGCAGGCTCCTCACAAGGATATGATATGATGATAGACGATCAGGACCATCAAACACCCCTCTTTTTCTCATAAAAGGGATCCTCACAGCATGTTATATCGGAACCCCACGGGGAGAAAGGGGGTCCTGCAACGTGTACTTGAAAAACACTTTCCACACATAATTAATAGGTATCTCTGTCGATCACTCCACATTCAGAAAACGAAAGACATAAGACATTATATGGTCCATGCATATTCTGACATTTATTAACCATCTCACAATTCCTAACAATAACAATAAATTCAACAATCAAATGCTACAGCAACACATCTGAGAAAAAATAAAAACATTGAGATTAGGCAGACAGAGATATGTTCATATCAGTCTGGGGATTGGATTCTCTCCACCTACATCTTAAATTAACTATCATTTGAATACAAATAAACAGACTAACTTGCTTACAAAGGGAATACTTTTTTGCTTCTCTACTGGTATTGTATGGTGGAAAAGTTTGAGGACATCACCTCTACAAACCTTCTGTTTTGATCCTTCCTTCTGAATCTGCTCTCAATGTACACCATCTATTTGATCAAGGATATGAAATAACAATTGCTAACCAATCTCCAGAGCAGCTTCAGTAATCTCTACTCCCCCCCCCCCCCCCCCCCCCCTCTGGCTGTTTTCCGTTATGATAAAATGAATATAAAAGGGAAAATACATAAACTTAAGCTGTGATGATACAACAACATTGAATGGTCCAACACCTGTATGACTTCATCCTCCCCCTTAACCCTCCCTAATTCTCTATTCCAAATCCGAAACCTGGGTCCTCTAACATAAACAAGGCCAAATGGAGAAATGTTTCCCTCCAGAATAGCATCTTTATGGCCTGCCATCACAGCAGCCCACACCAAGAACAGGAGTTGTTAGCTTAACTTTGTTTCCCATGGATAGCATAAATCTTCTGGCAGGTTTATTTAAAATCCCCCGCTCTATCATATTTAATTCAACAGCCACCATTGGAAAAAGCTAAAAACTTCTTTAATTAAGAAAACTAATGCAGGATGGTAACAACTTTTGGAGCATCATCTCGTGGCCCGTCAAGAGACCGATACATGTACAATATCTCAATATCATCAACTGCAGCCGCTTCACTGTTGATCACTTCCAAAACTAGGTGGGGCAATGCTCTTGCAACTTCTTGGCAAGCTTGACGCGTCAATTTACACGATGACATCCAGAGGAATCTCATGTTGTAATAATGATGCAAACCAGCTCGCAAAGCTCCATCCCCAAACGGACTATCCCTGATTTCAAGCTTTTGCATATTAGGGCATCCTTCTAGCACATATTTAAGCCCCAGGTCAGTGTCTCCAGCAAAGGCAACTGACAGTGTCCTAACCAATTTCCCATACCTCCCAATGTATTCAAAAACTCGATCAGTCAGCAAACCAGACATAGCAAGCCGAGTGAGCTTCTTGCAATTCATAACAATGGCACCAAAACCCTCATCCATGGGTTCTTGAGTCACAGGATCGGGTCGATACTGCCCAATTATACAGAGACGAAACACCACAAGATCCGGGCAGTTCTTTGACATAGCTACCACAGCAGCATTTGTCATTCTTTGGCAGAAAAACAAAATTGATTCCAATCTCCTACAACCCTGAGAAATTGCTTCAAAGCCTACTTCAGAGACCGGACCTTCAGACTCTTCCCGTGTGTTCACAGGGAAAACACGTAGCTCGCGTAAATCTTTGCAAGTTGCAGCCACGGCCTGAAGGCCTTCATCACCTATTGAATCAAGGACCTGCAAAATAAAAGCAGAACATTATTAACCTTTTAAAATCCTGATCCCTTTCCTTTACAATGCAGCCAAACACAAACACATACCCATAATATCTGTAGTTTATGACAGTGGCATATAATCGACTTCAGCTGAAGGGCATTAACATCAGCATAGCTTAAATTCAAGGATGTGAGATTCGCGCAGACCGGATAAATAGCAGGAAGGTAATCAGCCCAAATATCCCTGAATCCAGATAAACAAACCAAGGATCTGCAAGCTGCAAACGCAGATGCATAATCTGGTTGTTCCTGATCACCCTCAGTAGCACTGAAGGAACCTGTTCCAAGATGCGTGAGCTGTGGAGCTCGAAGCATTAACCGGTATAGCTGAGACATGGATACATAACGATTCAACCTAAGCTTCTTCAAGCAAGGTGACCTACCCACAAGCCCCTCCAACGCAGCGAAATTAACAGGACTCTCAACACAATCAAAAACAAGAGACTCCAAATGAGTTTCACTCTCAGGAAAACATGATATCCAATCCACTTCATGATCATCATCATAAACCTCAACCACAGATTCCACAACTTCAAGCACCCTCAGCAATCTGAACCAACAAAAATAAAAAAAAAGGTATAAATTCAGATAAAGATTCTTCCTAGTCTCAAGATCCAATGACAAAGGCATTCATACCTGCACTTGCCGGCAACGGCGGCGAGTCCACGGGTGCCGAACCCTTCGCAGCAAACGAGGACAAGTTCCCGGAAACCGGAGAAGGAGGCGGCGACGAGGGCGAGGTCGTCGTCGGTGACGGACATGCGTTTCAGGTGGAGCTTCTCAAGCCCAGGGTAGGCCTGAGCTAAGGCGGCGCCCCACGGCGAAAAGTGGGCCCCCCAATCGGCCGGCATCAGATCGAAGTCCGCGAACCGCGGCTTGCCCTTCACGGTAACGGACCGGACACGGCTGAACCTGGCGGTGGCGCGGCGAGGCGACACCGCGTAGCAGTTCCCGATGAAGAGTTCGGATCGGGTGAGTGCCTCCGCACGGTACCACGAGCGGCACACCAATGACGCGGCGTTGCGGTCGCGCCGCGACGAGAGGAAATGGAGCACGTTTTCCAGTACGTTCTCTAGGACCTGGTCCGGGAACGGAGCCTGGAACTCCATGGGACCCGACCCGGAACCAGTACCCGGTAACCCGGTGCAGGTTCGGGTCTTGGAGGAGGAGGACGAGGACGAAGAAGACGATTCGGTGATTTCTGCCCTCGCGAGATCCAGAAGAGACGATCGGTGATCGTCTTCGGAGTTTGTTGAAGGATGGTTCTCTCTCATCTATTTCGATGATTCTTTTAATTTTAATTTTTTAATTTTTTTGTTGGGTGATCTGGGAACTGTGGCTTTCGATTCAAAAAGATGGAATCTTTGATTGGTTATTGGGTCTTGGTGGGTTATTGGATTTGTGGGGTGTGAGGGAAAATGGGAGTGTTAGTAAGATAGAGGTTGGAACTGGTACAGGAATTGGAAAGCATGTGTAAAGAGAGAGAGAGAGAGAGAGAGAAAGAGAGTGAAGTTGGAAATGATATGATAATGGAAGATGGGAAAGAGAGGGAGAGAGTGTGTGTGTGTTAGAGAGTAAGGATTAGTTTAATTGGTCACATAACAGGGCCAGGGAGTGACAACAGTAAACTCTGCTGTCTGTGTCTCTCAGCTTTAGCATTGGGATTCTCTATGCTCTCTCTCTCTTTCATCACAAATATCCAAATCTCTCTCTCCCTCTCTCTCTTCTTCTCATTCATTATTTGAGAGATTTTGGTTTCCCTTTCCTTTCATTGCTTTTGTACTTCTTTTTCCCCCTCTTTTTTTTTTTTTTATGTTGTTTCATTTGGTAATTTCTCAACTTATTACAGTTTTTTCCGATTTATAATGTTAAGTTTCTGGATTAGCCCTTCATTTTGAGTTATTTATGCAAGGATTAGATTTCTTCTCTCAAACTTTCCAAAAGCCAAAAACTGAACTATCAATGTCACAGTATATACTCAACTTTCGTATGAGTATACTCCTAGTCATAATTTTCTACGAATATATCTATCGGTTTTCTTTTGAATTGAAAAACAATACCGTACTCATAATTCTCAGCAATAAAAAACAAATCATAATTGCATATGCTCAAATTGCTTTACACCAACTAATATTTTGAACAAACCAAGTCCTAACAACTCACATTATATATTGAAGACCATGGACCACTTTTAGAATTGACTGGACCACCACTTACCAAGTTTATCATCAATTTCCGTTGCGGTAGTCAAATTTATATGTGTGCAAGTTAAGACACAATTTGTTTTTTTTATTTATATCTCAAATAAAAATAACCGTTTTACTTGCAAACTCAGTACCTGTTTACCATTTTTTTTTTTTAGTTTTTTTTTCTTAAAAAAAATTAATCAAATATAATTTTATAGAAGTTCTTATTATGAAGAAAAAAAATTAAAAGTTCTCGGAGGAGTTTTTTAATATATATGTCAATTTTTTGAAGTCATTATATTTATTTTATAGTTTTACCATTGTTTTAAACTTGTATTTATAAATTTGGATTCGTTTTTTCTGCACTAACTCCAAAAACATTTTTTTCTATAAATTTTATCTTTCTTACCAATAATTCATCATAATAACAAATTATTTCATAAGAATAAATTCAACTCAAAAATTCAAACTTTTTATATTATTCTCTAACACACTTTCACGCTAAAGCTAGAGATTTATTCCATTAAGAAGTGAGGTGGTGAGAATCAAACTCATGACCTCGTGTTCATTAAATTGTTGGATAAGAACTTTTTTAATGGTTTATACTATTCTCTAATACATATTAGCTTCTTCAAAACCATTAAAATTACTTTATACAATCACCAAATAGATTTTAACTTTTTTAAAGTTTTTAATTTATCTTAAAAATAGCTTTTAACTTAAATAATTGTACCAATTAGGTTCGTCCTCGCTTGGATTAAATCATGTAATAGCATAACAGTATATTGTAATTATTTACTTTTGGGAAAAGTTTACTAATGTATATCTGATTTGTTTCAGAATCACTTATGTCTCTGTTATTTTTTTGATCACATATGTCTCTGTGCTTTGTAAAAAATAAAAAACCACAAAGACATATGTGATAAAAAACATACCCTTTTGCAAACCACAAAGACATATGTGATAAAAAAAAATTACAGGAACATAGATGATTTTGAAGCAAATCACAAGGGGATCGGTGAACTTTTCCCTTTACTTTTTATGCAAGGACAAAAAATAACATTAAAATTTGAATATATTTGAGGGAAAAATATAATAACACTTGTTCATAAAAATAATAATAGAATAGCACTAAAAAAATGTTTCGATACATGAGAAGAATATTAATAGCATATTTAATTAAAAAAGTTAATCACATAGATAATAATTCAATAATTAGAAATAGAGATAGATTATGAAAAAATTTAAGCGAAATTATTAAAAAAATTATCAAATGACGTCTACAAATTTATATTTTTGACAAAAAAAAGGGTAATATCATCACTTGATTTATATAATGAACCCCGTCCAAGGGGGAAAGATTTTGATTATTTTGATTATTAAAAGAAAAGAGAGGAAAGCAAACAAAGTATGCCAACCATTACCAATACAACAAAGTGCGTGATAATTAAATTAGCAAAAACACTATTTGAATATAGAAAGTCGTGTGTTTTGCAGCGAAAAGTTCATAAGGAAAAAGTAATTATATATATATTTAGCTCAAAAGATTTAAAAGATTAGTAAAGAATCTTGACCATTAAAACTAATTCTTTTTACGTGAATTATTAAAAAAATATGGTATATCGGTTTGAGGTTTGGAACTTGCCTAAAGGGATTAATTTTATGGGATTTGCATTTCTCATTTAACACGACACAACAAACTTTCTTACACACACAATATTTTGTAGAGCCCACATTTTTTGAAGAAAAAAAAAAAAAATTATGGCACACAAAACGAATCTCTATAACATTACACAATTACTTTTCTTACAATATAACTCTTATAAAACCCTAATTTTATTTGTTTTAAATAATTTTCATCACTGATAAATTAACACATAATAAGAGCACTTTGCCGAGGGCAATATAAAATTACTTTTAATCAACATCAGTTAGCAATTGAAAAATTTTAATGCATGCTAAAGGATAGGATTCGTAAAAAAAAGAAAAAAAAAAATAGTCTTTCATTATTTTTTTATGGTGGTTGAGTTGAGTCTTTAATTAATTTATTGGTAAATATTAATTAGTAAGTCATTTTTAAATACTACAACAAGATTTACAGATCATAATCTTAGATGGTCTAACTTTTCTTTTCCCTAAATTTTCGTTTATTAAAAAAAATATTATCACGACATCTCTGCTCAATTCACCAACTCTTTCCAAATATAATACTTCTTTTCCCCTTTAAGATTAACGGAAGATTTTAGCAATTATTTTTGTTTAGGTTAGGTTGACGTGTTATGTAAAGAAATATTTCAACTCAAGAGTTTAAGTTGGTGGATGAAGGTTTTTTTAATGTTTTATACTATTATCTAACATGCTCCTTCACAAGAGAGTCTGATACCATATAAAGAATCATTTTAACCCAAAAATTTAAATTGATGGATGAAAGTTTTTTAATAGTTTATATTTTATACTATTCTCTACCATGTTATTTGAAGGTTTATTGGAGAATGAAGCTTTATTCATTTGAAATAAAGAGGTTTTAATTAAAAGCGATATAATTTCTCATGTTATATGGGATAATTTGTTCATACAACATACAAAAAAGTGGATGAGATTCGTTTATTTTCTTTTTTTCTCTTCTCCTTAATGAGTCTTATCCATTTTTTTTATGATTGCATGAGACATCTTATAATATAAGAAACAATATCTCCTTAATTAAAAGTGAAAACGAGAAAGGATTGAAACCTTAAAAAGATAAAGAGTAAAATATTATTTTTGGAAATTAATACAAAAGTGAACCCACAGTTGGGAACCATCATCAATGGGCTAAATAATATCAACTATAACAAGAGGTTCAAATATCACGTCTCAATCCAAAACCTTAAAATATTGAATTTATGAATTCGTCCATTTATATAATATTTATTTAGACCATTATTAACCAATATAAAACTTATCACATTTGACTTTTATCACTATTGTCTTCAAAGTAAAGTATTATTTGGAACATATAAATGTATAAAGGGAAATACTACTCTCATTTTACATGAGGTAGTTATCTCTTTTTCTCTCACTTCGAAAATTGTGCCCCTTCTTTTTTCTTTTTCTTTTTTGCTTTTAAATAGCGAGCCCTACTTGTAACCGCCTCTGAAATCCGTCGTGGAATTGTGATATTCAATTACGGTTTATTAGGACGTCGTTGTTATGTATTCAACGACGGTTGGCCCCTGACCGACATGGATTATCTGTCGCAAAACACACATTTTATTGTAGTGAGAGTAATATTACCCATGTATTAAATTGGAGCTAAGGCTTAAAAGCTCAAATAGTTTCGCCTTTAATCCCAAAAAATTCTTTCAAAGGATTAGATTTGCGACATGATATTTGATTTTCACACTCTTGGAAATCGATAATTATACACAAATTGCAAATGAAAAGAAAAAGAGAATTGACATAGTGATTAACTTGGTTCACTTAATGTAGACTACGTCCAGTTTGTCTGTACTATATTCATCTCATCACTACTTGTTACAAGTCACTCGGTTTACAAGAAAAATATAAATAAGATTATAAAACTCTAAGAGCAGCTATTCATGGGTTTAAGCCCAAACTATTAAGAAAAAGAAAAATTACAATAAATCAGAAATCCACAATAGCACCTAGCCTTTATGCGTAATTGTCTTTCTGTTAACCCCAACAATAAAAGTCTTCATCAACATACGAGGCCATACTCAATAAAAATAAACTCTTGCGGCCAAGAATGTTATCTCTCGGGGTTTATTTGTTTTTTTATTTTAAATAATAACAACCTTAAAACCAAAACAAATAGTACATAAGATGAAGTACAAAGAGTTTAAATAATATAAATTGTCTTGTTATAACATTCTCCTGGCTAAATACCATATATAATAAATCTCATGTTGTAGAGACAAAAAATATGTGAGACTCATATGTTAGAAAAAATTATATGTAGAATTCACGTTAACATAAAAATCGAATGATGTATAGAAAGATTTTAATTTTCATGTTGAATGAGAATTATAAAACTCATGTTCATAAGTAAGTACGGTGAACTAGTTGAAGGGGATTTTGATAATTTAAAAATGGGATTTATTAATCTCCTTTAATAGAAGATAACTTGCATCATGCCATACAAACAAATTATACGAGTTCCATCATTTTTTTAAAATATTAAAAATAAAAAAAGAATGGCACAATTTTTTATGCCTCACTAGCATAAGATAATTGTCTCTTGTAAAAGGAGACAATTTAATTTATAGATTTTATTAATTTTATGTAAAAGGAGATAAGTTATTTCATGTCATAGAGACAAACTTGTGGGCTCCGTCATATGAAAAACAAATGTGATACAGTTATCGAAAGGTGTGCAGGAAGGAATACTTATCTCATGTAGTATGAGAATAGTTTTTCCCTTTCTTTATTTATGATATTTATATAGTTTGTTAAGGATAAAAGAAATAGATGATATGTAAAAGCAGTTTAATTTCTTTTTCCTTTTAATCTTGACTTGGTTCGAGTTATGGTCCTTATGCGCTTAGCGCATGTCCGACCCATGTTCATCTTTAATGTTACTTGAATTCTTGGAAATTGGAATGCATGTTTGGTAATAATTTTTTTTTAGAGAAATAATTATATTTAAAAAAAATATCAATGGACTGTAAAAAAAAGACATTTATCTTAAGACAAAGTAATCTAAACACACAATGACATTAATTTGTTTTAAAAATGTTACTCTACCACTTGTTTTGTAATTTCCTTTTATACATATGTTATATATTAGTACGGAAAGAAATTTTGGGTGCACTTGGTAGTCATAAGTGTGCATATAGTCTCCTCTAGATCTTTACCTCATGTACATCCACGGATGGACGGTTTCATAACCAATTAATAATGCATCCTTTTAATTATATATATTGAATGATTATATAAGCTGTCCAAGTTGGTGGAGCGTACAAGTACCGGACTCTCTGCCTTCCGTGTTCACTGCATCCATTTGCGTCGTATCCTATTCTTTCTCAGTCGGCATTAATAATTTTTTTTTTATATACATTTTGTCCATAATTTTCTTAGTGCATATAAATAAGCAATAAAGCAATGTTTTGACATCAATATGTATGAGTTTTATAATTATTATAAGTAACGTGAGAAGAGAAATTTTTTTACGTATCATTCGATTTCTAAGTTGATATAGGTCCTACACATAACTTTTTATAATATATGAATCTCATATAATTTTTTTATATGACATAAGAATTTCGTTCTCATTAATACTAGAATTATAAAAATATATATATATATATAGATGTCAATTAAAAAAGAATGACAGAACTCGTGGATATGACATGCAAGAAGAAAGATGCTAATATAATGGGATGAAGACGTAACCTGTAGTGTGGACAGCCCCATGTGGAGTGAAAACTGCTAAAACCACGTGTGCAAGAAAAGATAGGTAGGCTGGTCTAGTTTCATCCCACCAATTACTCTTGGTCTACTACTGATAAACTCAACCACAGAATAATAAAAGATCAACTCTTCTTAAAGCAAATATTTCATTATCATGTCTATTGAATTGCTTAGCATCTGAAATTTTCCAATGGGTCCGTCTTTCTGTGTCTTTATGCACCTGCAATTTAAATGATAAGAATGTGTGGTAGATGAAAAATGCATTCTCATTTTGTATTTTTGATATGCGTCAAGGGCGATAACGACATTAATTATATAATTAAATCAGATGTATATTTTAGCATAAAAGCTTGAAGGGCTTTTAAGAAAGAGTTAGTCTTACCGTATATGCTTGGATCTCCTAGCTAGCATCTGGATACCATGCATTTGCATATACCAAAGCATTAATGTTGAAGTCGCCTGATCTTCCTTACCCTTATACGGATGTGGCTTCCATTAAATATAAATTTTTACTTATTATCGCATTTAGTGTTATTAAATTCGGACCTATCATTAATTTGGTCGTTAATAAGTTATTAATTTAACAATCAAGGATTAAATTTATGGCAAATATTATGTTTACTATCATTTTAGGCTTATCACTCTTATTACCTACTTAGTTATCGTTAGATCAATTTAAAATTAATGATTGAAAAAGAAAAAAAAATATTTGTTATTGATTTCAAATTGATTCAACAATAACCGTAAGAGTGGTAAACCTAAAATAATGGCATGTATTACCGTCTCCTAAATTTAATTTATAATAAATATAAAATTAAAAAATTACAATAAAGATAGTTAATCTAGTAGTAAAAGTTACATGTTCAAATTTTGAAAATTGTATCCAAAATTAAAAAATATCAATGAAGCTATAAAATAAGGTGCTGATTTACAACTGTCTATAAAAAAAAAAAAGGTGCTGATTTACAACTAGTTGTAAAATCTAATTCTAGAATGGATCACCGAGACCCAATGGGTGCATCTCAGTTGGTTCCTTGGCGCTGAGTTAGTGGGGTTGGACATGTGTTCGATTCTCGCTGAATGCATTCTTGGGAAGGGGGCTGAACCTTTAGCCATCACTGACCCCCGCACTCCAAATTAGTCTCATAGCCGGCTCAAAGAGTCGAAGCTTGTGGGATACCGGAGGGAGCCAACTCGCCTCAAAGAGGTAATTAGGGTTGGGTAACTCCAAAAAAAAAAAAATGGATCACCGAGTTGCAATCAGTTCAAATGCGAAAATAATTCAATGGCATCATCGAACCAACGGAGTTTTCGGTTTTTAGATGAACCAATCCGATCAGCCGGATTGGTCTGAATTTCACAGCGTTACTCCTAGGAGTATTATGATTATTTCTTAGGCTAAGAGTATTAATGAGGTTAGGCAACTTTAATGTTAAGCTAAGCTACACCTACCACCTTTGAAATAAAAACATTATTATTTTTTTAAAAAAATTCTCGATGTATCTAAACGCACCATGAGTAAACGATCGATTTTAAAGTCACACTCTCTAATTAAATGGTGGTAGTTCAGTTGGCGCATGGGAGCTAAGCAGTTGGAGGTGAGAGCATGTGTTTAAATCTCTTTAGAATCACCTTTGGGAGAGGTTTAAAGTCTTAATTCTGAACTTGCTCCGAATCAGATTAGTTGCGAAGCAATCAACCGATTGTAATATTTAAAAATAATAAAAAAAAAGTCACACTCTCTACACTACAGTTTACCGTATTTGTTTGTTAAAACCGTGGCTAAAGCAGGGAGAAGAAAATAATTTTTCCTCTCCAGAATGGCCCATTAATAAAGAGTGCTGTGAAGCATGTAAACAAATGTTAGGGGGAGCTGGTGAGACAAAATCTAAGGACTGGTTTAATGTGTATGATATGATAATAATAAAATATTTGATAGTATAAGATCTAATTAATAATATAAAGTTGGATAAAATTTTAATATTATTTAGTGTTATGTTATATAATATAATATATATTATCATGTATTTGATGATGCATTGTACAATACTAATTTTGATAAGATGAAAATTAACACTTTAAAAAAATATTTATTCAAAAATATATTATATTCATCTATAATATTTGTTATGTTATTCTAATTTTTAATAAAATATTAAAATTCTCTAAACTTAAAGAGGAGGAGGGGGGTGGGGAGGACTTATGACCACCATCTACATTTTAAAAAAAAAAGTTTGCACACAGATATTAACAAAATTCTAAATGGAGATTTGATTTAGAAAGTATATAACGCTAATTTTTTTACTACTATACATTCGATATATAGTATATATTTATGTATAAAATTTAATGATATTCGTCGTGTGTCTTATATAATTTATATGTGTATTTTTTAAAAGAATATTATTAAAGAAGTTGACACTAATTTAATTTGTAATAAATGTTAAATATAAAAAAATGTATACATAACTTTAACAAAACTAAACTGCATGTAGTTAATGTTTAAAATAAAAATTATTTAAACGCAATTTTTAAATATTGGCTCCCTCAGTAACTAAATTCTAAATTATCCTTAATAATAATCATCAAAAAGATTTTACATGAGTTTATACATCTAAACTCAATCAATTATAATATTATTTTTAAAAGCCTAATTAATATTGTTCGGTGATAGTGAACTGTGAATTTATATCAAAATGTATGTGTTCATAGATATCTAACAAAGAGATATTCTATTGGTTTAAAGCTAACATAATCACCGCGCATAGACAAGAGGCTTATAGTCAAAATGTGGGTGTGTGCAAAATATTGACAACGATAGTAAATAAGTCAAAAGTATGTACCTGAATCTTTAGCCTTTTATTTATTGAGTTTACCTTTGTGAATTTGGGCTTTATATATCCTTTGATTGATATAATACTTGTCTAATTTGTTGGGGATAATTATCTTATTCCTTGATCCTTCTTGAATTATGTTGATGTGATAAGATTGAGATAAATTCTGATCTCCTATTGAACATGTGCTTGAGATATGCATCTAGTACGTAACAAAGTTATTCATTTTCTAAATTATAGAAAATTTATAAATAAGTTTATGATTAAAATTTAATTCAATATTTACATAAAAAACTGATAAAGTTACAATATGTAGATCGTATTAATTTATCGAAACGTACTTATTATAACGTCTGAAACGGGTAGTAAAACAAAAATATCGTGAATCTTAACGCGTTTATTTAGAAAAAAAAGAAAATAAAAGTGAACTGATAGTCTGATACATTTAGAATTAGCACAAAGTTCATGAAGCGTGCAAACAGACGCAAGGGAGACAGAATCTAAAACAGACATGTTGCGGATCTCAACCATTTATGTATTAATTGGGTTTTGTAAGAGTTATGTCGTAGGAAAAATGATTGTATAATGTTATAGAGATTCGTTTTGCGTGCCTTAATTTTTTATTTATTTTTTTGTTTTAAAAAGTGTGGGCCCCACAAAATGTTGTGAGTGTAGGAAAGTTTGTTGTGTTATGTTAAAGGATAAAATGAAACCCTTATTAATTTTACAGAAGTTTTGTTAACATGTTATTTTGTGGCAGAACCTTGCAGGTTGATGATTTAAAAATATTATCGTTATCCTAATTAATTTAAAATTAAAGTATTGAATTCTTATTAATTTTTATGATATTAATATGTTTAATTCTCAGTTATTACTTCTGTTCATTTTTAATTGTCTTTTTTTGGATGTATGCATAAATTAAGAAAATTATTAAGTAAATTTGATTATAAGCAGGGAAAAATATTTATTTTTGACTATTTTTTTATTGATAGACTCGAAATGTTTTTCCCACTATATCAATCCTCTTTTTCAGTTATTAATAATAACAATATAGTTAGGAGAAAAATTGTAAATTATGTATCTTAATATGTGGATGACCTTTGACTTTTCATATGCCTTATGATATATGGATGACCATTTGATTTTTCATGACTTTTGATATATTATGTATCCACTACATTAATAGTGTATTGAAATGCATTTACTTCTTTATTGATAAATAGAGTCCTATGTATAAGGACATGACTCTTGTAGGAACGATTATGATAGATGAATAATAAAATGTTTGCGATACTTTCTCTCTTATTTCTCTTTAAAGTTCTCTTTCTTTGTATTATAACATTAACTTAATAATGTGAGACAAAAATAATAGATAAAATGATAAAAAAATAAATTAAAGTGACAAATAAAAGTAAATAGAAGGATTCCTATTTTTTTTAATTCCTTGTCAGATTTAAGATACACATTATGTTGACAAAAAACCTAAAAAATAAGCACTTAAATTAGGAAAATTAAATGCTGGCCCAAAGTTGTAGAGTGATCATGTTTCTTTCGTTTTCATAATATATGTCCTATACTTTGCCGTTGAAAATTTATTGTGTCATTAATAAATAAGCAATCAATCATGAAAATTAATTGCACACCATGACAATGACTCATTTTCACTATTTATTGCTTCAAATAAACGTATTCAGTTAAAAAAAAAAAAAGTGTCTGAGATCTTTTGATTTATTTCACTACTGTCTCTTATAATACCGTGATCAAAATAAATCTCTACAATTTATCTCCGTACCTCATCAGCCTGTCAAATGCTTCAGGTTACTTTTCCAGGAATGACAATTTTATTTTTCAGCTTGTATAATGACAAGTTTAACATAAATCAGTCTAAAAAATCTGAATTTCCTCCATAAGCTAATCTTCTACAATCCTGTACATGAAATCTAAAACGCTTTGGCCAAACACAACATAGTTCGACCTTCTAAGCAACTTAGCAATATCTCTTAAAAGTGATCTAAAATGTGCCTTTGTTATCAATAATGATTAGTTCAAATGGTAAGAAATTTATTGAGACGAGTGCTCCAACCAAATTAATTGAATTTCAGATAATTGGTTGAAAAAATAAATAAATGTGTCTTTTGTTTTTATTTCAGGCAATTGTTTTTATTATGTTACATAACCTAAAATCATCTTCCTACACACACAAATTTTATATAAGACCCACTTTAAATTTTTTCTCTTTTTTCCTATTTTCTCCTCTCTCCTCCTTTTGTGAGAGTAAGAAATTTGCTTTTAGGTTATGTTACATAACAAAAAGCAATTCCCTTTATTTCAATGGTAAATAAAAACAAACCGAAAAGGGAAAGAAACTGAAGGAGTTTGGTCTAAAGAAAAAGATATATTTGGGTTTCCTCATTGCACTTTTATGACTTCAGAGAATCTTTCAGGTTTCAAATTGTCATTTCCATCTTCAACCAAGCAATTTTTTCGGAGAACAAAACACAAGAGGGGATAGAACCTATAAGAGACTACTTGCATTCTGTGTCTAATTTTATTGCCACACAAATTTTAGACCAAAATAGGCCACCGACCTAGAGAGACATAGCTACATGCATCATGTTGTTCTTAGCCTAGGCACAACGACGTAATCATTCAATTAATGAAATTGAGAAGTTTATGTTAAACATTAAGCTGGAAAAAAAAAATAATGTAATTAATACCCACCTGATTCGTAGTTACAATTCACATATAGCGAAAAGCCAAAGATTTAAGATATACATGATTGATATGTGATCTTTCTAGTTTGTTATAGTGTTTGCCATGTTCAGCAAAACCCCAGTGAGGTCTTATTCGTGGTAATTCATGTTTCGCAGAATCAGCTGGCAAGTCGGTAAAGGGACTTGTCGTTAGCTTGTGGGGACTATGGTGAAAACTGAAAACGATGCGAATGGAGGCATTGCAACATTAAACATTTTCTGTGCCACCGCATATACATGACTGTTCATCATCCGTTCATCTGTGGGGACCTTCTCTCATTTGGTTTGTTCATAAGGACAAGACAAGGTGAACACTGATAGGTACTATACTTTCACCAAATTTAAATTTACATAGAAATTGAATATTTGAGCTAGCTTTTGAAGATGCTCTTCAGTCATTGCATGTTTGTGGACTTTGGAATGGAAAAAAAAAAAAAGAAAAAAAAGGGAAATTTAAGCCTGTATTTTGAGTTTTTAGCATAGACTTGCCTTTCATGCTATGCTAGAAAAGGTTAAGTAAAGTATAATAAAGGTCATTTAAAGTAGCTCTATAGCGATGCGGTTCCAAACAAATGGAAAAGCGTTAAAGGCATCTTCTGTAGCTCGGTACATGCCGCCCGCTTTGTCACCTTGTGAGGGCCCAATTCATCTGTCATGTTATTACAGCAAGAAATTTCATACAAGAATCGTATTGCATACTGTGAGCAGTTTATATTAGAACCCAAAACTAGAAAACTGTTCAAAATATCGATTTCATGGGTGTTGCACTCACGACAAGTGCACCGGTCGTACGAGTAATATAATGTTAAAGTATTCTCACGAGGATTATGACTTAATCACTAATTCACTACTTTAACTTAAGTTGGACAATAAAAAAGGTATTTGGAACAAAATTTGAATTAAAATTTAAAATATTAAAACTAATTAATCGCAAGAATTTAAAGATTTGAATTAACTAATAAAAATTAAACGTAGCTAGGGCTTCGATTTCTTTCAATCTCTCGATTATGTCTGAATTTCTTCTTTAAGTTAATCATCATTAATATCAATATAATAATTAGGGCTCAATCCCTTGTTACCCTAAATCTTTACCATCTTGCAAGAACCCTAGTTCTCCGATTATTCCACAAGAAAATAAGCATTAAATTCAAGAATCTAAAGATTACGCAAATCCTATGTCTATCCTTAGAATCATAATGATTACGATGAAATTGTCATACAAGGATCATGCACCAACATTCCTATTGTCATACATTTATCTAAGATCAATTGTTGCGAACTCGGCAAGTGCACCGCTCGTACAAGTAATAAAGTGATAAGAAAAGTTGTCGATCCCACGAGGACTGATGACCAAGCAATAATTTATCTGTTTAACTAAAGTTGGATCGATCATGAAAGGAGTTCTTTGAGAATATTGTAATTAAATTAAAAACAAAATTTGTAAACTTATTTTTAGTTTTTAATATTTTAGAAAATAAATTCAGAATTAATAAACTAGGAATTTGGTTTTGAATTTTAATAAAAGACGTAGCCAGGACTCGACTTCCCCAATAGTTTCCTAACGAAACTACTTATTCTTATAATTATATTCAGGATCAAGTTATTAACAGTTCTTTCTATATTTGATAGAATCACAATCCCTTGATAATCTAATCCTTTATTTCACTCCAAAGTCTAATCCCTTAGTACTTTTTCATAAAATAAGCATTAACGCAAAAATCTACGGTTATAGAATTCATAAGTCTATATCCCTAGATCATACAAATTCCAACAATCAATCAATCGAAATCGGTACACCAACATCCCTATTGTCATGCACGACTCTAATGTTCATTCAAGATTGGCCAGATCATAAACAAGACTGGAAATTTTAAATAAATTAATTGCATAACTTAAATCAAGAATATAAATCATAAGAGAAGCAAATAGCGTTTAAGAACCCATTGGTTCTGTCTCGCCCTAACTACTTAAAAAAAATTAGCCTGACATAGTCAGTAAAACAAGAATAGATGAAAAGAAACTAAAATTCATAAAAAGGAAAATAAAACCCGGTCTCCACGGTGAAGCTTTGACCGTTACTCTGTTCCTCTGCCTCCTTTTCTTCGCGTTTCCCCCAATCTAAGAATGAATGGAATGAGCCCTAACGTGCGTTTTTATAGAAATAAAAATGGGTTTTTTAATTTGGACCAGGCTCGTTGAGGATTAATTTTGATTAATTCTTTATTTTTCTTGATCCTTATCCTTTGCAACTGCCTTTATCCTTCTTGATTGCAATTTGTTATTTTAGACCTGAAACAAACTGAAAAGAGATTAGAATCTTATCCAGTTGTTGGTATTTTAATATCTTTAGATTTTATTAACTAACACTATATTTTTAATTATATTAAATATTATTTGAACTATATTTAACCTTAAAAACATAGTGTCTTAGACACTTATCATCAATCTACAAGATTCAAGCTCGTAGAAAGTATTAAGAAAAGACAATTTCATTCATGATAAAAAGAAAAATTAACGTAAAGAATTGTTCAAAGCATAAATAAAAAATTGAATTCCATCTAACCCTAACTACTTAAGGATTTAGCCAGACATAGCAAGATCAAGAATGAAAGAAAATATAAAAGCTTCCCCAAACTTCATAGTTGATTGGTGAGTCTTCAAAACTTTCAGTGCAGACTTGATTCCTATCCGTCTCCGCCGTTCACGAACATGAACCGGGTGTTTCGCCGCGTTCCCTCTGCCTCCAAGTACCAAGAACTCTCCAAAAATGTGAAAATGTGATTAATTCTGACCCAAATTGTGTTTTTAAGAGCAAAGAATTTGTGCCCTAAGTGGATACTTAAAGTGCTTAAGTTGGGTCATTCGGAGCGCTTAAGCGCGCTGTGGGGCGCTTAAGCCTCCTAAGATTTGCATGGATTTTTCACGTGGCGCTCTTAAGTGCGCTCTTCGAATTAGAATTTTTTAACTTGGTCGCGCTTAAGCCCTGTGTTGGGGGCTTAAGCGCCCTCAGGCAGTGGGTAATTGCTCATTAATTGAAATTTCTGGAGTTTTAGGGGGCTTAAGCCTCGTTTTCAACAATTTGATTATCTTGATTTTTTTCAGATAAGATCTTCAAATCTTCTAATTTTGATCTCCATCTATCCAATCTTCATTTATCTTGATTACAATCATTGGATTTTTCTGGTAAGATTTTTAATGAGGCAGCTTCTGATACATATTTCTTCTCAATAGGATTATTGTACATCAAAGGGGAAGTGTTATAAATAATTTATTGGTTGTCCATATCCGTTATATAACCGTTATGGCCGTTGAAGACGTTATGGCTGTTGGAGACGTTATGGTTGTTGGAGATATTACGACCGTTGGAGATATTATGACCGTTGGAGAATAATTTCAGTTATTGTAACTTTCATGTTTTCCGAGCCTATAAATAAAGCATCATTGTAGTGTGACAATACAATCTGAATACATTCCTCTATCTCTTATCTTTATATTCTAATTCTTAGTAATTTTACAACAAAAATATATTTTTGAGAATGTTACTATACACGTTCTAATAAATTATTTTTTGCCCTCTTATAATGCACCAATAAATAAGTATATTGTGTGCAAACGTTAACACATGATAATTAAATAATAGGATAAATAACAATCATGTTACACGTTCTCTGTTCCAGGAAAAAAAAAATTCATGCTGCAACGGGAGAAAACTGAAAATAATAGTATAAAATAAGTTGTTACCAAAGAAAAAAAAAATTGTATAAAATAAGTTTACAGTGGGAGTCAACAAAACAATTTCGACACCAATTGGGCTTAGCTACAATTGCCAGCTTTATTCCCAATTGTCTCAGGCCCGCAACATGAGATTTGTCTGGTGCAGGTCCCAAAAGACACCCGCTCGTGAAGACAAAAATGGTCATCAGTATTAGACATTAAAACAGTAACACACGCGGCTATTGCCTTTTCTTTTCTTCTTTTAATAATATACTTGTTCTTTAAGGGTGTGTGTGAGTTGAGTAGAGGAAGGAAAAAATAAAAAAATAAATTAAAGTAAAGAAATTGAATTTGAAATTAAAGAGAAAGGAAAACTGGTACTTTAGTAATGAAAGGAAAGTTTGCCCAAAATATTTTATTTCCATGTTATTAATCTTAATCCACATTCCCAATGTAAGTGCAACAAAATAAAAAAAACAATATAGTTGTCTTCATACTGAGTCGGTGTATTCTTTTATTCATGCTTAAACTATAATAACTTTTACATATCACATGCTCAAATAACAGATTTTTATGTTAAAATAAAAAAAAATATTTTCTAAGGACCTTTCTCGAACCTTTTCAAAATGGGTATATTTGATGTAAACAAGACACGAGGAGATCCATAAGGGAAAGGCAGCAGCCATGTGCGTGTACAGAGGATCTAAATGAACAACATTCATTACTCACCTCAAGAAAGTGACTACAATGGATCTATTGTAGCTATCTGTAATTAATATTGTAGATAACATGAAATCTGTTACATTTTATACACATCACAGGAAAGATTCAGTAAAGTCAAGTAATGAAGGCGAAAGCACAAAAATGAGATTGGTTCTACACACCAAGCGTATGTATAACTGATGGCTTACCTTCAGCATCAAAGGAAATGTAATTTAGATATTTTGATCATCATGTTTGGAATTTTGTTAAAATATGCGTGATATAGTAATAATAATTGAACTTTTTATTTCAGTACAAAAAAATTTGACTTTTTTATTTCAAAAGAGGAAGCGGTACTTTCGTTAAAGAAAAGTGCTACTCTTTCGTTTCAGAAAATGATATGTACTTGGGAATGACAAAGTTTCATTCCATAATAATGATCAAATATAGTTTCTGTGACCATTACTTCCAATTTCATTTTAGTAAAATGAACGCCACGTTCTCATCCAAATATCTACGGAAAAATGGCTTCTTTCTACTCACAAACTATCTAGAAAGTACCTAGAACACTTCCTCTTCTTTTGTTGATAAAACCTAATAAGAATACTATTCCTTCATTTAAGAAAATGATATCTCCTTTAAAATACAAATTTCATTTCATACTAACAATCAAGGGTTTATGTTTGTTATGTTACATGATGTAACATAACTTTCCTACACACACATTTTTATATAGATCTCATCCCTTAATTTTTCTCTCTCCTTTCTTCTCTCTCCTCTCTCTTCTCAATCATGTAACATAACAAACATAAAATCCAACAATCAAACATACTTTACGTATTCTTATTATTATTTTTCATTAAACAAAGAGAGAGAACATGATTTTCAGTTCCTCACCTACCCACTTTTCTGGGGCTAGCTTTTTTAATATCAAAGCCCAAGAAGGGATGGACACTTTAACAGGCTTTTCGGAATTTGGACGAATCATGGAAATATTAAGCCCACAATGTAATGTGGGTTAGATTAACGAGAACCGAAGTCCTTTCTTCTTTCATCCTTAAAAATTCCAATTCAACTATTTTCTCAGACACTGAATCATCACTTTTACTTTTACTAGATTCCTTGCGTTGCCTTGTTATGGTGTCACAACTCACAACCATCAACATCAACGTATATAGAACCAAAAAATACCAGTGCTGATCCAACCCACTTCACCAAATCATCACAATCCCATTATTCTGCCTGTTATATTATGTTGTTCTTCGTATTATTCATATACCGTTTCTCATTTCTCACGAATGTTTTTAACACAGTATGTTGAATTCTCAATGCAGTACATATCATTCCCACTTTTAAAAACACATACACAGATCTGATTTGAGCAAACAAAAATTGTAACATAAATTCTGCTATACAGTATGTACGTGCCTATTGCTTAACGTTATATAGATACCGAAATCTCTTTGTTCAATTATAATACTACAATCTTCCCTTGTTCACAAAGAAAAATAATCCTACTTATCCTTTTTTTTCTCTTTTATAAGTTTTAACAATATGTGCTTTAAATTTAGCTTGAATATCTTTGAAATGTTCTATAGATCTAGTGGGGGCGGTAAGAATCGAACTTGTGACCTTGTGGTCATTGAAGCTTTGATACCATATAAAGAATCACTTTAATCCAAAACTTTAAGGTAATGAGTGAAGACCTTTTTAATGGTTTAAATTATTCTCTAACATCATTGTCAAAGGCTAATACAGTTGTATACATACACTCCTTAAGCAAATTAAAGAGTTTATTTTGGACTTGAAAGGTGAACAAAATAAAAGAATCACTTTGTCCATATGTCTGAATTGTTGTATGGGTCCAACAGTATCAGTATTTCAGCTTGGATTCCAGTTTGTAGGTCTCTTTCTTGAAAATGTCTTTGGCTAGAATCATGTTAGAGCACTGCCTGACCGCATTTTTTCTTTGGTTAAATGCAAAACTACAGCTGGTTTCTAGCACACTATATTTCATAACCATGGAGGCCATAGAATCATTCATTCGGGATACCTGAAGACACTGATTCAACTCCATTAGTATCGCATTCTGCTACTTCAAATTTGAATTTGTAGGATGCATTTCCAACTTTTTTTTCCTTGCACGCTCTCAAATTATCGAGTAAGATCATTTACTTACTTATAAGCGGAAAATCATTGCATCAACTGCAACAATTTTGTGTTAACAGTGTTATAACACGGAGAAAGGGGAGGATCAAGTAAACTCTTGGGACAGACCACATTCCAACTTGGACTACACCGCCTTTATTTTTTTTCATGGCAGTTGAAAGTCCCACATTGGTAAGGATGTGACACAAATTGGTCTATATAATCGTCTGACAGGCTTGTCAGTTCGCCGAGTTGGGTAGCTCCAGCTTGTAACCCAAGTGGGGGCAACTAAGGTGATGGAACACGGTTCTGGTATCGCTTGGTTGGGTCGGATGATGCGCCATGCTGGTCTGCCCGCTCCAAGTTGAGAGTTGAGCTATGGGTCTTGAGCGAAGGCTCAGGTCTCTTGGCTCCTAGACTGGGGGACACCGCGTGAGGCTGGTTTCACAGAGCAGCGTTCACCCCCGGCTCCTGACAGTGGAGGGATTACAGACTGCAGCATTTCCAGCCCACAATGCCAGGTGATCCTAGCCGCTTGAACCATCACTTTTTGTTGACTTACATGTGTAATGACATTTTCAATTACCAATGCTTTCTTAATTCTATTATTATCCTTGTTGAGTTTCCATGGAACATTGTCCTAGTTTGGCTGATGCTGCAGTGGGGAGGATTTCCGTGCTATCTTTTCACCTCAACTGGACCTGTAATGGGAATTTTATATTTGTCAACAGCAAAGCTTGCATTTTGTAGTAGTAACATTCAACTCTTACCTGTCTTGCCTTTCACAACTCAGCAAACTGATTTTGATGGCTTCATTTCTGCATGATTATTTGATATTGGTAGGTATGTGTGAATTTTTTCTTACTGAATTGAAATAATTATAAAATAATTTCATCAACTGCTTTAATTCCAAACAACAGTGCAATTCAGTTAGACATTTTCACTTCTCCAATGAGATTGGTCAGTTGCCAAGTTTCAGTTTATTGGGTTTCCTGGCTTATAAGCATTATTTTTAAGAGAAGAAGGTATCCCACATGCTTACTAATAGCCTTTGAAATTTAAAATCAAGGCTCAAAATATGTGGAGGGTTACTTTTTGCCTTGTTTCTTATATATTTTGTTTCTCTATGTTTCCTGAATTCTTCTAGTAATAAACGTAATGAGCTATACTAGTATGAGAGTGATTAAACTGTTAGTAGGAAACTCACAATAACCATTCTCTTCACATGGTCATTACATTATGTAATTGTGTGCTCTGTTTTTTGTCTATCATCCATGGTTAAGAAAGACTTTAACTGCTATGTTCATTACAACCTCAAACTTTAGCATTATAAAAACTAATTTAAAAGACTTTTTTGTATTTGGATAGGCTAAATTAAAATTATTTTTAGAGATAAAATTACTGAAAGAACATAATGCAATATTACGAAAGAATTGTTAAAAAAAGAAGTAAATGTTTCAATGGAAAAGTCCAGGACTAAATGGGATATTTTTGTCAAATTCGTAGCCTAGTATCACACACATGTTTTTAAAACTAAATTTCTCATTAAATATGTCTTTTTTAATTTTATTATATTAAATAATAAACTAATATATTAATATATAATAACATAAGATAAAAATATTCTTAAGTTCATAACAATAAGAATTATACTTAAAAATAAATCTAAACATAATAATTAAAATGATAATGTAGAATTTTTCAAACTCAAAATGCGATTAGATAGGCCAATTTTTTCTTAGACCAATTTTATGCAGACTCAGTTTTTTGGAATAAATAAATCAGATACCTAATCGATTCATCAATTCTTTTATGGAACCGACAAGCTCAATGGGATCCGATTATTCAATCCAATGTTATTAGAGCTGGACCGGTCATTGACTCAGCTGAGGTACCGGGTCACTGGATCAATGGTTCAACCGGTGGGTCACTGGTTGAACAACATGAATCGGATATATATATATATATATATATATATAAATTTATATTTTATACTTAATTATATAATAAATATTTTAAATGGTGTCATTTAAACAATAATCTGATATAGTTTAGTGGTATTTGCTATATTGTATATCCGTTTGAATCCCATTGGATGCAATTATTGAATTAATTTTCTTAACTTAATAGTTATATAATAAATATATTAAATGGTGTATTTTATTGCATTGACGATTGTGGTCTAGTGGTATGAAGAGGCGCTGTTCACTCCAATCTCCCTGGTTCGAAACACACGTAGCTTCATTATTTTGTTCACTTTTCTGATTTTAACATCAAACTCAGACCAGACCAAAGGTAACCAATACAAAAACATATCTAGATACAAATTTATTTGCACCACTGTAAAAATGAGACATTTGGCAAAAAAAAACAATTTTGAGGTTTCCATGTTTAGGAAGCCAAAACAATCTTTTGTTGATTGAATTATCTGATTTAGGCTCAGGATCTGCGGTTCAATGATGATTCAGAGCCGAAGAACTCAACTTTATTGTTTTTTTCTTTTTTTTATTCCTTTACTTCGTTTCTTGGTTTCTTTTATTTCATTTTAAAGTTAAATTGAAGACATGCAGATTTAGGAAATAAGGATGTGACAGTGATCAAACTAGTAACATCAAATACAGCAAAATAAAATCTGTAATCTAAATTATGTTAGCTATTCAACTAATTAGCCATTTCTTTCATTTCACAATCCAGAAGAAGCCCAGTGTATCCTGCAGAGAGACAGTGAGGGAAAAGTTTTTTTTGTTCTCTACACACCAAAAGGTTTTATGAAGGCTTGTTTTTATGGTCCCTACTTATTTTTTAGAGGAAGCCTGGCCCACTTGAAGGAGATGTATTTAATGACCCTGACATGGTG
Organism: Gastrolobium bilobum; assembly: GCF_033153095.1. Classification (NCBI taxonomy): domain Eukaryota; kingdom Viridiplantae; phylum Streptophyta; class Magnoliopsida; order Fabales; family Fabaceae; genus Gastrolobium; species Gastrolobium bilobum. The sequence continues at coordinate 74,459 of NW_026897333.1, forward strand.
GGCCTAATTATACCTGAAGTTGATCAGAATAAGATAAGATCAAACCTTCTTAAGGCCCATCTTTTGTACTATTGATGATTAACATTTGGGTAGGGCCCATCTTGGCCCATTCTTCGAACTCGTTACTCATCAACCCAACAACCCTGTCTCAGTTTCCATAACAACATTCAACTCAACAATCTAGAATCTAGTCCGATTAAAGAAGAAAAAGGGTATACAATAATACAATTGACTTTGTTGATACTTTTCTATACTCTGTTCTGATCAAGATGGTAATCTTTTTCCTTACCCCTAAGTAGAATCACGGATTTGAAATGCATACATATAGTACGTTACTTAGTACGAAAAATGATAAACGAAAAACGCATAGGTTTAATTTTTAGTTTGTAATGAACTTATTCGGTGCCTTTCGTTCTTATGGATACAACCACTTTTTGCATTTTAACAAGGGTTTGTTTTTCTTAAAATTATTTTAAACAACTTTATCTAATGATCGCCGAAACGATGTCATTTTGGGGCAGAAATCATAATGTATTTGTAATTTTAATTTATTTCAGAATTATAATAGTCTTTATCATTTTAGTTTTTTAATTTTTTAACCTCAAAACTACATCGTTTAGGTGAACATTTGACAAAATTATCTAAAATAATATTAAATATTTTTTTTCCTCCTAACAAAGTCTATAATAATAATTCTCAGTGCTACTTAACATTTTTCTTAGAATTAGGAGCATAAATAAATGCACAAGAAGCTTCAACGTCATGTCTCAACTATACATGAAGATGCACGTTAACATGTCAGACGATGTCGCGACCTAGTCTTGAGTTTTGATTTGACCATCTACTATATTAGTGGTACGACCTACGATTACAAGTCGAGTGACAATAGTATTCAATCTATGAACCCAAAAAAAAGTCAAGCCAAAACAAAGAAAAAGAAAGGGCGGTGCATGTGTAAGTGATTCTACGACATGCTTTGAACTTTCAAGACACAGATCTTGTACAAAAACTAAAAAGGAAAAGAAAATAGAAAAATATAAATAAACAAGGAAACTTGTTTTTTTCTCCCCAAATAAAAAGCTTTACAGGCTGTAAACGATTATTTTTAGTACACGAAGGCACTTTGTGGCATTTTTTTGTGGTGTTTTATGGCAGGCTTAAGCTAGAGATTAAAATAAAGGAAGTGTTACGTTTACAATTTTTTTTTTTTATAACACTTACAATTTTAATTATGTATTCCGGAAAGTAGGGGTGTTAGCCGTGTCGAGCTTTGCTCTTAAAAGACTAAGTCTGTATTCAAATGGGTCAGTCTGACCAAGTCTGTTATTTGTTATAAATATAATTATTGGCCTGTGACTTGTCTTATTTACAAAAAATAAAAGTCTGGTTTAGCCTGTTAGCCGTTTTAAAAAAATAAGATAATAAAAATTTATCCAAACAAAATATATAATCAATAACACTAGTAATTTCATAAATATTCATAAATTTAAGATATATCCAAACAGTATAATATAGACCAAAATCATTCAAAAACTCTGTTTAACCAATAAAATGCGATGAAATGGATTGAGGAGAAAGAGAGGGCTATTACAAGTAGTATATATATATATATATATATATATATACTAGGTCGGCCTGAGAGACTCTAAGGCCGAGCTTTTGAATTGAAGTCTGAGGCCTTTTTATTAAAGGAGCTTTTATACAAGTTCAAGTCTGGTGCCAACAACTAATTTTAGACATGTAAGCTCAGGCCTTTACGACCCGAGCCAAAGATCCCTGGCTCTCTTCTTTATAACTCATACTTGAATACTTCCAACATCTTCCCCTCAAGTATGAGACCCAACATTATGCTCCCCCTTAAGGGCAACTTCTGCGGAAGTCTTTTTTTTTTTTAAGTATTGGAGTCACACTAGCCTTCTGCGGAGGCCTTGAAACATCACCATCTCTAAATACCCGGCCCAACCAAACCTTTGGCTCGGATACCACTGTTAAGAATGGTACGGGGGAGCCCAAAACCCTTTGCAAAGGGTACATCCACCAATGGGTTAAATGACAAACCATAATAAGTGGGCCGACACCACATCTCAACCCAAAACCTTAAGGCTGTAGGTTTATGGGTCTTTTTGCACTTATATAGTCATCACTTGGTCTATATCTAGTCGATGTGGTACTTCTTTATAACTCATACTTGAATACTTCCAAGAAACCCGACTCATAAAATAATGCATAATTTAAAACTTTCGTCTATCACAGACATTGGGAGTAGATCTTAAGGAAATTGATTTTGTTTTACGAAATTGATTCTTATGACAGCAAAATTTTCATTGCCAATATAGAGACCAAGAATTTTTAGAATCCAGGTTTCTAGCCAACTGGATGGGGAACTGAAATCAGATAATAGATTGTAGTTGTGATAGTTCTCAAAGCATCCAAAGAAATAATAAAAAGAAGATAAAGTTCCTTACATCCTTCAACTTATATATGCTATTCAGCCCTTGTCTGTGTCCTAAACCTAAAGCTCCACAGTTACCGTTTAACCACAACTTGCTTGATCATGCAATTGATAGGGTAAGTCCTTTTTTTTTAATTGAGGTCAAAGGTAGGCCATCTACAACTTGATTCCGACATAATGGCATATTTGGAATTCGAACCTGTAACCATATATTTACATACGCATTACTTACTCATTCATTACTTATCTAACATCTTAATTTAAACTGATATATTTTGTATTTACCCTGTGTTGGAGATGCCAACGTCCTGTTTTGGCATGGCCAATGTGAGATCAAAGTCAACTCAAACCATGACATTTGAGTTGGTGGTAGAAATAAGTAGAAAGAGTTATATCCTAATTAATAGCTATAGCTTTTGACTTAATAGTAAATGTTCGATTTAAAACTTGATAACTGAGGTTATGGATTTATTGATTCAATTCCCAGAGATGACACTTTGCGAGAGGCAGGTGTTGGGAAAATTGTTGTAGATGCCAACATCCTAGTATGGTCATAATCATTGGCGGATCCAGAAAATTAACGAAGGGTGGACACTCAATAAGTTCAAGTACATATAGATCTAGGTTTGGTCTAGAACGTGACTTGCGAGCAGCAACGGCCCGCTAACTGGATCTGGTTTAGATTTAGATCTAGATTAGATTTGGATAATGAAGGTGGAGGAGAAAAAAAAACTCACTGTAAAATAAATAAAATAGAAGGAGAAAAATTAAAGGGGTATGATATTATAACAACCAACTAAGCTACTACCAATCAATTTCACCGTTAGATCGATTATGTTGATCCAACGGTTATATTTATTTTCATCTTTGTATGGTTATGATTCCTCATATTTAATATTTTATATTTATTTTTACCTTTGTATGGTTATGATTTTCCATATTTAATTTTTTTATTTTAAATATAAGGAATCATAATTATACAAAGATGGAAATAAATATAACCGTTGGATCAACATAATCGATCTAACAGTGAAATTGATTGGTAGTAACCCTAATTAGTTGTTATAATATCCTACCCCGATATTAAATTGAAAAAACTTGAATTTTAAGAGAAAAATATTTTTATATTTTCATAACATATTTTAAGGGTGGGCACTTGCCTCCTTCTCTTATACCTCCATCGCCCTCTGGTCATAATCATATTAAACCAAGAGGCTTGGACTGGTAGGGTAAATAGAAAATTAAGTTGCACCCGGACTAACAACGATAGCTTCTAACCTAGTAGTAAGTGTTTGATCCATCACCCAGTAATTTGCACACCATTTTCTCGCAATCAATCAAACAATTAATTAAAGATATATTTAACAAGTTATGTGTCTCAGTTGGCACTTCAGTTTCACGAGACCAAACTTTTCGAAGTTTTACTAAAATGGGTTAACATTTTACTGACTTTCAGATTGATAAGTGATTTCTACCGTTAATTAATCCAACACATACCTTAAATCTTGACAAACTCTTAATTGTATTTTGTCAAAAAAATTCTAATTAACATTACTCTTGGTTCCATAACTTTTTTTTTTCTCTAGATGATTTGGGAACATCATCTTTTTGTCAGTATGGGCAAATAAATTAAGCATTATGGATTTAACTCCTTCTCATTAACCTTTTACACTATTTATAAGGAGATTACAAGATATGGGGACAATCGCAACAAATAGAAATCAAACCCCTATGTTCATGATGAATCTCATTAGGAAGATGGACGTTGTTCTTTCCAAACTATGAATATACATCAACGTGCATGCGATCAAATATAACATACTCAGGCATTCCTAATTTTAAAGATCATGAAAATATTATAAAATGTCCTCAGTAAATTAATTATCGATAAAATTTATTCTTTGTAACTTATTCAAATTTTAAATTAAGTTATTATTATTATTTCTTAACTTGAAATTTATAAAATTTACATAGTTAGTTATTTAATTCCTTTCGTCGATTTTACCGATCCTAACACTGAGCATATATATGAGTTCAACTGCTTATAAAATAAAAGTTTTTTTTTTTTTTTTTAATTTACCGTTTTAGAATTCTCATTTGAAGTTGAAAACTGATTGGCCTTTGATGAGAAGATGCTTAAACCAAGGACATAATGAGATAAACCAAAAGCTAGGAACTCCTCACAAAAAGAAAAAGAAAGAAAAAAACTATGAACTCAATAACATGCAACCTCCTCCAGTTTTGTTTGTAACTTTGTATATATAATCACCCTCGTGATATAGAAATACTAACATACAGCAACAAGAAGGGTGTTCCTAGCGGTTCAGGGAATCAGGGATATTCTTGAGCTAGATTGATAAATTCTTTAGATTTGGAATCCAATTAAATCAATTTAAATAATTTTTTTTTCAATTTTGTTATTTAATTTTCTATCAAATATGTTTTAAGAAAAACACAAATTCAACTTCTTATTCTTTCTCTTTTCACTTCTTTTTTTTTTTTTTGGTAGTGCATCTTTTCATGATTTAACCGATAATATATTCACCCAAAAATCTTAAAAAGCACTGTTAAGAGACATATATAGAACAAATTAGCTTAAAACATTTTCTTAAATAAACTGTAAATTAAAATTTAGACAGTAAATTATTAAAAATATATATATAAGTATCATAGAATTATATGCTTGGTTCGATTTGGTTCAATTCAAATAGATAAAAATAAATTAAACTAATTCGGATCAAACTAAACTTAACCGGTTTAGAATAATTACGATACGATTTTTTTAACTTTAAATCGATTTAGTTATGTATTAAAAAAATGGATTTAGCTAGGTTATGAATGCTCCTAAAAGGCATTTGTACTTAATTAAACAAGAGAAAGTAGTGGATCAACTAGTAAAAGTTATTTCAACTTAAGCAATAATTTTGAGTTCGAATCCATGGCAATAGGGACTGCGCAGGTATGGAGAGTTTTTCCGACCGGATGATCCTACCAAAAAATCTATAGATAATATTTAAAATTGAAACTAAACCTAAACCAACACGAAACTCTTAATTTTTGTTGTGTATGGGTTTTTCCCTCAAAATATAGCTTGGGGAAAAAAAAAACAATGGATAAGGAAAAGTATAGCAGAATTAGGATTTCGAATGCTGTTAAATGTTAATCATAATGGGAAAAAAAGTCTGAACGTCTGAACTGCAAGCCTGTAATCTGAAACCTGACAGGCAAAGCAAACAGTGTACGATTTTGCCGCGTGAACACCCACTCCTTGTTTATTATGTTCTTTCATCACTTTCTCGCTTTTCACAGCGCACTAACCAAACATATCTCAGAATGGGAATTGAATCATTGAAACCATAGAACTTTAAATGTTTTTTTCTTTATTTATTTTTTCTAGAGATAGAAAAAAGAAATAACAATGACCCAACACAGAAGGGAAGAAATTATCTGAAAATCTATGGAACAATTAATAAAGGAGGACGGATATACAAAAACAAAAAAAACAAAATTAATAAAGGAGGACGAGGCACATCCTCAACAACAACGCATAGTTTCACAACACAAAACACTATCACTCGCATTAGTTTGGATCATGAATTTCTAAGCTCTCGTACATTGAATTGTGTCCAGAATAAAATGGTGGGGACTTTGAGATTTTAAATTTTAATATAAGAAAAAGAATCTGGAGGAGGAAATGCAGAAGATGGCAGATATGAAGAACGAACACAAATCGAACTTAAACAGCATTGCATTTGCATGTGATACACGTTAATTAAATTAAAGTTATTATATAGGAATATTTTTTTCTCATACCTCCATTACTCACTCTCGCTGTGATTTTCAGCATCACATATGTCGAAACACTAGCAAGTTTTTCAATTGTTACTTTTTCTTCTTCATTTTTGTATTTTTTTACAGACAAATAAACGAGAATTAATTCACAATTAATGTACAGTAGTACATGTTAACCTCATAATTTAATTATCCTCACCAAATGCCTGCTAACTGAAGGTTGCACAGAACATGCCAACACGAAACTAGAAATCTACACACACTAAAGTCCCATAAAATAACAGTATAAACTGAAATTGACTAAAATAATTAAGCAAATGAAGAACGACTAAGAACCCTAGCTTGATCTCCATTCAAATCTCATATTACAATTTTTTTTTTTTGGCCCGTTTTCTTTCATACACAACGCTCTCTCTCTCTCTCTTCTCTCCCTCTTGTCCCACCCACCCCATTGATACTAAAAGAGGCAGTTCAGAGAGAGAGAGAGAGAATGGCATAAAAAATGCCCAGCCATATCGATCGAAAGAGAGAAAGAATAATAAAAATTAGGGTTTCTTACCAGGGTTGTTCTTGTTATTGTGCATCCAAACCTTGAAAACGTTTCTCTTAATACAATTCTCAGCACAGAATTGCTCAACAGCAGCTTCATCATGCTTCTGGATTCTCCAACCAAGTTGCTCCGCAAATGCCCCCATCTTCTCCTTCTGCTCCTGCGTGAACTTGGTCCTAAATCTCTTCTTAGTTCCGCCGCTGCCTCCGCCTCCTCCGCCGCCGCTGCTGCTCGGATTCGACATGTCTTCCTCCTCCCTACTCATTCCCCCTCCCGACGCAGCAGCCGGGAGGGCCAGCGGCCTGTGCTGCGCCATCGGAGGAGTTGCCAAGTGGTGGTGGAGGTATCCGGCGGGATGAGGTGGTCCGCGGTGGTAGTAAGGCGAGAATTGCTGGTGATACTGGTGGTGCAGCTGCTGCGGAGGCTGCGGCCGCTGATAAGAGCTCATCTCGCCGTCGATCTCCTTGCGGTGGAAATTCCGATGGCAGTTACAGGCCGCGCAAATCACGGCCTCCAAGGTTCCTTCCTCTCCCGCCGGCATGAACTCACAACAGCCGTCGACGGCGTGGCCTCCGAAGCTGACGGCGTGGTTCTTCTGGCATTCCCTGTACCTAACTGTCCCAGTTGTGCTGAACCCACCTTTTCGTCCAATGGTGGATGCTGCTCCCTCAGCTCCGACAGCGCCGCCGATTTTGGACCTGGAAGCTGAGTTTCCTAGCGAGTCGTAACTCGGCGGCGGCGGCTCCGGGATCCCCATTTCCTCCTCTTGCTCGTCAAATTCCATATCGCTCTCCACTTTTAGTTTTTTTTTTTTTTAAACAAAAAAAAAAAAATTCCCTCGATAATTTTGTTCTCCCCTTATAATTTAGACCTTGGTTATGCCCTATTGTTTGAGAATAGAGAGGCAATAGAAGATCTACATGACAGAAAAGTGAAAATGATAAACTAAGCTAAGTAAGATTCCATTTATTTATATTGGATTTAATAATAGTAATATTTAATATAAGAGAAAATTTATACTTATATTTTTTTTTTTAAACATCTTACAATCATATTTTAACACTGTTGATTTCCGTCGATCAACGGTTATCATTTGTTGTGAATTAATAATTAGTTGATGAGTTTAATTTGCAAAATTCATAATTGTTGATTGACGAAAATCAACGGTGTTAAGATATAATCATAAAAAACTATAAAAAAAAATTATAAGTATATCATTCTCATAGTAATATTGTCACATAAGTACAATAATTATTATTTTGTTTTGAGTTAGGAAAAGAAGATAAGAGATGGGAAGAGGATGTGGTCGACATCAATAAACGGTCTGCAGAAAAGAGGTGTCTCACTCTGGAAAGCCAATCAAATACTTGCCACTACATAATTAACACCTGTACCGTTGATTTTCAGTCATTTACTTTTTACTTTAACTGCCTATAACCACGTCTCTACTCTCTCTTTTTTTCTAACCTTGTTTTTTTTTTTTCTTAAAAAGAAATTTTTTTTATAAATCAGTTACATTTTCTGCATACAGTAGACAACAAATAACAAGTGGAATATTAAAAGAATAAAGTTATGGGTTTAATGTTTAACTAGTTGGCATTTATAGCAAAGGATAAGCATAAGGATGAGATGAGAGTGAGTAAAGAGAGGGAATATGGTTGGTGTGTGCTTGTGCTTGTGTTTGTGTGTTTTAGAAATAGAACTAAAAAATTGAGAGTGGTTGAAGAATTGGCAGCAGAAACGGGAGAGAGGAAGCATGCAATGAATAAAGATAAAACCTTAGGACACGGACTTCACATCGGACGAATTAATCTGTCTGCATTTATGGGAGCTGCCTACGTGCCCTTCTTCTCCGACAACACATGACGTCACTCTTCCCTCACCCTTCTTTCTTTTTTCTTTATTATTAGGGATTACCGTTAACTTCACTCCTGTTTCTTTGCTTTTGCTACGGTGAGCTTACTCTGCGGTTCATGCAGTGTTGCAATGCGATGTAACTTTTCCCAAAACCAGACGGGGGACATTGACCATTGTCATTAAAAAATACTCGTATGTCACATTTTAACAAAATTTTATCAAAATGATATGTCACATTCTTGTTACGTCACTCATTGAGAATGGATTGGATATGTAGTAGCATCTGAAAGGTCAATTATTTTCACTGAGCAGCTCAACAAAATTAATTACCTGAATAGCTTTAGCAAAGAATATTTATATTTTTTTGTCACGTGTCAACATTATGTTATTCTCGCTAGACTGCTCAGCGAGAATGATTAATCATACGAACACTGCCACGTATTCAGTCTATTCTCGCTAGATTGCATAACGAGGAGAATGTAACATAATATATTGATAAAAAAATTTTGATAAACTTTATTGTGTTTTTATTAGTTTCAATCGTAAAAAAACGCTTCCCAATACATATTTTCTCCATTCAAAATGGTCAACTTAGGATACTAAAGGATGAAATAAACAAATTATAACAAGTTATGGGGTGTACTCACAATTTCATTGGAGCTTTTCAATTTTATTTTACTTTATTTATAAAATTGCAAGCTCCAAGTACAATGTATATATCTAGAATAATTTTTTAATACTAATTTTATCAAGTCATTAACTCCGGTACGTAAGATTAGGAACACTGATAAAAGTGTTTTTGTTTGACAAATTTTTTATCAAATGCCGTGAAAATACTATTTTTTATTAAATTATTACGTGTCATTTATTACAACTAGTTGCGAATTTCGTTGTTAATGAGAAGAAAAAGTTTATAATATTTATAATTAATTGAATAAATAATTTACTATTTAACTAAATTTAAAATTCGGAACATAATTGCACCGGACAAACAGAAAAGCTGGATTTTTTTAGATGCACAAGCTCTCCTATATAGTCTTTCTATTTAATAATTAATATATGTAAAAAAATTATTTATAAATAAGTAATTTCTATTTAAAAAATTCTAACGTATTATGCATAATTACACATAATAGAATATTATATGGTTATCTAACAATTTTTCGATCCCTAAAACCAAAGCAAATGGCGCCCTAACCACCTATCCCTGCTGCAAGTATGCAACTCTAATACTATTTGTTGGACTTCAAAGTTAAAGCACAAGTTTATTGACGGGTTTCTTAAACATTCTAAACCTTAAATTTCACCTCCTATATATATTTGTTAGTTGTTGGTGGAGGCTAGGTTAGATTGAGATAAAATTCTTTGAGAGATTTGTGAGCAAAACTTTGAACTCTGTATTTGAGAGATCTCTAGAGAGAGTTTGAGTGAAACATCTCTAAGAAAGTTTGATTATCACCATTGTTGGAGAGGTTATATTAACCACCACTTTGGTGAATTTTTGATTCTTTGTATCCATTATTTTCATAGTGGACGTTTGAACTGGACTAGGTCTCGCAGGTTTTACTTCTTCATTGAAGAAGATTTTCTCACGTTAAAATCTGCTTGTGTTCTCTCTCTTTCTTTCTCTCTCCTTTGTGTTTTTCATTTTTTTCGCTGCGCTGCCCGACCTGGTAAAGTTCAGGTCGAGGTAACGTTGCTGAGATCCGAGATCCAGGATCTTGTTGATTGACTTTCGTGAAAAGGCATCTTAGTCGAGTTGAGGGAACCGAGTTCCCAACAGTGGTATTAGAGCCCGAGTTCGACGGGTTCAGAGGGAGACGAGATGGAGACCAGTGGTATAACTCATGATGGAGATATGTTCAAGCTGACCGCATACAATTTCACCTATTGGAGAGCGATGATGGAGGGTCATCTCTACTACAAAGATTTACATGAGCCCAATATCCTTGATGAGAGATCGGAAAGCAAAATTGATATGGAGTGGGAGATCCTGAGTCGGAAGGCGATAGCCACGATCAAGAAATATAGTGATAAAAGTCTCTTTGAGCACGTGTCCGAGTTCACAAACGCGTACGAGTTGTGGACGAAGTTAGAGTCCATGATTCAGAAGAAGACTCCCAGGAACAAAGCACACCTGGTTCGCCGACTTATAAAGCTCGAATACAAGGACGACATGAGCATGATTGAACACCTCAACACCTACAAAGGTATTGTTAATCAGCTGTCAAAAGCCGATATGAAAATTGATGACGAGATGCAAGCTTTATTGCTGTTGAGCTTGTTGCCAGAAAGCTGGGATACTCTGGTGGTGACTTTAAGTAATTTGGCCCCAGAAGGAAAATTGAAGATGGATGTCGTAACAGATAGTCTTTTGAATGAAGAAGCCAAGAGAAGAGAACGAGATGTTTCTAGCACGTCTAAGGCCAACGTTGCTGAGAACAGAGAGAAATCTGACTCCCAGGGTAGAAACAAAAGCCGGGGTCAAGATCGTGACAGAAGAGGAATGTCCAGAGGTCAATCAAAGTCGAAATATGAGTTGAAGTGCTTCTATTGTGGAAATATAGGACATTAGAAGCCAGACTGTTGGACTTTACAGAATGATGAGAAGAATGGATCTGTGAAGCCGGATCAAATTATTCCCAAGAAGAGGAAAAACATGAGCACCATTGCTGTGGCTGCCAACTCGGATGCCAAGATATTCCTCCTTGGTGAGGATAATTATTTGAATGTTGCATATGATGACTGCACCAGGATTGGTGACTCTGGTGCCTCCTTCCACGTCACTCCACATAAGGGTTTTTTCTCTTCTTACCGAGGTGGTGATTTTGGAGTCGTGAAAATGGAAAATCAGGTGACCAACAAAATTGTTGGTGTTGGTGATGTAACTCTGACCACAGATATCGGATGCCAACTTGTGTTAAAAGATGTAAGGCACGTTCCTGACATGCGATTGAACCTAATCTCGGTAGGCAAGCTTGACGATGTCGGGTTAGTGAACTACTTCGGTAGTGTTAAATGGAAGCTGGCTAAGGGAAACTTGGTCGTGGCCCGAGGTAAGAAGGAAGGCTCCTCGTACGTGATGCAAGGAAAGATCAATGGCGGAGGAGCCAATTCTGTCCGAGATGGACCTAGCTTGGAGCTATGGCACAAGCACATCGGCCACATGAGTGTGAAATGGCTCCAAATCCTGCACAAGAAAGGATTACTGACCAGGTTGAAAGGCCAAACGTTGGAGAGTTGCACGCACTGCCTAGCTGGAAAGCAGCACCAGATTTTTTTTGTGAAACAGGATCAACCCAGAAGACGCAGGTATATTCTTGACCTCGTCTATACTGATGTTTGCCCCATGTCGGAGAGATCCTTTGGAGGAGCTCAGTATTTTGTTTCATTTATTGATGACCACTCCCGCAGAGTGTGAGTTTATTTGTTGAAGTCTAAAGACCAGGTACTCCAATATTTTAAAGAATTCAATGTAATGGGTGAAAGGGAGACTGGCAAGAAATTGGAGGTGGTCTGATCTGACAATAGTGGTGAGTATTGCGGCCCTTTTGATGCATAATGCAGAGCGGTCGGGATCCGACTTGAGAAGACGACCCCCAAGACACCTCAGCTGAATGGACTTGCTGAGAGGATGAACTGGACTATTGAAGAGAAGGTCCGAGTATGCTATCCAATACCGGATGGCCGAAATCATTATGGGGAGAAGCCGTCAGAACTCCTGTTGACTTGATCAACCTCTCACCATCACGGCCACTTGAAGGTGAAATTCCAGAATAAATCTGGACAGGGCGAAAAGCGGCCTATAATCAACTGAAAGTGTTTGGATGACGAGTTTTCGTGCACATCCCTAAAGATGAAAGGGCAAAACTCGATGCGAAGAATAATGAATGCATTTATCTTGGTTCTCCGAGAAGTGAGTTCGGGTTTCAACTTTGGGATCCAATGAATAAGAAGATAGTGAGAAGCCAAGATGTGATCTTTCATGAAGATGAGACCATTCATGACATCTCGAAGCCCAAAGTCTGGGTTACTGTCCGAAGAGAAGAATCCATCCCTCCTGTCCGAGCTGAAGCAGGGGGAGAAAATCAAGAAAGTGATGACCAGCAACAAGCTGATGATAACCAAGATACTTAAGACCAAATTGATGATGAGATCTGGGATGAGAGTGATGAACCAGATTCTCAAGCTGAAGAACAGCCGAGATATGTAACTTGAGAAAGAAGACCCTCTACAAGATACCCATCTGATGAATACATCGTTGTTGCTAAAGACGGTGAGCCTCAAAGTTATGATGAGGCTGTGACAAGCTCAGAGAAAGAATAATGGGAAAAGGCAATGCCAGACGACATGAAGTCTCTCCACGAGAATCAGACTTATGAGCTGACCGAGCTGCCTAAAAGAAGATGAGATCTGAAAAATAAATGGGTCTACAAGATTAAGAACGAAGAGAACGGGAAGAACCTGGGATACAAAGCCCGGATTGTAGTGAAAGGCTGCAATCAAAAGAAAGGAGTAGACTTTGAAGAGATCTTTTCTCCTGTGGTGAAAATGACCTCGGTTCGAATCGTGTTAGCTATGACGGCTTCGATGGACCTCGAGGTAGAACAAATGGACGTGAAGACGACATCTCTTCACGGTGATTTAGAAGAAGAGATAGATATGGAGCAACCTGAAGGGTTCCGAGCTCCAGAACACGACTTGGTATGTTGGTTGAAGAAGAACCTTCATGGCTTAAAACAAGCACCTCAACAGTGGTACAAGAAGTTTGAATAATTCATGACTTATCACAAGTTTGAGAAGACAGAGGCCGACCACTGTGTATTTGTGAAGAGGTATGAGGCCGGAGATTTTCTGATTTTGTTGTTATATGTTGACGACATGCTTATTGTAGGGAAAGACAAATCGAGGATATCCGCCCTGAAGAAGGCTTTGAGCTCGTCCTTCACAATGAAGGACCTCAACCCTGCAAATCAGATACTCAGAATCAAGATTATTCGAGATAGAAAAAAGAAGCTACTGTGGCTGAGTCCAGAGAAGTATATTGAGAAGATTATGAAGAGATTCAGCATGGACAAAGCCAAAACAGTGAGCACTCGTTATCCGGACACATAAAGCTGAACCAGAAGCAATGTCTGAGATCTGATGAAGACAAAGACGAGATTATGAAGATCCCGTACCAATCCGCTGTAAGAAGCTTGATGTACGCAATGGTTTGCACTAGACCCGACTTTGCATATGTTGTTGGAATGGTAAGCCGGTATCTATCAAACCCCGACAAAGAGCATTGGGAAGCAGTGAAATGGATATTCAAGTACCTTCGAGGTACGACCAACTTGTGCCTCCGATTTGGAGCAGGCACAGCCTAGTTGCAAGGCTACTCAGACTTTGATTTAAGGGGAGATTCCGACTAGAGGAAGTCGACAACGGGATACATGATGAGATTTGCTGGAGGAGCTGTCTCCTGGCAATCAAGACTTCAGAAGTGTTTTGCACTATCGACAACCAAGGCTGAGTACATTGTCGCTACTGAGGCAAGCAAAGAGATGTTGTGGATGAAGAAGTTCCTCATAGAACTCGGCCATGATCAAGACAAGTACTAAGTGAGTTGTGACATTCAAAGCGCAATCCATCTTGCGAAGAATTCGACCTATCACTCCCGCACTAAGCACATTGACGTGAGGTATCACTGGATCCGGGATGTGGTGGAAGGTGGAGAGCTCGAACTCGTCAAAGTGCACACTGACCATAATTGGATCGACATGATGACAAAGCCGGTTCCAACAAGGAAATTTGAAGACTGCTGTGAAGGAGCCGGGCTGATGCTGAAGCCGACGCATTGAAGACGGATGGGGAGATTTGTTGGGCTTCCTCTTTCAATGCTAAGCCCAAGCCGATTGAGGGGTCTCCTAAAATTCCTAAACCCTAAATTCCATCTCCTATATATATTCATTAGTTGTTGGTGAAGACTATGTTAGATTGAGAGAAAATTATTTAAGAGATTTGTGAGCAAAACTTTTAGCTTTGTATTTGAGAGATCTCTAGAGAGAGTTTGAGTGAAACATCTCTAGGAAAGTTTGATTATTACCATTGTTGGAGAGGTTATGTTAACCACCACTTTGGTGAATTTTTGATTCTTTGTATCCATTATTTTAATGGTGGACGTTTGAACTGGACTAAGTCCCGTGGGTTTTTACTTCTTCATTGGAGAATGTTTTTCCACGTTAAAATCTGTTTGTGTTCTCTCTCTCCTTTGTGTTTTTTCATTTTTTCCGCTGTGCTGCCCGACTTGGTGAAGTTCTGGCCGAGATAATATTGTCGAGATCCGAGATTCAGGATCTTATTGATTGACTTCCGCGAAAAGACTTCTTAACCGAGTTGAGGGAACCGATTTCCCAACACTACTTACCTTGTAAAAATATGATAATTTTTATAAAACTTCAAGTGCAAGAAATTTTGCGATCTGCATTAAGTAACATTAAAGAAGTTAGGTGCCACTTAATTGTGATTGTTTAGCAATATCTAAGCACACTTATTTTATTAAAATAAATTACATTATTTTTTATTATCAGACATATATTTGAATTTGTGCGTCATCACATTAATTTTTTTTATCAATTTATAATTCAGTGTTTTCGTGTACGCATAAAAAAATGCAAACTTGTACAAAATGATGTTCTAAAATGTCAATTAATGAAAGCAATTCTTTACGTGGCGTATGTACTTGTTAAAATCAAAACATATGGATTCATACATTTTGGAGAATTGTTAAATAAAATTATAGATAGATGTGGGATGCAATGCGTAACATGATTGGAATTAAGAAAATTGGAAGAAGAGATGGGATGGGTACAACTGAGAAGAGAAAAAGGAAGGAAAGCAATTATGAATAGCAATAGGCATTATTGGGGTAGACAAAGGGAGGCCCAAGTGCAGAACTGATGACCCTCGAAACATGTTAAGAATATAATTCATATGAAGAACTCAAACAAGATTTGGTCAGATCTCGAGGAGCTTCAGGTGTAAGTTTTGCCAACCCACAATTTATGCACTAGTGATGAACACTAATTGTTAATTATTTAAACATTGATTTCTTTGTCGTAATTGCAATAAACCAGTTTTTGCAACAACAAAAAATTTAATGTGAAGTTTTTGCAATTGTTAAAACAACTTAATGGGTAGTTCTGTTTGTAATATTTTTTAACTAGACTATAAATTATCCAGATTTTACGGCAATCACTCTAGAGCTCATTACATTGTGATACCATGCTTAGTGATGCAAGGAAATTCAAAACAAGGATGTTTTTCGTTAATGGGCTACTTAAATCACAATAATTAATTTTATTATCTTATCTCAACCGGAAACCTTGATGTAATGAATTTTTGTATTTTTTCACTCATGTGATCCTCTATTGACTCGTTTCTATTTAATGTGTGGTCATGGACTTTGATACCGTATTAAATAATAATATTACTTAACAATTCAAGCTAATAAGTGAAACTATATTCATAATTTTCAGTTTTTGAATGTTTTACATCTACAATTCATCTGATTTTGACTGTGTTATGGGAATAATATAATTGCTCATTTTAGTATTTAAACTTTCGGTAGTTGATTATCTGATATATGTGTGCATATTGAAATAAATCATCTTATCTTAAAATTTCACATAAGAGAGTTATATGAAATTTTTGTATCTATTTTTTTTTTCATTAAGAATAGTTATGTTGGGTTTAGTATGCTCTTTTCACTTAAGCCCAATAACTTTAGTGAGAGTGAGCCCAAAGACCAATTATAACCCATGAAGCTTAGGGTTGGTTTTGGATTGGGCAGAGTATATAAACTCTCTTTCCACCTAGTGCCTCAAAAGGGTTATAGACATCAGAAACACAAAGAGGCAGACGTTCATCATCTGAACGGTTGCCCACACGACCACTTGATCCCCCTTGAGTCATAGCCTGGAAGATCAACCATAGAGCGGAATTGCGACCGTTCGTGGTGCGTTGCTGCAGATCGTGAGGCTTGAGGAGGAGAATAGAACGTGAGAAATTGTCACGCTCGCTGCTTCATCTCAGGTAATCAAAGCGGTGTTCTTCATTTCTCATCTCATCGGTACGATGCGCTTCCGCGTTTCTGATGATATACCTTCAAGTTACACCCTATCTATTTAGGGCATGTGTGGTGCATAGTATATGATAAGATCTGATAATATAAGACCTAATTGTATAAGACATGATTAAATTTTAATACTATCTAGTATTTGGTATGGTATTGTATAAGATAATATCCTCTAATGTTTTAAAAATTAATATATTAAAATATTATTTTAATATATTAATATTGAAATGATATATTAATTCTTGAAAATTATACTTGTAAGCAATATTAATATATCAACCTCTTATCAGGTCTAATTTCACTCTCTTAGGCCTAATTAAGTTATACATCATTTTGATGTACTAAGGGGTTCTGCTGTATAAGCTTATACTATACGATGGTCACACCAAATAACTGGAAATGTTGTAACATATAATATAAACTTATACTATCAAATCCTACCCTTAATTCATACGAAGACAAAAATAAATACAAAAAGTCTACATAATTCTTTCATATAGAATTTTAAGAGAAATAATTATCTCATACAACAGAGACAAAATAGTAGGGTCTGTTATTTTTTATTTTTTTATTTTTTTGAAAAAGTAGTAAACTCCACAATTTTATTTCTGTTGCATGAGATAATTATTTCATGTAACGTGAGATTAATAGATCCAAATTTTAATATATATATTCTGAATAACCACCGATTGAATTAGCATAGGGTTAGAGCTCCCCATGTGATTCTCTTTCTGTAGACAACAACAACAACAGTGCAAGGTGCAGGGTTTTTCTGATTCCCATCGTACTCATGTCACTATCATGTCAGCTGCCCGGAAACCACATTTCGCATCCATTTTCCTGAAAAAGAGACGCCAACTAACACAGTAACTTCTGCTACTTACCCTCTGAACCCGACTCTTCCGTGGTTTTTCACATTCACGGTTCTGAATTGAGTGAATTCACTTTTTCTTCACCATAATTTATTGATAACTTTCCTATACCTTATTTGACAACGGTGCAACTGGAGTGCAATTTGATCAGAAGAATTATATTAATAATTTTTTTTATAAATTTACAAATTATATTATGTATGACTATAAAACTTTACTCAAGATTATCTTACCGATAAGATATAATGTAATTTGTAAACAAAAAATTGGTAAATATAATCTTCCTCCAATATTATATATGAGTTCACTTTTTCTGCAGCAGATAAGTTATCTGCATTAAGTTCAATACGACGTCATTTTGAGACAAAAATTATGGTATTTTTATAATTTTAATTTATTTCAGGATTATTATAGTCTTTACAATTATAATTTTTTAATCTTTCAATTCCAAAATGACGCCGTTTTGAAAATAAATGTAGATAACTTATCTGCATTAATTGCATAAATATTTTTCTGATTATATATGTACACGAAAGAAAATAATATTTTCACGTCATAATATTTACATTTTTTATTTTTGGGAGAAAAATAAATATGGAATATATATCAAAGCGCGAGCCGCGAAGCAAGTATAAGCTGAGCAGTTGAAGAAGAAAAGCACTTGCGATGAGAGTAAATTCAATACTCTGAATAAATTTTAATCTCACAATTGCAATGTGTATTTGTAAAAATCTTGTTGCAAGAAAGAAATTATTATAATATTTTTCCGAAAAAATATTTTTTGTTTTCTGATAGGAAAAATATAATTGTGTGTTACTCTTTATATTGACAGTCCAATTTTACGCTTGATCTTGGTTTCTATTATAGTAGATGAGGATAGAGGATACTATTTATGTTTGTCCTAAGTAGTGCACCCATTTTCTTCCCTCAAATATCATCTTAAATTCTTCATTACTTATTAAGTTGATTCTAAGCTTAATATGACGAAGAAGACGTCCATATATCAACCCTTCAATTTATTCATATATCTAGGCTATATTGATATTCTCTCTCTCCAGAGTCCAGACCAGAGATACGTTACTAACGTTGGTGGTATTCAACATTCTTTTTTTTTTAAAAAAGAAGAAGAAGAAGAAGACAAAGACAAAGACAAATTTAAAATTTATAATATGTCAAGCAGGTTGGTTCAAATTAAGTATTATTTTAGTGGAATATATTCTATATTGGTTTTGACTCGTTTTGAGATAAGAAATTTGCATTTTAAGTTAAGGAATTATTATTTTGATACATTTTAGTCTTTTTCGTTTATAAGTGGAAGGTAAACCATCTCTCGTTCCAGTGAAGGCAAAGTTTGATTTCAGTTCTCTATTCTCTATTTTTTTTTTATATTGATTGCAAAGAATCCTATCAATTTAAAATGAAGTTATTTCTATGTTTTAAATTCAGAGAAATATAAAAATAGATCGAGAATACAATAAATTTAACTCAACAACCAATAGTTTAGAAACTTATTATTTATATAACGAACTGTAAGCTTTGGGAGGACAACAGCCCAACCCTGCCATAATAATGTTCTGCATCGTATATTGCTTTTAATTATGTAATGTAAATTATTTAATAAATTCAATATTTTATATAATTATTAACATGTTTGAATTTATTAAATAATGTGACTAAATTTATTCTAATATTTTAATTACAATTACTTTTTACCTTGGTAGACAGAAGGAATTCAGTTAAATCTGGCTTTGAAAATAAATTGCAAGGAAAGTAGTAATTAATTTAGTCATTAAAAGTATTAAATTCAGTTTTAAAAGATAGCTTAGTCAACTAATGTAATAAATTTAAGGAAAATAATTATCTCATGTTGCATGAGATAATTATAATTTATATCATACAACAGAGACAAAGTAGTGGAGTTCACATTATTATTTTAATATTTATTTTATAAATAATAGACTTCACTATCTTGTCTCTTGTCTTTATTGCATGAGATAATTATCTCATGTAACATGAGATTAATAGATTCATAAATTTAATAGATATAATCTCATGCAGTTTTCAATAAACTCAGCAGCATGTTGATCCCGTTGAATTGGGCTACGGGTTCAGTTTTATATGGATATTTTCACCGTTCTTGTGAAGGAGAATGTGAAACCTCGTTAGCCGAGCCGAGAGTTAGTGGGATTGACGGTAAAATAAAATAATGGAACATGATTGGTGACGAGACGAGAAAGAGAGTGCGGAGGTGGGGTATGCGGGGTTAGTGCCTGAACTTCATTTTCCATTTCAAATATGCTTTATGGCAGCCTTATAAGTTATAGTGTGTCTCTTCTCTTCTCTTCTCTTTCAAAGGATTGCATTCCCTATAATTTCCTTGACACACTGACACTTAACACTAACACTAACACTAACAAACACTCACCTTATTCTGCTGCCGTGGGCCCTCCATCTGTCATGCCCCCATATTCCTATTACCCAAAACTCCCCACCCACTTAGATTAGTTTCTTATACCTTGTCATAATCAACATTACAATTCCTCTAACCCTCAATATTTCCAATTGCCATCCCACACATCTAATGCATGCATATATCTACCCCAACACAAAGTGCACACCAAACAAAAATCAATTCCTTTCTTCTTTATTAGGGTAGGGGCCTTAATTTCAGTTTCATTATTATGCTAGCTACCATCTTGTCTAGGCAAAAAAAGACTAGTAGAGTAAGCTTTCCTAGCTTTTTTTTTTGTGTGTGCTTTTTGCTCTGTTTTTCACTAAACCACGAGCATAGTGTCACTTTTTTGTTATGTTGGTATTTTAATACATCTTTGTTATTTTTACCTTTAACATCCACCAGAGAACACGATCATCACCGTCGTCATGTTTGTGCCATGTGTGAACCTGAGAATTTTTTTATTTTATTTTTTTGGGTGGTGTTTAACTGCAGAGTATTTAACATTTCACCCTTGAAGCCCACAACAATGGCCCAAAATATAGATGCTGCTCTTCTTAGCCCAGACTGATGAACTGTAACTATTCCTTATATGAAAGCCCAGTTGCAATCATGTCCAATAAGATGTAACGTGTCAAAAGATTATTTGTTTGTATGGACGAGCTGTTTCCAATTCGACTTGACATGACCATAGTTGAACGACAGAGCTGACAGATTTAGTAGGGCCGCAAATCTCGTCACTCAATTTGTGGGAAAAGCCCATTGACCCAATTTGAATATGGTATAACCTCATGATGAAGTGAATTATGCTATTAGACCACTCATTCTTATTTAACTATATTATTAGTTTTTATTAATTTATATTATTGTTCAATTAATTTGATTTAAAAATTAATTGTTTATGTGATAGAATTAGTTATGTTTCCCTTGTAGGGATAGAGTGGGTTAATATAACAATAATCTAGTGAGATAAAAGTATGAACCCAATCTATATAAGAGAGTCACCATGAGTGCTATCTAACTGTCTTTTAGTAGACTAATAACAAGAATAAAAAGTGTACCAGGGGTGTCTTTTTTTTTTTTTTGTATAACTATAAGGGGTGTCTCTTAAATGGAGAAGATAAGTATTTATAGATAGAGAAGATTCTTCAATGATAAAGAAGGCCTTAAACATTTTTGTCTTTACGAGACTCACTAGGTGTAAGACAAGTATTGTCACTTGGTACATGAGGTATGTATTATAAATCGTCGCACAAATCAAAAATGAAAAGAGAAAGGAAGAGAGAAAATTGACACGGTGATTTATCTTGATTCACCCAATGTAGGCTACGTCAAGCTTGTCCGTACTATATTCACCTCACTGTCACTCGTTACAAGTCACTCGATTTACAAGAAAATATAATTAAGATTTAGAAACCCTAATTCATGGGCTCAAGCGCAAACTATTAAAAAGGTCCACAGCAGTATCAGGCCTCTACGAGCCCTGGGGCGTTGCTCCCTACACCCCTACTCATTCACTTGGGACAGAGATCCCAGTTGACTTTTTACTGACCCCGCCAACAAGAGTCTTCATCCGAATGCAAAGTATGATTCATACCCAACATTCTCCCACTCAGTGAATGCTTCACGTACTTCTTCAGACCTAATGCAGTCGTACACCGTTCAAACTTATGGAAATTACTGCCTTGGTTAGAAAGTCAGCAATGTTTGCGTTTATGTCAACCTTATCCAGCAATACAACCTTGTCTTCAATCTTCTCTCTGATGAAATGGTACTGTATGCCGATATGCTTGATCCTCGTATGGAAACCTGTGTTCTTAGCCAAGAAAATGACGCTCTAACTATAACCTCTCCTTGTGCAAAGCCAGGCTCTTTGCAGAACCTCCGCAACCAAATAGCTTCCTTGACAGCATATGTCAAGGCCATCTAGTTAGCCTCTGTAGTAGATAAAGCAACTGTGTTTTGCCTCTTACTCATCCAATTGATAGCTCCTCCGAATAAAGAAATAACATATACACTTGTAGACCTTCTACTTTCAATGACACCTCCTCAATCAACATCGACAAAGCATCTCAGTTGTAATAGTATCTGCTCCCTTGAGCCTTTCACGCCTTCATAGCATAACCCAAGTTCATATGTACCACGAAGATAACAGAACACATACTTTACCGCCATCCAATACTCATTTCCTGGCTTGGACATATACCTGCTCAATACTCTCACTGCTTGAGTAATATAAGATCGAGTACAAATTATGGCATATATCAGACTCCCAACTGCACTAGAATATGGAACTGTTGCCATCTCTTCTTTTTCTTTTTCAATCTTGGGACACTGGTTAGCTGATAACTTAGAACCAGTATACATGGGAGTCAACACAGGTTTGTAATCAGTCATCTTGAATTTCTTCTGAACATCCTCTATATACTTCCACTAGCTAAACGATATTCTTCCTTTCTCATGCTCCCTCTTCATCTGCATACCTAAGATCACATTTGCAGCGCCTAAATCTTTCATTTCAAACTGCTTCGCCAGCATTACTTTCACAGTGCTGATCATATTTAATCTATTTCCAACAAGTAACACATCGTCAACGTACAACGTTAGAACAACAAAGTCACATTCTAACTTTTTCACATAGACGCAATGATCAGCATCACAACAGTCAAAGCCAATCTTCACCATATAGGTGCCAAACTTTAGGTACCACATCCTAGGGGACTGCTTCAGGCCATACATGGATTTATTCAGCTTGCTGACTAGGTCTTCTTTACCTCTTACAGCAAATCCCTCTGGTTGCTTCAAGAAAATATCTTCCTCCATATCACTATTAAAGAATGCAGTCTTCACATCCAACTGCTCCACCTCAAGATCATATGCAGTTGCCACAGATAATACGAGTTTTATGGAATTCAACTTTGCAACAGGTGAAAACACCTCACCATAATCAACTTCTTTTGTTTGTGAGTATCCCTTCGCAACCAAATGAGCCTTGAATCGTTCAATTTCCCCATTAACACCAAGCTTTTTCTTGAACACCCATTTGTAATCAATTGCTTTTCGTTCTGTAGGTAGCTTCACCAAACTTCAAGTTTGATTTTTGATCAGAGATTTCATCTCATCTTTTATAGCTTCCCCCCCACTGTTTGGCATCCTCCAAGCTCCTAGCTTGTTTTATAGTGCTTGGATCATCATTTGTAATGCTCAGGGAACAACTGTCATTATTAGCAAGAGAATATAATTTTCAGGCGTATACCTCTTAGATGGACTTTTTTCCCTTGTGGACCTCCTAACCAGTGGTTTTTCAACTTCATCCTGAATTTCAGAATCTTCATCTTCAACCACGTTATATTCAACAGCTTCAGAATTTGAACTTTCCACTGCGACCTGTGAGTTTATTCATTCTCTTTTAAACCCACATCAAACTCCATAGTCTGTTGCACTTCGGGAGCTTTCAAAAAAATCTCATTTGATTTAGATTTCTTGAACACAACATCTCTGTTGTAAGTTACAATTCGAGTATCAGGATTCCACAACTTGTACCCTTTGACTCCATCCTTGTACCCAATAAACATACACTTCTTAGATTTACTGTCAAGCTTGCTTCTTCTCTCCTTGGGTACATGCACATATGCTTCACGGCCAAACACTCTAACATGATATATGTTTGGCCTCTTCTCAAACAGTGCTTCATACAGAGTCTTCTCCTTCAAGGCCGATGTGGGAGATCTGTTCTTCAGATAACAAGCAGTAGCCACTGCCTCCGCCGAAAACTCAGCTACCAAACATGTACCCCATTCAGTTGAGGTGAGTAGGGCATAGTCTTCTGCCTTGCAATCCCATTGCTCGCTCAAAAATGATTAAATTTTGTTGAAAAAACTCCCCTCCATTGTCAGTTTACAACACCTTGATTCTTCGGTAAAATTGATTTTCCACCAAAGCCTTGAAGTCGCGAAATTTATCAAACACTTCATCCTTACTGCGTAAGAAATATATCCACACTTATCTCGTAAAATCATCAGTAAAAAAACACAATAACTTGATTTTCAGTGTGACTCTACAGGTGGGGCCAAACACATCACAGTATATCAGGTTCAGAATCCCGTTAGCTCTTCCTCCTATGGAGTCAAAAGACGCCTGATTTTGTTTCCCTTGCAGGCAATGTTCGAAAAATCCAAATCTCGTAGAGCAGTTCAGATTTCCATCCACCATAATCTTTGATGTCTGAGTCTCCTGACATTTTCCTCCAATATACCCCAGCCTTCTATGCTATAACATTACAGTGTCCTCCTTTATCTGTTTAGAAATATAGCTTTCACCACTGAACACTGCGTTACCCAGCAGTTTTTACAGTTTACTATGGCGCTCTCCTCTTGCAATCACCAAAGCTCCCCGAGTTAGCTTGCAAGAATACTTGTCATTGCTGAATTAATACCTACATTTGTCGTATTACCAATGAAAATTAGATTTCTGTTAAGCCCCAGAATATGCATAACATCCAGCAGATTCTCGACTGTCCTGTCATTTATCTTCAACTTTACCTTCCCATTCCCCACAATAGCATGAGTCGTGGCATCTCCCATTCTAACTGTACTGTCAGAATATTATTCATAGGTGCAGAACCACTCCCTTTGAGGTGTCATATGAAACGATTTTCCAGTGTCAATGATCCAATCACTACAATTTCTATGATTGTCAAGCGCCATGTAATTGCTATTTTTAATTTTTAATTGATAAATAAATATTTGGTTAATGACTTAATTTTTAATTTTAAAAATATCAAAACATAATTTAATCAATACACAAAATTCGATGATTACCAGGTTGCTTCCTAGCTCTAGTTGCAATTGCTAAACTATTTCCAAAGAGTCCTTCAGCCCTGTCAAATTTCTCAATTTGGGAATCAATTGTGATCCTTGTTTCAATATCAGGACACATCTTTTCCAATGTCTTCCACAAGCCAGTTTTAACCTCACGATCTGGGTTGAACTTTGTGTCATAGTGGAACCTATATAATTATTATAAATTTAGAATAAGGCTTAATAATAAATCAAATATAAAATATAAAGAATTTTATATAAATAAATAAATATAAAGAACCTATACTTACTTTGGATTAAGAAAATAGGCGGCTGCATGAAGAGGCCTATGAAGTTGTAAATCCCAACGCTTGTCAATGATTTCCCATACATCCTTATATCTCTTTTCCTTATGATTAAAACTCTTTGTTATTTCTTCCTTTGCTCTATCCATAGCCTCATAAATGTATCCCATTGCAGGTTTTGAATCACCATCCACAAGTCTAAGAACTTTCACAAGAGGAGACACAATTTTCAAGCAATAATGTATTGATTTCCAAAACCTTTTATCAACCAAAACAACTTTTTCTGCAAATTTAGCTTCCGGCCTAGAGCAATAAGCACTATTAACCCATTTTTCAGATGTAAACATAGATCGAAGTGCAGTCTTTTGTTTCAAAATTGACTGCATTGTCAAATATGATGTAGCAAACCTTGTTATTGCAGGCCTAGCTAACTCTCTACCTTTGGAAAAGGTTCTATACAAATTCAACACCCATGTGTGCCTATAAATGAAAGTTGTAATTTTTTTTGCTTTCCAAATGGTATTATAGAACACTGTAATGCCACCAATATCTTCCAAAATCAAATCAAGCCAGTGGGCTGCACAGGGTGACCAAAAGAGTTGCTTTCTTTTATCCATCAACTTTTGTCCAGCAGATACAAGGGCTGAAGCACTATCTGTCACTACTTGAACGACATTCTCTTCTCCAATTTTCATCACCATCTCATCAAGTAATTCAAATATTTTTTCAGCATCTTTAATAAAGCTGCTTGTATCAACAGATTTTATAAAAACAGTCCCTCTAGGACTATTAACAAGAAAATTAGTAAGAGATCTACCCTTTCCATCAGTCCATCCATATGATATCAATGTACAACCAGTTTTTTTCCATTCCAACTTATATTTATCCAAACTAGTATGGACAAGATCAACTTCTTTCTTCAAATATGACACCCTCACTTCATGATAAGTTGGTGGTTTTAAGCCTCTACCATATTCACTAATAGACTTCACCATATTAATAAATAGTGGACTCTTAACTAAATTAAATGGCAATGCATTGCCATATATGCATCTACAAATATCTCGAACCACCAAATCTCTATCCTTCACCATTGAATTTATAGTTTGTTGTTTCATAGCAGATGAGCCACTTCCACTTTTTCCTTTTATCATAAAACTATCCATGCTCCCTTTTTTTTGTGAATCTTTATCATCGAAGCACTCTAGTTCATCATCATCTCTTGCATCCTCTAATATTTTTTTAAATAGATCCCTTATCTCTTCCGGCACTTGTTGGCATGGAGCAACTTCTTTGTGTGTTCCAGCTAGATGGTGCTTCATTCTAAATGCTCCTCCCCACATTGTTTTGGGACAATAGTTACTTTTAATATTCAACCTATTCGCAAGGGATTTACAATGATCCCAAGTTATATCCTTCTGTTTTTGGATTTCTTCTTTGGAGCCATTTTTATTATTTCTATTACTGTAAAAGAGAGAGAGAGAAAATCAAAGGCAAAAAATATTACCCAAAAGAAGTTTGTCACTTGCGAACTCATTAAATATATCAAAATGATTGCAAGACCAAGTTTTTTTAATGGTGAAACCACGTAACCCAAAGATGCAGCACGTACTTTTAATCAGCTCATCATCTTGTAGCCACATACCCATCAACTTTCAAGTTTCAACGGACACCACATATGCCTTACATAATATTTTAATATATTTAAGTTTGTAAAGTTGAATTACCAAACTCCAATTATAAAATACTACCCAAAAGCAGTTTGCAAGCCTTCTTCACAGCTCGTCTCATTCTCTCTGACTCTGAAGTCTGAATGTCGTTCTTCGCTTCACTTCTTCACAGCTTGAAAGCAGTTTTTCGTTTTTCTTTTTTTCCTTTCTGTTCTTTGATTCTCTTCTCTCTTTCTTGTTTTCTTTAATTTGTTTGTTTAATGGGATTTTGAATCCCTAATATTTCTGTTTTCTGAAGCAACCGACCTTTGAGAATCCAAATTTCGTGATCTTTCAAATTCTGACATTTGATATATTTTTTTTAAATTCAAATCCTGACTTTTGATTTTTTTTTTTTAAACATTTGAATCGCACAATATTTACGATTCACTGATTCACCACTGAATCGTTCGATTCCACGATTCAGCAGGACGATTTTGTGCAAAAACGATTCAATGATGCGGTTCGAATCGTTTTTTCCTCGTATCGGATCGAACCGTGCGATACGTATCGCGTATCGTGCGATACTAACACCATTGGTTTATATTATTCTCTAATACATCTCCTCATGCAATAGCCTTTTGGTCTTGAACGTGAATATTGCGTTGGCCGAAATTTTTTTTAGTTTACCTTATACTTATTTAATTCCACAAGTAGGAGACAGTGAAGATTGAACTCATAACTGATCAAGAAAGCTTTGATACCTTATAAAAAATTAATTCAACTCAAAACTTTGGGGAGTTCATATTTCTGTTTAGATTTAATTCATTACTTTTAGTATTTCACTGCAATTGTAAAAGCTAGCTGGAATGTTATAATCATTAGTGTCTTAGCAATATAAGTTATTCTACCTACACTTTTTATTGTCTACTACTCTCCAACACCGTTATATCATAATTTAAAGAAGAGAGAGAATAATAAATATTATTTAAGATTCTTATCTAATGGTTACAATGAAATATATTATTCTCTGTATGGTCGATATCCATGACAACTATCAAATACGGTCCAAGATTGTTTGATATGGAAATAAGAACAATTGGAGACGAGGCTGATATAAATTCTCCGCAGGTGAGATAAATTCGGTGAAAATGATGGGTGGTTATTAGCAGAGAAAGCGGTTCAATTTGATAGCTTGCTTCCAAGCGATGCATCATATCATATTTATATGAGACGCAAAAGTGCATTCTAAGGAGTTAATGGTGTGGGACACCTAAGACAGAGGAGGAACCTTTCATGACATACGACGTTGATGTTTTTATAGATTTTGCACGTAGCTGTGTTATCTAGAACTTGTTAATCAAAAGACAGTAAGAAAAATCAATAACCTAGTACTGCTTCGAAAATACAGGATTTAGGGCCTCAGGCAAATGATCTATGAGCCTACTTTCTCTACTGATAGCTCTTATGTTTGTTAATGCATTAGGGAAATTGAACTACGCATCTTTTGATTTTTTTTTTTTTTTTTTTGATGTGTTGTAAAATTTATTTTTCAACCATCAATTAATTAGAAATAATGGAATGCGTATAGTTGCCGACATGAGAAGAAATCGAATCAGATAACAAAAAATCAATTTTTTCATATGATTAACAATTATTAGAAATGATGATGCAGATTTGTGTATTGATAAAAATAACCTCATAATTTAATATTATATCATTATTTTAACTTTACTAACAAATCCAAACATTATTTTTACCAAAATGGCTTTTTAAATAAAAATTTCCAAACATAAATTACTATTCATAACTTCTCAACAAAATCTAGTTTTGAAAATCATGTTCAACCAAAATTAAATTTACAAAATTTAATTCAAATACACACGTAGTTTTTTTTTTTTTAGATAGAGTAAAACTCGTAGAGATCATTGAACCGCAAAATTCTAAAGTGTCTACTAAAAGCTGTGCATATACAATATGTTACCCAAGCTTATACTATCAATGGCTAATATTCCGGATAGGTTGTTATCAATTCAGGTACAGGGCACAGTACAGCCTTTGGTTTCAGTAATTAATACAAAAGGAGAGTTAGAGAATCTAAGACAAAACTTGGCAAATGCTCGTTAGAACCTTGTATGCAGTAATAGGCAATAACCGAAACTCCACCTGATTACCCCTTTAGTTCTTGGAGCGGTCCATAAGGATCCAAAATGCATTCAATGTATAGAGATTTAGCTACCAATTACCATCACTTAATAGCCCAAAGACCCAACGAGATAGCATCCGAAAGCTCACGACTCTATACAGTTACTGTGTCACAACCACAAATATTTTGCCATATGACAGTCTATCTAGCTATAAATGCTTTATATTTGTTGCCTGACATATGTAGACATGCTCCACTGTGTCTGCATGCATTTTGTGGTCGTAGTCATATTTGTATTTTTTTTTTTTTTTTTTTTATATATTTTTTCTCCTCCGAAGCTACTTTAAGTATGTTTTTAGAAAATAATTCATAATGAAAGAATTTTTTTTATAATAAATAAAAAAGCCAAAAACTTATAAGAGGATTTTTTTTTTAAGTTATATCAATTTTCTTTGAAATGAATAATTTTTAAGTTAAAAATCTTATATAATTATTAAACAGATTTTAGTTTTTTTTTTTTTTTTTTTGAACTTTAACTAAAAGCAGCTTTTAGTTAAAAAAGAAGAAGAAGTATCAAATAGACTGTTAATGTATCTTTGATCCTACATTGATACTATGACTGTTTTATCATTTGAGGCTGCATGGATGGTAATTTTACAAGTTTGTTACATCATGTCCCACACGGAATTATTTTTATATTTTTTTTTATGAGATAAGACATTATTGTTATTTTTTTTCATTTCTATTTTACCTATTTCTTTCTAATATTGTTAGATCACAATCTCAATTTTTATCTTTTCTTTTTCTATTGAGATTCTGATATAATGATATTATAACTTAGCACGCATAATAACAATGGAAAAAATGTGATGGGGGAGCGAATGATGATAGGAAAGTAAATAATGATATCCGTGTGTGTGAATAATGGTATGACGATGAATTGAAAAAAAAAAATACTATTTTAAAAGTTACCTAATGGAATCCGCCAAACTAAAAAGAGAAAAAGAATTTAAATTTATTAAAAAAATAAAAAATAAATAAAAACATTTCCGTAGAAACAAGACCCCGAAACTAAACACCCTCCATTGAAAAATATTTTGAAGTGCATACTAAACACGTAAAAATAACATTTAGGCACTCTGTTCAGAACACCCTTGATATGGTATAAAACTCTAGCGATATGGTGGATTATAAAGGCTTGATCTCTCGTTCTTTTTTGTTCATATGCAAACCCCATAAACGCGTCTTTTGTAAAGGCTTTTTCTGGATGTTTATTATAATTATGGGTTTGTTTTTTCTGATGTTACTTTAGATAACTTTATCTAATGTTCATCAAAACGACGTCGTTTTGGGACGGAAATCATAGTATTTTTGTAATTTTAATTTATTTCAGGGTTATAATAGTCTTTATCACTCTAATTTTTTAATTTTTCAACCCAAAACGACGTCGTTTCGATGAACATTAGATAAAGTTATCTAAAGTAACATCGAAAACTTTTTTCCCTATAATTATACTGGGGAAAAAACACCCAAACAGATACAAAAAAGATTACTTTTTTTTTACAAAGTAATAAATAGAAGAAACAAAAGCAAAATAAAAAATAAAAATGTCTTAGTTCTCTATTTTTTTTTAAAAAAAAGCGATGAAACATGATTAATTATTAATTAACTTAAAACCAAATTATACAAGGTTTAATTAATTAATTTAATTTCGTGTAAAATTATTTCGTACCGAACTTTTGTTAGCCAAACGTTTTCTTTAGAACATTTTGATTAATTTTTTTTAAATAAAATAAAGTAATTCAAACATATATTAACCTATCAAAATAACTGATTAATTATTATATATAAAAGGAAAGATCTGCGAAGGCAATAAATGAAACAAAGAATTGCTAAATCTAAATTAAAGAATATTAACCCGATGAGCAAAAAGAGTTAATGGTAGAGAGAATGACAGTAAAAATTCTATTGAAGCTAGACGATGGAGTGGCTACTACCTCAAAGGATTAATAGAATCCATAGTGCTTTTTACCAAGTCCCTTTGTGCTTCTTCATTCTTCAAAGATGAACAGCAAGCTCGCTCTTCTGAATCTATACAAATGTAAGAACTAATGAATAAGTTGATTACTATACAAATCTAAACAACATCGCTTTTCCCTCACACTTTTGTCATGTTAAAGAAAGAGTTCCCATCTTAGAAGATGCGTAACCCACAATTGGAATCCTTCAAAGTTCAAACTCATCATATAAAGGCAAGGCAAAGCAAAGCACCCCTATCAGATTGCGGTCTTTTGAGACGCAATGATTCCCATGCGTATACCGAGGAATCCAATCAACGATTTAAAAAAAACAAAAAACAAATAAACAACACCACACTCAATTACTTTGATTCTCAACGCGATGTGAATAAACTAATGGTTTTTCAATCATTCTCTGTTCCAACTTCTTATCCATAATGACCAACTCAGACAATGCCATCTTCCCCGAACGAATTGGGTCATAATTATTGTTATGATTCTGATGACTAATCTTTGACTTTCCAATTACATTCTCACTGCCGTAACGTAAACGGCGTGGGCTTTGCAAAAATCCCATAGACCTCGATCTGTTGAACCTCGTCGTCACTACCATTTTACCCTTCTTACTCCCAAACCCATATTCAATTTTGCTCGGGTGCCCACCCATATTCGGATCCGAACCTGACTTCATTTTAATCTCGCTAAAGAAACCAGAACCAATGGACCTGGACCTCACCGCTCGATTCGCGGGTTCACTCTCATACTCTACACCCGACACACTGGATACTTTCCCGTTCCTTCTGCTACCACCTTTCACAACTTCTTCACTCCTGTCATAGTCATTCACCAACGGTCCCCCACGCGCCTTCACCCGTTTCTTCAGGCTACTCCATATCAGCGGCGCGTGAACCCTCTTCCTCACTTCTTTAAGGCACTCCGCTACCTCCGCCATCGACGGCCGTTTCTCCACCGTCGATCTCACGCACCTCGCTGCCAGCACCGTTAACTGCCGGATCGCCGCCTTATCCGACGGCGGTCCGATCCGCGGATCACAGATTCCGGCGAACTCGCCGCGCCTAATCAACGGAACCGCCCAGTCCAAAACCGACGGCGGACTATGGTTCACGTCGATGGCATTTCTTCCGCTGGTTATCTCGAGTAGCAAGATCCCGAAGCTGAAGACGTCTCTTTTGGTGCTGAGATCCGCCGGCGCAAGATAGCACGGGTCGAGGTAACCTAACGTCCCCGCCGGCGGCGTGCACGTGAAGCGAACGTCCTCCACGTTTCCCCTGAGTGCGAGGCCGAAATCTCCGAGCCTGGCGTTCCATCGGCCGTCGATGAGCACGTTGGAAGACTTGATGTCGCGGTGGATGACCGGCGGGTCAGCGGAGTGCAGTTCGTGAACCGCCTTGGCAACCTGGAGAGCGAACCGGACGCGGCGGGTCCAACCGGGCGGTCGAACCGCTTTTCTGTGGAGTAATTCGTAAAGCGAACCGTTGGGCATATACTCGACGACGATGAGGTTGTCGTTTTGGTGGGTGCAGAAGCCGATGAGGTTGACGAGGCGTCGAGGGCTTGCGACACGTGAGAGAATCTCGATCTCGTTGTCTGCGGGGTTGATGTTGTGGTGGGTAATGGCGGAGGGTTTATTCCTTTTGACGGCGGCGATGAGGTTTCCTCCGTCGAGGGTGGCCCTGTAGACACTGCCATGACTTCCTTTTCCTAAGAAGGTGTCGGCGGAGAAGCCGTTTGTGGCGGCGAAGAGTTCGGAGTAGGAGAACTCCCTGACCCTGATGTTATGGGTTTTAGATTTAGAGTTGGTGTTGGTTTTGGTCTTGTTCTTGAGGTGCTTGTAGTGGGGATCACAGGTGGCGATTGCGGACTCGCCATTGCAAGAGAAATAGCCCATTAGAAGAATTATTCAGTTTAGCAGAGAAAATGGAAGGGAATAATAGAGAAGGTGGTGAAGTAGTAGTGGTGGGAGAAAAAATAAAAAGAGAGCGCCAAAAGCCATAACTCTGAACAGAAAGATAATGGGTCTGTCTTTTAATTTGAAGTGTGCAAAGTAAATGGTTCACAGCTTTGGAGGAGAGGACCACGCTCAAGTGTGAATATGAAAACATTGCTTGATTTTTTCAATTTTTTTTTTATTTTTTTACAAAAATTCGTTTTCGATTCACTTTCATCATCCAATTTGTGATGCCATCTTCTCCAAATGAGTTTAATTTAAGCGGTTAATGTTTTTCGTGTATGAAATAAATTTTATTTTCTAAACATATATAAAAGTGTAAAGTCTAGATTACCAAAAAAAAGAGTGTGAAGTCTATGTGCCAAGTAAAAAGAGAAAAAAAAAATGAATTACATGTGTTTTTACTAGGAAATAAATTTATTTTTTATAATTAAAAAATAAT
The DNA here is from genome assembly GCF_033153095.1 of Gastrolobium bilobum. Lineage (NCBI taxonomy): Eukaryota > Viridiplantae > Streptophyta > Magnoliopsida > Fabales > Fabaceae > Gastrolobium > Gastrolobium bilobum. The sequence continues at coordinate 107,881 of NW_026897333.1, forward strand.
AAACTCTTAATTTAATGTAATAACTAGATGTTTAATTATAAAAATAAAATACTAACAATAGATTGTTACTCGAGAATTTCTTCAGTGCTGTCAATGCACTGAGTTTTTGATATTTTTCACTCATAATATAATAGTATTATTTTTTTATCAAATTACTCTCTCATTTATATTAAAAAAATTTATTTATTAATGATTTGTTAAATAAATATATCATGTTATGAATGAAAGATACATAAAAAAACTCATTATTTCGTATCACTAAATAAATTTTGCCTAATAAATAAAAGTTATGGAAAGGATAGTTTCATGTTAATTCCTATAACCTTGAATATTTTGTATTTCTCTTTTTATTAATATTAAATAGATGAGGCCTTACAATTTCTTTTGAAATTTTATTACAAATTTAAAAGAATTATATGAAATGTTAACATAAAAAATTCATTTATTAAAGTTATATATCTATAACATTTTTTTTGGTAACAGAAAGATATAGATTCATGTTAATTCATTTATTTATTCAATATATAATTTAGAAAATAATACAATATTTTTTAAAGGGAATCCGAAAATTTAAGGTTTGACAATTTGAGTTTAATTTTCAAAAAATAAACTTACTTTATATAGAAAAGTAACATAAATTGTACAGATTGATACGGAGATAACATTTTTCTAGAATCAAACCTTGGAGAGTTGGAAGCCTTTATTTTAAAAAAATAAAAATAAAATATGAAATGTGCTTTTTAATATTTTTAATGTTACTGCGTGAAAACTCTGGTGCTTGCTGTCCTATTTATCTTTTCTCTCTGGTAAATAAATGAAAAACAATTGAATTCGATCGAATGTTTCGGTCTCCACTGCATACATGAACCAGTCCTTTTTGCTTTCCATGCATTCATTGCTATTCCATTTACTCACTCCCCAAACATGGGGCAAGCCTTGCTTTTTTACTTTGCTTTATCAATGAAATCATACAAATATAAAACTTGAAATAAAGCTTGAATTTGATGATAACAAGAATCCAATTGATATAAGATAATCTGAATACAAATCACAAATTCATTTTAATACTTTATGTCTCCTCTAACTATGTTTGATACCTACCCCTCTTCGACTATTTGAAAACTAAATAATATGAAATCACAAGAATATGATTTTAGTATTCCAAATGATTGACTGTGTAGGGACATCTCAATTAATCAAGCTGTTTACTTCTTGCATGGGTAAAGTCTTGCCGGATGTATGCAACAACTTAATAAGACAAATTCAGCCATTTATCAATTATGGCTCAATAGTTGGACCCATTATTATCTTTTTTAACTTTAGAACCACCAGGAAATAAATTAAGTTGTCTAGGCGGGATTTTCATAATATCTTTTTCTTCACAGATCTCACCCGTTGTTTTTATTTGAAGCTCACTGATTATTTGAAACAAACTTTTTGTAGGAAATCTTAGATTTATGCGGAAGCGGTTTAGGACCTAGTACATTGGTATGCTTACCGAATCATCCTTGTTTCACAATTACCTCTCGGTGCGCAGGTCTCGTGTAGAATCTTCCCTTGTAGGATTCCTCCTCACGAACAGCTCACCTCAGCGCCGCAGCACGAACAACCTCCTTGAAGCTGGACTGTGGAAGATCTTCCAAACTATCTCTCGAGGAGGATGAGATGGTTGTGTGGGCAACCGTTCAGATGATGGACGTCTGCCTCTTGGGGTTTGTTTGTTTCTGATGATCTGTTCACCTTGGAGGCACAAGAGGAGAAAACTCTGAATATATACGCTTAGGTCTTAGACATAACTCAACCCTAAGCCTCATGGGCTCAAGTTTCACTGAAGCCCAATAGGACTTTAGTGACCAAAAGAGCATATATCCAACAATCTCCCACTTGCTCTTTAAGATACAAACTTGAGTTCGTAAACCCAAGACCATGTAGCCCATAAGCTATCATCATCTGATAATATACCCCATCCCTTGTCTCGAGCTAGCCTGGGGACCTACCATTTGTCATTGATCAAGGCTCCTGATAATCTTTACAAGATTATCTAATTCGGTGCTACTCCACTAAAAGCCCGAACGTGAACTCCAAGATTAATGACCTTTATAACATTAATATGCATCGCCCCTTTGTAGAATGTCTATAATTGATTGACAAGTTTTCTGTAACTTAATCAATTATTTATTCCCTTGACTATGATAGTTTCTCTAATGGATTACATGCACTGGCCAGTGTCTTTAATATCCAAGTACCAAAACATATCAAGGGGACATATCCTACAAATTCCATGTTGTTTATCTCATAAATAACGATAATCAAATAATCTCACTCCCAAAATACCGAGTTATTGGCCGTCAATAGATCGAACCTCACCCGTTGGTAAATCAAAGAATAAAAACTATTTGATTACCTATTTATAATAAACTCAGGATTAAGAGCAATCACATAACTATAGTTAACTGGAGATTTGATACCTTATGACAGAAAAACAACCTTAATCAAATCTCTCCTTCATCCTTTCAATGTAAATGTTAATTCACACCAATATTTTACAATGATTCGGACAAAATCATTTCATAAAATATTGCAGCCTGAATAAAGTGCCCAACTTTATTTAACGGCTGTGACTCCATTCATCAATTGTGAGAACCTATGATCATGTCCTCCATGAACGTATCCATATGATCATATACTCCACAATTTGATCCGGACCTTTATGTTTGTAAATAGTGCGCAAAATAAATAAATAAAACCTTATTTATGAAATTCAGAAAATTATTTTATTGTTTCATCGTCTTACTCCAAGAGCACAATGAAACCAATAACTCTCACTTGCTTAATGCAAGTCTGGGATCCTCCTAAGACCCAAAGAAGTAACATGCCTCTCGAACACAAGTTCAGGCAAACTCTTAGTAACTGGGTCTGCAAGATTCACCTCTAATGCTATTTGAGTTTAGTGAAAAACTCATAGCTGAGGTTGATTTTCTTGAGTCAATATCCACTTGAAATAACTGAATTTTTGAAAACTCAGCTTTTCAAGACTCCCACTAGAATATACCAGCATATAATCTCTCGTTCTCCAAAGATACTTGAGTACATGCTTAACAATAATCTAGTATTCCTCTAGGTTCAAAATGGTACTATCTCACTACTCCCACTACGTGACAAATGTCTGGTTTAACGCCCAACATGATATGCATGAATCTACTTTTGCCAAAGCATAAGATATCATGCTCATGCATTCTTCCTTCTCAGGAGTCTTTGGTTACTCCTTAGGAAGATGAATTCCACATCTAAGAATTTATAATTCTTCTCTTAGAATTCTCGTGTTGAATTTTGGCAAGAGTTTTGTCAATGTAAGTAGCCTGAGGTGATGCCAACAACTTATTCTTCTGGCCTCATAAGAGTTTTATCCCAAGAATATAATTGGCTTCCCCAGTACTTCCATACCAAAAACTAACTTAGCCAACTCTTTATGCTTGATATTACCTCCACATTGTTTCCAATAAGGAGCATATCATCTACATAAAGTACCAGAAAAAAATATTGTCTTCCGTTGTATCCTTTACATACAAATACACATCATTCATCAAGGTTCTCTCAAAATCAAAATTTTGATAACCTGATCAAAACTGATGTTTCAAGACCTGGATGCTTGCTTAAGTCTATGAAATAGACTTTCACAACTTGCATATCGTGTGTTCCTACTCATTTGCTATAAACCCTTTTGGTTGTTGTATGTAGATATCCTGACATCCAACTCCCAAAATGAAATCTCATAATTGAGACTTATAGCAACTAAGAGAATCTGGATAGACTCAAGCATGGCGTCTGGCAAAAAATGCCTCCAAGCTAGCTTTGAAGGTTTTCACCTTTCTGTCCATCCTCTCTTTGCCTTTTATGTTTACATGCACCTTGTGGGTTTTACCCCTCTTGGTGTCTTTACTAGGACCGAACGGAGTTGAAATACAAGTATTTCATCTCATTGTTCATAGTCTGAGCAACACTTGATCAACAACATCTTCTAGTGCATTATCGTAACTAGTAGGATCAATGTCACTCAACAAGAGACAACTTGAGAGTTAACAAGGTTCTCTCCCACTACGAATGTACTGCACTAGACCATGTGTATTTATAAGTAAAACAAAGAGTGGGTCAAATGATGGATCTTCAATTTCTTGAGGATCCGCTTATCCTTGATATTGTTCCTTTACATGTGATACTAATATTTCTACTAGTTTCACTTATATATTATCATGTTGAATTTCCAATCATGGTTCTCTTATTTGTTCACTTAGAGATATATTTGTCCCCTCTTGAACAATCAAGGGAACAGTGGATGAAGCTTCTACAGATTTTGAAAATTCTTGATCTGAGATAAATCTCATCAAGAATAACCTAACCTAAGAGCTTATAATTTCTTATCTAGTCCTCCTTTAAGAAAATCTTGTGAGTGCTCACTTAGATTATCTTGTCCTTAAGACTAAATAAGAAATCATCCATAGTTCTCTTAGGGTAGCCAAAAGATATGCACTCTTCCATACAAGATTCCATCTTATTTGACTGCTGTTGTAGGATGTGTGCCGTAGCACCCTAAATCCGAATATGGTTTGATCTGGACTTGCACCCTTTCCATAATTCTTTAAGTGTCTTTACAACAAACTTTGATGGAATCAAGTTAAGAAGATACATTTCCTTCTTTTAGGCATCTCCCTTGAACAACATTGACAAAGATGAATAACTGAACATGATCTTCACCAAGTTTAGAAATGTTTGATTTTTGCATACTGCAACTTCATTCAACTAACGCGTTCTTCGAGTTGACAGTTACAAAAATTATCCCCTCTTAAATCAGGTAAGACCTGAACTTACCAGACAGGTAGCCAACACTTTAGTCAGACCAAAGTGTTTTTGATTTGAACACCTACATGCTTTTCTGCCTCAAACTAAACCTCTTGGAATTTCCAAAAGCTTTAGACTTATGGCGCACTTGGTTCATCTGTCCAAATCCAGAGTAAACATTCATATAATGAAGTACTGATCACCTCTTCTGGTCTGAACGCTAATTGGTCCACATACATTAGTATGTACCAGTTCCAGTTGAATAGTTACGCAAACCTTTTTGGCCCTTGTAGGATTGCTTGGCCACTTTACCTTCCAAATAGGACTAACATGTAGCTGTTAGTTAAAAGATTATTGAACTTTCAGTCCCTCTTTTAACTAAAATATGTTTCCTACTTGAGATAATATGACTCAATCACAAAGGCCAAAGTTATGTTTCATTTGAAACTTTTATTTCTTTGGTGAAAGTTCTTGTTCATCATCCTTTCCATTCAACATAACAAATTTAAAAAGGGTATAGGACATAGGTAATAAAGACTATTTAAACAATGTACCAGAACAAAACAAGACGAAGATGAACTTCGAAATGTAACTGAGGAATCAATTGCATTGTCAAACCATGTTTTAACCAAAACAACTAACAAAAACTGAATTCCACTTGAAATCCGGAACAAATAAACAGTCACTCAAAACCATAGTCGTATAAATAACTTGTCCTACTGCAAATGCAAACACAAGTTTCCATTTTAAAGCTTAAAATATCTATGTCCATTGCTGACAGGTATGCCATGTTTGAACTACTACAAAGAGTAACAAACATAATCAGTGATTCCTGAATCAATAATTCATTCACTGATCAGGCCTTGATATGCCCATGTCTGGTTCTTTTCATCACCTCTGGGCAATTTTTCTTTCAGTATCCCTTCAGTCTGCACTTGAAGAACTTGTCTTGCGGCTTCTTCATAGCAACTGGTTTGACAACTGATAACCAAGTCATTTTGTTCTTGTTACCACCCTTGGGTTTCCCTTTGGATTTAACAAGACTCTTAGCAAAACCTGCACCGACTGCATTCTGTCTAGCAGAGCTGCTAGACGCAGCAAACATGTCATTAAGAGTCTGAAACATTTTTCCACTCTTAATCATGTACACTTGCTTATGCAAGTATGTGGAAAGACTGACAATAATATAGTAGCGAACTACCATATCTTCCCTTTCCTAATCTGAGAAATGCATCTTAGTTTCCTTAGACGCATCCTCTGCAGGTTGCTATGGCCCTCGCATTGTCAGGACAAATTTTAGCTTCCATGTTTTAGAACAATATCAAAGATTTGCTTTTCACTTATTCATAGTCGGTACCATCTAGAGGTTTTTGACTCAAAATCATTTCTAAGATATTTTCTGAAAAACATATAAAGCACAATATTACAAACAAATAATGCAATAAACAAACGAAGTGCAAGTAGATTCTCATAACTACTCTTGTTTATTGTTAACAATCCTTCAGTTTATCTTTACAAGGCTTACGATGGGCAAGTCACTTGTAAAAACCAAAATTGTTATTTGGGCCTTCAGTGCCATTGCCAGAGCCTCGATGGGAGGGTTAACAATTTTACCAAAATTGAATGTAATTAACCATTGTTTAATTTCAAAATTATCCTTAGTGTCTAAGCATTGCCGACGATGGGTCGTACAATACTTTACTAAAATTTTGAAATTATTAAGATTTAATCTAATGAAATTTGATTATCCTTATCCGATGGGGCTTCAGCGATAACCATTTCACTAATAAACCCACAAATGGAGCCCGCAGGTTTTAAAATTAATAAATTTTTAAAACCTTGACCCATTCAACATTTTTGTTTGAGAATTTTCATAAGCCTAGTCGAATTCATTGTTTAATTTCAAAATTATCTTTAATAACTTAGTATTATCGACGATGAGCCGTACAATACTTTATTAAAATTTTGAAATTATTAAGGCCCAATAAAATCCAATCATGCTAATCCGTTGGGGCCTCACATGATTATTTTATTGATAGGTCCACAATGCGCCTGGAGGTTAAATTAATTTTTTAATTTAAATCTCCTCCCATAGATATTTAAGTCCAATCTAATAAAATCCAATCATGCTTATTCGATGGGACTTCACATGATTATTTTATTAATGGTCCTATAATGCGCTTGAAGGTTAAATTAATCTCTTAATTTAAATCACCTTCCATTCAACATAAGCAACATTTTCTAATTTCCAAGAATTATTTAATTGAGAGTATCCTTTGTTTGATTTCAAAAACTATATAAGTAAGAGCGCCGATAAACGTGCACTAAGCTTAACATAATTTTGAAAGCATTAAGGTCCTGAAATCCGGTCACTTTACGTCAGCGTGTGCTCCAAACAATCATGATACATGAATGTTGTATGCAGCGTGTGTTATTCCATGACCATTTCAGAAAACCCACAAATTACTCGCAAAATAAAAGAATTCTCTTAGGAAACTTTCTCTAATTATTTTTCTAGATTTAAATCATCCAAATAGCTGACTTAATTATTAATCTAGATTGCAACAATCATAATAATTATCATTTATGAGGATAATTTGAAATCAAAATAATTTCCATAACGATTATTTGTCTTGATGTTAATTATCCAAAATTAATTAATTCAATTATTAATCTAGATTTTTAATAAAAATCATAATAATAATTAATTAATTTCTTAGGATGATTTAAAATCAAAATAATCCTATAATAACTATCATACTAGTCGCTGAAGACATAATAGCTATTATGCTCATGCAATCATACAAGTTATGCAACAATATGGCACCACCTATTCTATATGGCATGTTATCGCAATAAAGCATGTTATCTACCATATAATTTATACCAATCAATAAAAGCATTAAATAATAAATCATAATTACTTTAATCCATGGTCTTCCTATTTTAAAGAAAATAAAATAAAATAAAATTAAATAATACAACTTTGGAATTCAACTTTCGCCTAGCCCATAGTATCTGTCTCAAGCCCCTTTAGGGTTTCATGGGCCCAAAAGCCCAAAGACCCAATCCTTTGGCGAGAAACCCTAGGACGCGAAAGAGGAACCCTAGCCGTCAGGTCTGCCGCGCCGTCACCCGAAGTCAAATCAGGCTGAAACTCCAGGGGAAGGACCGCCACGTAGAGACGAGTGCACCGCCGCCGGAATCACCCAAAAAGGTGGCCGGACGCTCTCTCACTCTCCCATTCTTTGCCGGAGAGTGGCGGCCACTCTCAGAATCTTGTGGATGCGCGTGGAGGCGCGTGTAAACTCAGATGGCGCTAAGCCACCCACTGTTGAGTTCGTATTTCCGTCCTCTTTCCAACCATATATAGATCGCCTCATTCCGAGATCGGGAAGACCTCGAAAAGTCTCCGACAGTACTGACTGCGCATCTTACTCGCGGTTTCTCGATCTTGAACTTTTACAAAATATTGGAAAAATACACAGAAATTCCAAAAATAAACAAAAACAGCAAGGAGGAAACCTAATCATATGGGATTAGCCTCCTTGTTACAAATTGAGAAATACACGAGAGATCCTAACCATGGATTAAAGCATTTTTACCGATTAAAATTTACACTTTTATGAAAATGAATTATAAAATACACATGCTAGATTCATACCATAATCCTAGAACCCTAGGTGCCACATTTCAAGAAGCAAGACTAATTACATGAATAGTGAAACTAGATTCACATACCAATGTACAGCCAAGGCTCTGATACCAATTGTAGGAAATCTTAGATTTATGCGGAAGCGGTTTAGGACCTAGTACATTGGTATGCTTACCGAATCATCCTTGTTTCACAATTACCTCTCGGTGCGCAGGTCTCGTGTAGAATCTTCCCTTGTAGGATTCCTCCTCACGAACAGCTCACCTCAGCGCCGCAGCACGAACAACCTCCTTGAAGCTGGACTGTGGAAGATCTTCCAAACTATCTCTCGAGGAGGATGAGATGGTTGTGTGGGCAACCGTTCAGATGATGGACGTCTGCCTCTTGGGGTTTGTTTGTTTCTGATGATCTGTTCACCTTGGAGGCACAAGAGGAGAAAACTCTGAATATATACGCTTAGGTCTTAGACATAACTCAACCCTAAGCCTCATGGGCTCAAGTTTCACTGAAGCCCAATAGAACTTTAGTGACCAAAAGAGCATATATCCAACACTTTTATAATAATTATTCGTCTAGAGTATAAATAGTTGTAGAAGGAGAACCATTCTTTGAATAATAATAATAATAATATATCTATTTCTGAAAAATGGAGCATTTATCACTTTGAAAATTGTGGTACTAAGAGAGAATTAAAAGAGACCACATGACAACAACAAATTCAACACGATACGAAAAATTCCTCAGGCGGTCAATTCATTTTAAATTTGTGTCATGTTTTTGTGGACAAAAATTAACATGAAATAATTTGTGTCTTGTCACGTTAATTTTTTTTATTAGATTATTTGTGTCATGTACGTTGACGAAAGTAACATTCAAGATACATATAATTCGTATAGTGTCGATTTGCATAGTAAACAATGCACTTTGAACTTAACAAGTTATTCACATCGTGTTTTGTTGATCCATAAATTTTGTGAGTCATGTTTGTTTTAAGGGATTTGATACAAATCGTAATTCGTGTTATATTGGGGTTGGAGGTCTAACACAAATACAACATATGACACAAATTGTCAACTATTGGCATATTCAAGTTTTGTTTCAAACTTGAGACGGAGATTATTAGGGTATTCAACAGTGATGAAATATCGTATTGATTGTTAATAAACTAAGTGAAGATCACATAAATGAGAGATCTAAACATTCAATATCTTCAAATTTTGAGTTGAGATACGATATCAGACACACTTAATGTGATTGATATAACTTAGTCTATTAATGGTGATCATCCGTCGTGAACTCCTTTTGGCCCGCCTCACACCATCCGTAAAACTGAATGAACAAGTAAAAACATCCTGCTACATAGTGCCTTGATTTAAGATTTGGATAAAACCATGAATGGAGAAAACTTTATAGAAACTGAAAACACGCAAGCAAAAAAAGAATTGTGAACAGAAACATAGGGATGGGAAGTTTCTACTGTCTCAATTAAATAAAACTGGTTTGATATACTAAAAAAATAAAGCTGGTTTTAAGCTATGGTCCAAATCATTCTTTTTTAAATGAGTGCCAGAAGTGCCATAAAATGAGTAACGACGGAGAAGACACAGTGGCGTGATTAGGCAGCATCATCTTGGTTCAAAAAGTGACATTCTGAAAAGTGGGACGAGAATCTGTTGGTTGCTTTTGTTTTGCAAGTTTGGAAAGGCACTTTTTTTTTTAGGCATGGGTATATAAAAGCTGAATTTTTTACTTGACGATACAAGGGACGGATAATCAAATCTAGGTCTTCCAAATGTAACAAAATAAATAAATAAATAAAATCTAGGTCTTCCACCAATAAAAAAAATCCATAGATCAATCGTGCAAGTGTGACCAATGAGGTCCTTTAATCTTTTTTAACACAGTAATACATCATCACCACGCTAATATTAAGATATGCTCGAGTGCAAGGCCTTCATGTACCTCCAATTTGATTGTTTTTTTTAACTGTGCACATTAATTCTTTATAAGCATTTTCTTTTACGTATAATAAAAGTTAATTTATACTATTCATATTAATTTGATAAGTTTAGAAAATCAAATTGATAAATTTGAATAATGCATACAGATGTTTTTTACAATTAACCATGATCAAATAAGTTAAGTATATTTATCCATTAAAATTAATATGGTGTGTGACATGGTTGCCAGCATTCTATTGAAGTAATATGGCATCGTCATGTGGCTCCTTCTAACTTGCACCTTATGATGTTAAGGTGCATATTTTAGCCTGTTGATTAGTATGAATTTTAAATCAATGGCTACAAAGTATGTTTTGCAACCTGTTAAACTGGTTATGGCAGGTAACACAACTTAGTTCAGTTGCCTCAAGTTTAAATATTGAGTTTGGCCCAATTCAAATATCAAAAAACCAGTCAAGATCAGCCACGTCAGATGAAAAGTTCTTTCAGCCAACTAACCACAACAGATTAACAGAAGGAAGTTAGTTTGTTAGAAGGGTTAGTTATTATGTTACTTTTATTTGTTAGAGTAGCTAAACACATCCACTTTGGATACGTGTATATATACACATGAAGTCCTTTACTATTCTTCATAATTGTAATAATCAATTTTTCAGTAATGAGAATGAGGTATTTTTCTATCTGTTTCTTCATAGTCATTTTGAGCTCCGGTATGGTATCAAAGCTTCAATAGCTATGATATATGCTTCTTTCTCCTTTCTCGTTTGTTCCATTTCTTTTGATTTCCATGGCAAATCAAGAACAGCTACCTATTTTCCTCACCAATACTTCACATCCTCTGTTTTTACACCCTAGTGAAAGTCCTTCACAAGTACTTATTTCTCCAATTTTGAATGGACGAAATTATCATTCATGGTCTCGAGGCATGTCAATGGTCTTATTATCAAAGAACAAGTTAGTATTCATCAATGGCAATGTCGTTGTTCCAGATGAAGACAATCCTACCTATCAAGCATGGGAGCGATGCAATACAATGGTTTTGGATTGGATACACAGATCAATTTCCCAAACCATTGCTCAATCTATACTGTGGATTAACAATGCTGCAGATGCATGGAAAGACCTATCTAATAGGTTTTCTCAATCGGATATATTCCGAATTTCAGATCTGCAAGAGGAAATTTCCAAGATGCATCAAGGTGATAAATCGGTTACAAAATACTTCACACAACTCAAGATCCTCTGGGATGAGTTAAACAATTTAATGCCATTTTCTTCTTCTATTATCAAGGAAGCACGGACACTTGAAAAAACAGGGAGAGTCGTGTTCGACACGCTCCGACACGGTGTCGGACACGCGGTCAACTTTTTTCGACACGTTGACCATTCCGACACGCGACGGTCAAATGGCATTTTCGTAATTTTGTTTTTAAAATTTTTTTTAATTTTTTTTTTAAAAAAAATATTTTTTAAAAAAATTAAAATATATTAATAAAGCTTCCACCTGATCATATCAAGTTTTTTTTTTGTCTTTTTTCCCCTTAAGTAGATAAGAGATCATCTCAGCATCATTGTTGTCAATTCCTATTACGCTCTTGTTGTATCTCCTTCTCTCTGATCTCTCTCTAATATGATTTGATCTCTTTATCTGATATTATATATATCTCTCATCCCAGTTCTTATTTTTTTTATTAAAGCTTCCATCTTTATAACGTGTTGATGGGTATTATTAATTTAGTTTCATTTTTTTGTTAAATTATTAAATATTAAATGAAACATACACTATGTAAATTAAAAATATTATTTAATATTAAAACGTGTCCCAACGTGTCGAAATCAATAATTTTTTAGGATTGACGTGTCGGAGTGTCGTGTTGTGTCGTGTCACGTGTCGCGTGTCGTATCGGTGCTACATAGTCTATTATTGCTTGTGAATGTGGTGCATCAGCTCAGATGAGAACTTACCGTGAGCAAGATCACACAATTCGATTTCTCAAAGGCCTCAATGAGCAATTTGCTCAGGTCAGGTCACAGATCATGATGATAGAACCACTACCAAATGTGGTTAAAGCCTTTTCTTTGGTGACTCAGCAAGAATGCCAATTTCATTCGGAAGATAGTCACAATCTCTCCAGTAATGTGCAAGCGTTAGCAGTAATGAATGATCGAAGGAGTGGCTATGACAATACACGTGCAGGACGTTCTTTTAGAGGAAGAGGAGGACGTGGTTATGCTGGTAGAGGTCCAAACAAAATGTGTACTCACTGCAATCGTACAAATCATACGATTGAGACTTGTTATCAACTCCATGGTTTCCCACCAGGATATAAAAGAAATGTAGTGAATAATGCTTCCACACAGCAGGAATCAGTTCTTCACAATCAATCATTCCAGATTGTAAATGTGATTCAGGACCAATATCAACAAATTTTGAACTTGTTGCAAAAATCAAACAGTGTTGATGCTAATTCTCCAATGCTCTCTGCCAATGCAATCCTTGCTTCTAACTCAATTGCAGCTAATACACAAATGGCACAACCATGTATCCATGAATTTGATTGGATCATCGACACATGTGCCACAGATCATATCTCTTTTACTCCTTCTCAATTTTAATCTTTTCATGAAATTAAGCCAATTTCAATAACTTTACCTAATGGTTCAAGTGTCATGACTCAATTTCTGGAGTTGTGCATATTAATTCATATTTTGTTCTCACTGATGTGCTATATGTCCCAGAATTTCATATTAACCTCATTTCTGTTTCAAAACTTTTAAGGTCCAATTCATATTCCATTGTAATTGACAAACTAAATTGCCTTATTCAACAAAAAACCATAAATTACCTGAAGACGATTGGTTCTGTTGAGCAATGTGGAGGACTGTATGTAGTCAAAAATAACCCAACTATGATGATGAAAGCTGGTGATTCTAAAACACAGGTCTTTCTGAGTAGTAGCCAAATTTATAATAGTTCAAACTCTGAAAATAAAAGTGTACATAATGATGTATCACTCCTATGGCATAGAAGATTAGGCCATCTTTCTAAAAGAGTCTCACGTTGTATGTCAATTCAATTTCCTTCTGTAGCTTTAGCCCATGTTGAACCTTGTGATATTTGCCATTTAGCAAAACAAAGAAAGTTGCCATTTACTGTAAGTGAAACCAAAAGCACAATGATTTTCCAATTACTGCATGCTGATACATGGGGACCTTATTCCTCAAGTTCCATACATGGTCATCGATATTTTCTTACCGTAGACGATGATTACTCCCGTTTTACTTGGATATTATTGATGAAATGTAAATCTGAAACTAGAAATCACCTCCAAACCTTTATTACCTTTGTTCAAAATCATTTTAACACATCTGTCAAAACCATACGCACAGACAATGGATCTGAATTTATGATGAAAGATTTGTATGCATCAAAAGGAATTTTACATCAATGTGCTTGTGTTGAAATACCACAACAGAATGCAAAAGTTGAAAGAAAACATAAACATGTTATGAATTTAGCCCATGCTCTCTTTTTTCAAGCACATCTCCCTAATAATATATGGCGTTTCTCAGTTACCCATGCAGTCCATCTCATTAACCGGACTTGCACATTGACACTTCGAAATAGAACACCCTATGAGCTGCTATATGGCCTACCACCAAACCTTTCACATCTTCGTGTTTTTGGATGTTTAGCCTATGCTACAACCCTCACATCCAATCGTACCAAATTTTCCCCAAGGGCTAGAAAAACAGTATTACTTGGCTACCGTGATGAAGTTAAAGGTTATCTCTTACTTGATCTTATATCTAGAGACACCTTTTTATCTTGTAATGTCATTTTCCATGAATATTATTTTCCTTTTGATCCAAAATACTTACCTCAAACACAGACATCTACACCACCTATATCAAAAACCTCATTCCTTTATGACCCTCCATTAATACTTACACTACCAACCCAACCCTGTGACCCACATCCCCCAACAAACAGTAACCCCATAGACTCATCTTCTAACACTACTGTTGTCCCTGAACCTCCACCTAATCTCAGAAGATCCACACGCATTCGTTCTGCTCCCAGCTATCTACATGACTACCATCACAGTCTATCCGCTGCTCACACTTCTCAATCGTGTTCAGGTAATACCTCTCCTTTACCTATTTCACATCCTTTATCCAATGTACTTTCTTATTCATTATGTGCACCATCTTATAAATTTTTTTGCCTTAATGTCACTACACACATAGAATCACACACTTTTTCCCAAGCTGTCAAATCACAGGAATGGAGAAATGCCATGGATAATGTGCTTCTTGCATTGGCAAAGAATAATACTTGGACCATTATGGATCTACCATCCGATAAAGTACCCATTAGATGAAAATGGGTGTACAAAGTGAAATATCGTTCTAATGGTGAAGTTGAGTGCTACAAATCTCGTCTTGTAGCTAAGGGTTTTACACAAATAGAAGGAGTTGATTTTTTTGATACCTTCAATCCTGTTGCTAAGATGACTTCTATACGATTGCTTTTATCTGTTGCAGCTGCTAAAGGTTGGTTGATTGAGCAATTGGATGTGGACAATGCATTTCTTCATGGTGATCTTTCAGAAGAGGTATACATGTCTATTCCCCAAGGATTGGTAGTATCAAAACCGAACCAAGCTTGCCGTCTGAATAAATCATTGTATGGCCTTAAACAGGCTAGTAGACAATGGTATAGTAAGCTCTCATTTTTCTCTTGTTATGTTTAAGGCCAAGCAAATCATTCATTATTCACTCATCAGCAAGGATTATCTTTCGCAGCCCTTTTAATATATGTTGATGACATTGTACTCGCGGGTAATTCTTCTTCTGAAATAGCTAGAGTCAAAGCTTTCCTTCATGACAAATTTGGCATCAAGGATCTTGGTCCTCTTCGCTACTTCCTATGACTTGAGGTATCTCGATCAGCACAAGATATTCACTTGAATCAATGTAAGTATGTCCTTGAAATACTTGATGACTTGGGAATGCTGGCTGCTAAACCTTGTAACAGTCCAATGGAAGCCTCTTCTCGTCTAAGTCGTACCAATGGTACTCCACTTGAAGATGTCTATGCATATCGTCGGTTGGTTGGTCGTCTTCTATATTTGACCACCACACAACCTGACTTGAGTTTTGAGTTGCAGCAATTCAGTCAATTTATTTCATGTCCCATTGATCTTCATCATTAAGCTGCAGTTCGTGTTTGACGGTACATCAAGAGCTCATCTGCTTAAGGGTTGTTCTTTCCTTCTCATTCTGATCTTCATGTCCGTGCGTTCACTGACTCTGATTAGGCTTTCTGCCCAGATACGCGACGCTCTATTACTGGTTTTTGTGTGTTTGTTGGCTCCTCACTTGTTTCTTGGAGATCAAACATATTATTGTCAAGTTGGGCCTAGTTAATCTACATAGTCCCACTTGTGGGGGGTAACACAGCTTAGTTCAGTTCCAGGCCCAGCCTCAAGTTCAAATACTGAGTTTGGCCCAATTCAAATATCAGAAAACCAGTCAAGATCAACCACGTCAGATGAAAAGTTCTTTCAGCTAACTAACCACAACAGATTAACAGAAGGAAGTTAGTTTTTTAGAAGGATTAGTTATTCTGTTACTTTTATTTGTTAGAGTAGCTAAACACATCCACTTTGGATACGTGTATATATATATGGAGTCCTTTACTATTCTTCATAATTGTAATAATCAGTTTTTTAGTAATGAGAATGAGGTATTTTTCTCTCTGTTTCTTCATAGTCATTTTGAGCTCCGATAGCAGGTGGTAAACACAAAACAAACTCTGCTTTTGCAAGCCCTCTCCACATTGCTTGAGTATAAGGAAGTTAGCAATGACCTCTTGCATTTGTAAATTGAGGGTTATGATTCCATTAAATTATTGTATTTATTAAGCACTAATTTCATAATAAATATTAAATTTTATTAAAAGTAATACGTAGCTAATAATAACTTTCATTGATATTGTTCTAGACCAATATCATAGGCCCATGAAAAGACGAGACAACCTTATTAACAGTTGCGGACCCATGATTGTTTTGTGATTGGGGGCAAAAATAAAATACTAAAGTTACAAGTGTTATTAAGAATAATAAAATGGACTAACTATTCGTGCTAAAAGTTTATTATTATTATTACACAAATACCGTTGTATACATATAACAATAAAAATAATCAAAGCTTAGAAAGGGGCAACCATCAATGCTTGCCCCTCCCTCAGTCCACCCCTGCTCATTAACCAACCAATAATAGAGTTATGTGAAGGATACTTAAGCTCAATTTATGATTGTAGTTCATCATAGGCATCGCGATCATGACATTAGCATCCTAACCATAACATATAGAGCGAAAAGAAGACTAAAGTTGCAATGGTTATGACTCTTATTCCCAAAAAATGAGGAGACATGAACTTCAAAGCTAGTCTCATGCAAAATATAAATACAAGTGTTTCCATGAAAAGTTTATAACTCATTCTTTAATACTTAAACTTGTTTGCACTGATATTAACTCAAAGGTCAGAGTATCTTGCAAGTATATCGCTATTTGTTTCTCTTATTATCATGAATAATTACAACCGAAGCACTTCCATAAGAGTTTTCTCAACTATAGTAGACTAGCCTAAATTCACCATCACATTATGTTCAACCCATGTGCCATTAATCCAAATAAATTATGTTGAATAAATAGAACATCACTTAATATAAATTAGGGAAAACTTTAATACTAAGACATCATTGTTAGGTTCGTGATCTTGGGTCCAAAGCCCATCTTTTGGTTTAACCAAAATTTAAAAGAAGAAGAAATTGTGAGTGTGTGAGATTGTGGAGTGTAGCGTCGCACAAGAAAGGAGGCAAGTAGCGTGCAAAGAAAAAGAAAGAGAGAGAAAAAAGAAGAAAGAAGATTTTTCCGACCAATCCAATGATGAGATTTTGTCAAAACGAGATCAAATTTTAGGGGAGTGTTCATGATATCTGATACTTCATATCCAACAATCGCTTTGCGATTTAGAGATCTCTAAAGCTGCAGATCTGGTTTTTTCTTTGGAGCGTTATCCATGACTTCTTTCCTTGTTTTTATCTTTAGATTTCCATGTTTTAGATGATGTTATTTGATTCCTCTATTGTTACATAGAGAAAGAATATATTATTTGTGTACTCATTATTATTATTTGGTGACAGTGGAGATTTGAATAGACTCTGATAAAGGTCCTATGTTTTTTATTTACACATTGAGTTTTTTACGTAAAAAGTCTTGGTGCCATTTACGTTTATTGTTGTGTAATATTTTTTTTTAGTTACTTGCTTCAATTTACACTTTATTTGTTTGGCCTAACAATTATGCGTATTAGAATAAAATATAAAAAGCCGGACGAGATAGATTGAACCAAACTACCCGTCACTGAAGTATACTTAAAACTTATTTGGATGAGTTTTTTGTTAACCAAAAATGGCTTTTTTCCACACTCATAAAAAAAAAAAAAAAACTTCTATTACAAAGATAATTTAGATGTCTGCCTTAAAAAAAACATAAGCCACAAAAAAAAAAAAAAAAACTTAATTTTTTTTTTTTTTGTAAGTTAAAAATTTTAGCTTCTAAAATAATAGAAGTAAAAAAGTCAATTTTTTTTTTCAAAACCCAAATATCTTTTAAAAAATCCAAATAGTTTTTGGTTATGTAAAAAAACAGTATTAAAATAAGTAAGGCATAAAAAACTTTTTTTTTCATAAACCCATTCAAATGGGACCTTAATCTCCCGTGTTTCACGTCCCTTCCCTGCAAGGGGACAGTTTGAGTACCAACAGTCTCCTGTGGGATTGCAAGCTTACCCTTTAATTTTATCGGACTATAATTTCACAACTACAAAGCCATGAACATAATCCAATTACAAGAGTAAATACTGGGATCATAAGCCGAAGGCTTTGAAAGTTTGAATCATTCCGGAAAAGTAGGAAAATAAGTAATGAAGTTCATTTTTAATAGTGAGTACTAGCTAGCTCAGGGCAATAGCATTCAGAGTACAAACAAGAAGTATATGTGAAGAGTATGACAATGGGAATGATGAGACAATTACAATTATGGTTACATGGGATTTACGAAGTTACAAATTGCAACATAAATTACAACGCATGATTCCTGCCCATTAAAATTAACAAAACATTATTCACTTAAATTTATTTCACTCACTTCTTTATTTATACGTTCTCTGTATTCTTAACCTTAGTATTAGAGTAGGTGCTGTACAGCATGTCATTTTGTTTGAGGAGATAATCCTGGGCTTTTCTGAACTGTATATTACCTTATATCCGCGAGGTATCTTTGCTTGATAAACTAGTGGAGGCAACTATTTTTTGGGCTTTTTTAATATTTGTTAGGCCCAAGAAGAATTAATCTGCCCTTCAAAGGGTTGATATCATTGATAAACAAAACGAAAAAGAAAAAGAAAAAGAGTAGTTTTAATCAATTTTCTTTATTATTCAAATTCAAAATGTTAAAAGAAAGGGGCTCAAACCCCGCTTTTCTTTGGTTGCACTTGGAATATTTTTGTCATCTTCAACTATCATGTTTCAGTTATGGTTATTCGAAAAAAGATGTAGCATTTTTGTAGGGCTAAAAAAAGTCCAACCAAACTAAATAGTAGCTTACTTTTGTTTTAATTCGGCCTTATTTTTCAAGGTGAGCTGGTTATAAATTTTCTAAATAATTCCATAATTTGATATTTTATTACTTAGGGACAGGGATTGCTGCTCTTGCTCATTAAAGCCTAAACCCATTTTACATAAAAAAAAATGACCAAAATTTATCTGCACCAATTTTATTGTAGCTTTATTTATTTTGATATTCTAGATTCCTTACTTTTATATTTTAATTCAAATTAATTAATATATTAGTATAAAAAAATTTACATTTGTATTCAACAAGAAACTCATTCCGGTTTCCGTATGTTTTTTTAAGGATAGTGATACTAAGATGAATTGTCAAGCATATTATTCGTTTGTTATGTTTAATAATTTATATAAACAGTTATAATAAAACTAATAATTTAATATATTAAACAGTTTGTATCCAAATAGATATCATAGAAACTCAAATATTCAAAGATGTATTCCAACTTCATTTAATAAATTTAACTTTCCATATAAACTATTCACATAATTAAAATCAATAAACAAAATGTATAACAATATTATTAAGCTATAGGAAACTCTTTAACTCTTGACCATATATGATGTTTATCTTTGGCTTAGTTTTCCGTTTAATAAGTATACAAATGAATTATGCATGGGGCCATATGATAATATATATTAGATTATAAATATTACAAGTGACTGTAATTAACTACAGGGTCTTAATTTTCTGCTTCAGTATTTTATTTTTTAATCGTTTTCTGCTTCATTACCTGTGATCATTGGAAATTAAATTCCAGGTGATGACATCATAACCCATGTGTCCATGTGCTCTCTTTTCCTAAGTGATATCATTGCAATTTGTACATATATAATATTGTAAACAAACATGTACATAAATATTATTCTTATTTTTTTAAAAGCATATATATAAACAATACCAAGCCTCTGAAAAATTGTGATGGCGATATAAATAAAAAAATAAATATCATGCTGTTGTTCAAGGTTGCTGTCAGCATAATCGCATGTTTTTACTCTGGCTTCTAGCTTATTCTGTTAATTATTTGATTTAGTTAAATATTTTTTCAGTCATTGTTATTTAAAAAAAAAATAGAAATAGTATTAACATTTCATTAAAATATAATAAAATTATTTTAAATATGGATTTAGTTTTGATGCACTGCAATAAAAAAGTTTTATACTTACATCTAATGACATGACACATCATTAAAAGAATTTTGATATTGGATCTAATTATTAACATAGTGACACTCATGAAATTAGTTATCAACACAAAATTAAACAATAGTATAAACTGTTGGCTAATTGAGGACTCTTAAACATGTTTAGCAACTTGAAATTATCTTAATTATATCAAAATATGTATAATTGACACATTAACTGTTGGCTACACTTAGATTGTTACTAACTTACTATCTCGTACCTACTCACTGTTTAGCCGGCCTTTTTTTTTTTTTGGAAAATTTATTTGTTTTTTAAGATTTAATGGAGATGTTATATATAATTATGTGGAAGGATCCGTTCACAATTTTTTTTTTACAAATTACACTAAGTCTGACCGGTCATACACTATTGATTAAAGTATGACCGGTCAGACATAATGTAATTTGTAAGAGTTTGTAAACAAAAAGTTTGCAAATATAAGAGTCCCCTATAATTATAAAACACTAAATATATGATCGTTATTTAAAATTATATACATGGCTATGATTGTATTGATCCTAATCTTCTTCACGTGTTATGTTTTCTTTTTCATTCTCTAAGTCATAATACGATTTTTTAACGACCAAAGCTCTCCTTATTAGAATTAGATAAAAGAACTTCCTTTATATAGACAACTAATCCTAACAAATCAGTCATATTACGTGCTACTAAAGATTATGTATATATATACTAATGACCATTTGACACATCAACTCAATAAAGCGTAATATAATCAAAATAAATAAATCATCATTGACCAATCCCTCTGGTTTTATTTATCCTTCTGTACGGAAACATGTTTGAGCCTCAGGTCATCATTTAACAGCTCAATTACATTAAGATGCATCTCAAAAACAGCTCATGGACAGACAATCTTGCATATTAATTAACCTCTTAATCAAGTTTATGTTCCCTTGATAGCTATGACTTGTGTCCTTCTGGATTAATTACACCCCGTCTAGAACCTACCATAGATTGTATATAGATATATTCCCTAAATTAGAAAAATGTGCATTCTTAAATCTAGAAATCAAAATATTCTTATGGTTCAAGACTAGCAATATCCCAATTGTACTAGAAACTATAAAATATTCACCGCAAAAGTCATGGTTCAAGACTAGCAGTATCAATTTTTTTTATTTTTTTTAATGACCTGAATCATAAATTTCAAGTTATTATAATATCAATAGATATCATTAAACAAAAGAAAAAGATAAAAGTTGATATCTACCCTTGTTCATTTCATTGGAATGTTGCTCATAAATAGACTCAGAATTACAAATTACGAATAAATTTGAATTAGTGACAATATGTAACCAACTCGTAAAATTGCAACTCTTAATAAAACGCAATAAACTTTTATTAAATACAAAACACAATCAGCTTCTATTAAATACAAAACACAATCAACTCCTATTATATTAAATTCAAAATTCAAAATTTAAATAATTTCCTATACAAAAAAAAAGTAAAGTATAAATTTTAAGCATTAGTAGAAAAGCTATAAAATCTGTCAAAATTAATCATAATTCCATCGAAATTAGTTTTTTCGACCGAACTTCCCACCGAATGTATTCTGTAGGATAAAACGTCATCGGAAAATACAAATCGACGAACAAAGTTATTGCGGTAAAAGGTAAAGACGGAAAATTGTCCGTCGATCAGTATAAATTTCCATCGAAAACTAGCCTCGTACACTGGTCGTTGTTAAGTTGTGATCCGTCTCTTTTTTCCACGGACTTTTGTGTTTTTCATTGAAGTTTTTTTGATTGAATAAGTTTGTCGAAAAATGTGATGTCATATATTTATTGATATTCCGGCAAAGTTAATTTTCTACCAGAAATTTTTTTAAAAGTTGCGACGTATATATTTCGTAGAAAATTATGACGTTCTTTTTCCGTCGACGTAGATATTCCGTCAAAAATTGAGATTGACAATTTCCGTGGAAAAAGTTGTAACAAATTTCGACTATTGTTTTTGTAGTTAATGATAATGGTTGATCATTTCACGAATAATAAATTTTGTTGAAAATATTTGCTTAAATTCTACGAAAAACCTATACTGCATATAATCCCTATATATATATATATATCACCATTAAAATAAAAAATAATAATAATCATGATCGGATGAATCATCAGCCAATTTGGATTCCAGCAATAACAACACAATAATAGTCAATTAACCAGCCAATAGATATACAGTCTAACACATTATTTAGTATCAGCAATATATAACCAAATGTTGTAACAATACAAAAGTATCAACAATGAGATCGAAATAAACAAATAACGAAAAATTAACGATCACATTAAATAAAAACTAATAGAACTCATATCGATCATGAACAAGTTCTTCATGATCATCATAATTATCCTCATCTTCATTGTCAATTGGGATCAATATTAGCTTGGCTAGGGGCTTCAGTTAATTACTAGCGTCATATTGAACACCGTCCTTTGCAGATCGTCTAAAATATGAGTCAAATTTGCCATCATTTCCTTTTGTTGAGTAAGCTCCTCTTCTGTTCTTTGAAATTCACATTAATTAGTTTATTGATTTTCATTGGATAGCTTGCTCATCAATTCCCGCATTCATGGATATGAAGAAACCCTAAATGACAAATTTGATTGCAAACATTGGTCATAGAAAATGAAACAGTAGCTATCATCGGAAATATGTCCTTCTCACCTTTAGTTCATGAGCTAATAAAACGGTGCATTTAATTTTATACTAATAAAGAAGGAATTAACGTCAAAGGAATATTCTTCAATACATTAGTCAATATCTCTTTACTTGAGAATTAATGAGTATTTTCGTTTGAACCTTCGACGGACGTTTATCGGTCGAAAATTACCGTATAGATGATTGGAAATGATGATATCAAAAGATAATATCAAAAACTTGGAGTAATTTGAGATTTTTTTCCCCAATTAAACTATTGGGTAACATTGGATTTTATTATTTTAATTAGGATGGGATCATATTCATTTAATGTACATAAACTAGAAACATTTGACACTTCGGAAACGGGAACTATGGGATTTTTTTTTCATTTGACCCCTGAGAACGTGATGAGAGGATCATTTCTCGAAATCCCGTTCCATGCACCTACCTTTACTTATATCAAAGTGCTATTGCATTGGGATCGATGTTGTAAAATCAATTAAAAATTAAACCAGGAAAAATTTTATATCCTAATTCGATTCATTCAATTAGTTGATTTGTGACTATATTATAGTGGTTGAGTTAGATAATATTCAAAATAAAGATATAACTAGTTCATGGTTATTTTTTTTTTTGTTATTTTTTGAAATATTTCAATTGGTTTATTGCTTCGCGACTAGTTCGATTTGGAACGGGTCCCGAGATTAAGACTTTAAATTCTTCCCAAAGATGATATTTGAGACATGCTCTCATCCTCACATGCTTAATTTTTTCACACTAACTGAGCTACCATCATTTGGTAGTTCATTGTCAATGATTGAGATATTAATATCAACGATACCTTTATCTCAAATTACTTAGGATGGTGGTAGATAAACTCAAAAAAAAAGATATGAAAAGATTGAGAAAAAAGATAAAAATAAACTTTAAGTATATTATCCATAAAAGGTAGTTCAGTTTTGGACGGAAAAAAAAATTAAAAAAAACAAATAAGAATATATAGGAGGAATAAGAATAAGAAGGTAAAATATAAAAAATAGAATAAAAAGTAAAATAAAATACAATAAAATATAGGGGGAAAAGAAAAAAGAAAAAAAAAATACGTAAAAGAAAGAAGATTGAAAGGAAAAATGAAATAGAAGAAAAGAAGGAAAAAGAAAGAGAGGGGGGAGATAAAGAGAAAATGACTAAAACGAGACTGTCTCAAACATAGGAATAAAAGTGCGTCTAGCCCTTCACCACTTATAGTTTTTCTCCACTCCGTCCTAAGACACACTGTCCGTCAATCTATATCCCACTCCATTAGATCTTGTTTTATTACCTTCCCGCAAGTAAGTTTCAGTCTATCTCTACCTCTATTTGTATCAAGCTCTTGGTAACAAACTTTTGTTCTAATGGGAGCTTCCAGGGGCCTTCTCTTACATGTCAAAACCACCTCAATCTATGTTCTCTCATCTTTTTCGCCACCGTTACTACTCTCACCTTTCGTCGAATATCTTTATTTCTTATCTTATCCATTCTCGTATAACCACACACCAATCTTATCATCCTCATTTCTATTACTCTCATTTTATGCTCATATTGCCTATGTGTTGGCCAACATTCAGCTCCATATAACATAGCAGACATCACTGTTGTTCTATAGAAAAAAAATTTAGCTTAAGGGAAATTTTACGGTCACACAAAAATCCAGATGCACTACGTCATTTTATCTACCTTGCTCTGATTCTATGATTTACATCTTCGTCAATATTTTCACTTTTTTGCAAAACTAATCACAAATATCTGAAAGCATCTTTCTTGGATACCTGTTGTCCAAGCAAATATACGGAATCTTGATCTCGATCTATTGCCACAATCCTTTAGACTCTAACATGCTTATCCAAAATTCTAGTTTTCTATTAACACTAGCCTTGGTCTCATCAGTAAGCACAATATCATTTGCAAAATGCATATATCATGGCACTTTCTCTTTAATATCTTTTGTGAGTTTATCCATAACCAAAGTAAAAAGATAAGGACTTAGAGCAGAGCCTTGGTGTACACTTACCGTGATAGGAAAATTGTTTGATGTTCCATTACAAGCTTTCGAACATGTAGTAGCACCATCATACGTATCCTTGATTGCATCTACATACTTTATTGGTACTTTTTTCTTCTCAAGAACTTACCATAATACTTTTCTTGGGACCCTATCGTATGCCTCTCAAAATCTATAAACACCATATGTAAGTCCTTTTTATTTTCTTGATATCTTTCCATTAATTGTCGCATCAAGAAAATGGCTTCCATGGTACATCTTCCTGATATAAAGCCAAAATGATTTACAGAGACATTGATTTCTTTCCTCAACCGGTGTTCAATAATTACCACAACTTCATAGTATGACTCATAAGTTTAATGCCTCTATAGTTAGAACAATTCTGAATATCTCCCTTATCTTTGTAAATATGCACAAGCAAACTTTTTCTCCAGACATCAGACATCAGACATCTTATTTGTTTGAAAAATATTATTGAAATATATTAAACAAAATTAGTCACACTCGCACGAAATTTATTATAACCCTAAGTGGTGATGTAATAATTTTTTTAACTTATTTTTAAATTATATTAACATTTTGATGATAAAAAAAAGGTTCCGAGGGAGGAAATCTCCTTTATACTACTAATATAAAATTAGTGTAGTAGTTTGGACAATATAATATAATTACAAAAATCGTACTTTTTTTTTCTTACGGTAGGATATTTCTACATATATTATTATGAGACTAATCTTTTAAACAAAAACAGCAGTTAGGTAAAATCTTTCCAAGATAAAAATTTGTGATTTGCACCATTAGTTCTGATAAAAGAAAGAAAAAGAAAAAAATTGACATTTATCTTATAACATAAATCCTAAAATGAAAATTACCTAAATACTTTTGTACAGTACAATCCAATAATTATGTGCAATAAGTGACCCTTTTCTAACATTCTCCTTATGTAATAATCCTCTTTGAGCAGCGCCAGAGAATAATGCTACATCCAGTTCCTTCAATTCCATCTTAAGTTGCAATGAACAAGTGTGTTTTCTAAACCTGCGTGCCGATTTTTATTGTTATTATTTATTCCTCCACGTTACACGTTAAATTTAGAATAATGACCCGTTTAATGCAAGATTTATTAGCCAGTTGCATCTCCATAAAAAATAAAAGCACTACGCAAAGAAAGGCGTAAACCGTACTTAGATCCAATAATATCCCTGGAAAATGCGGGATTTTTTTAGCATTAACAAAAGGTGTTTGATTGGAGTATTTCAAAAAAAAAAAAAAAAAAAGGTGATTGATTGGCTTGTATTGTATGGCAATGGCATCAAGTTTCCACAATTTTGCACTTCACAAGTCAATTTATTCTAAATGATTCATTTTCTTCATAATTAGGCATTAAATCAAACCATATTTCCAATATTTTCCTAGGAATCTATGTCAGTGTGCAATCTAAATTCAAAAAGCAGCAAAATATTCTTGTGCGAAAGCAAATTGGTGTCCACAATACAAGATTGTATCTCGCAGCGATTGGTGTAAATAAAAACTTCACACAAGTTGCAGTTGACCTCACAGTCAAGCTTTGTCCGGTACTGTGTAAATTGATTCTCCGTCCTTCAAGGACATAACCCCACTTCAAAAGCGTGTGCCATGTTGCCTAGAAACTTCTAGCAAACTTACAATTACAAAGCGCTCTCTCTATGGACTTTATGATCATGATTCACTTAAGAATCTTGTGTCTCATACACTGAGCTCAATCTCTCTCATTCACATTAATTAGAATGAAAAAACAAAGCTAACCATGCTTTGCTTCTCTAATTTTCCCTTCAAGTTTCCAACCCATTGAATGGAACGGATGCTATTATATATTTTAGAGAAAAATATAAGAGGGTATATGAAGATTTTGTCACAATTGAAATCTGAACCTAAAACTCTACAAATTATCCAAACTCTTCATCATTAACTCACTCTTAATAGCTTAGAAGATGATATATATGGTGAATTATGCTGTCAGAGCATTCTTTCTCAAACCGCATTGATATTCAATTGACAAACTAAATCCTAAATTTCCTTGCAAGTTAATGATATTCGAGGAGAAAATGGAAATATTGGGAATGGCAACTGGCAAGTAATAGTGTGTCTAAACATTTTTATAGCTCATTCATTCACCATTGTTCTATACATTGTATTGGGACAAAAATTTGGAGCCCAAAAGGAAACAAAAAACCATGAACTTTTTCTTTCTTATATATATATATATATATATATATATATTCATTCATCTCTCACAAAACTCTCTTTTTTCTAGTTAAAGCTTATTTTATTTTAACTTGAAACTTCATCCAAAAGCTTGTACCTTCTGACCTTATTCCTAAAGACCTGCTTCGTGGCACCACTACTGGTGTTTGTGATGATGTCTGCTGACCTGGTCCTTCTCAACTTTTCCTCCAAAGAACCGTTGGTGATGATCCTCTTGCGTGTTGAAATCAAAACCGATGGAGATGTGGACGTGGATGGTGATCTTGCCTCTGGTGACTTGTGTTTCTTGATGGGTTTCTGCAGTTGAAGATGAAGGGCACTCCCTCTAAGTCCCTTTCTGCCTACAATAGTTTGAGCACTGTTACTGTTACTGTTACTGTTCTTGATTTTCTTCCCCTTGCTCTCATCATCGGCGCTGCTGTTGTTCCTATGAGATGATGAAGAATTTGGAGAGTTTGGTGACTTATCTTTGGTATCCTCTTTCTGACTCAAACACCAATTGCAGGTTCCAAGAGACTCGTCTTTGGGGTAGATATTACTACAGTATCTGCCAAATTCGACAAGCATGGAGGGTGATTAAAAGGAAACAAAATAACTCAACCCAATAACATTCTAGTTAGTTATGATTAAACCATACAAGAGAAAAAGTGATTTTTTTTATTTTTTTTACCTGTGTTGAGATCTGAATTGACAGACTTTGCATTGAAAAAGCTGGTCAGAGAAACCGAGATCCCCACACATGCAACACTCTGTGTTGGGTTGTCCTGTTGTGTCAGTTCCTTTGCTTGTCATGTTTTGCTGTATGTGTTTCTCATTGAGAGAGAAAGAGAGGGAGAGAAAGAAGGGGGGAGAGATTGATTATAATGATAATTGATGAATAACTATAAACCAATGGCCACAAAAGAAAAGGGGGAAGAAGAGGTCCACAAATTAATGACAGAACAAAGTTATAGATCTATATATATATAAATAAACAGGTGGAGGACTTGAGTTTCCGTGTCACCGTGTTTGTTAAGTTTGCATACAGGAATTTCGTGTTGATGTAGGAAAAGGGAAATCAATTAATAATGGATGCTGTTAGGGGAATGGCAAGGCGTATAGGGACATTCTTTCAAAGCTAGCTAGCCTTTGAAAATAAATAAATAAATAAATCTAATTGATTAATTTATTTATAGGTCCTATTCGCCCCCATAATATTCTAAAGGGTGTCATGATCATGGCCTCAATAGCCTCTCCTGGCATAGTCATAGGCTCTAAAAAAAGAATGGTAGACGAGGATTTCTAATTCCGAAATTGAACGATGGTTATACCAAAAAGGCTAAGTGGTGGAATTAAGAGCAACCGTATCTGCCGCATGGAACCCACCACACTTTCCGGTTCCACATTGAGAGAACTACAATTTCCTTTTCCATGTCACATACTCACTTTGCATGCTCTCAATTATTTAAGGGTATCATCTTGAACATTGACAGAACTACAATTGATTTTCCTATGTCACATTGCACGCTCAATTATTCTATTAAGGGCATCATCTTGCGCTCTGATTGTACTGGTTCTTTATGCACTAATACTACTCTAGAAAATAAAACAGAGAAATTGTTCCAATCTCACTGGCTTTTTGTGAGTGAAGCTCATATCAACCGTCAGATCTTCCTAATGAGAATGGCCCTTTCAGTTTTGTGGGTATGAAGTCAAAGGTTGTAATATAAATCTTACCAAATAGGTGGCAGTTGGATAAACAGATTCTTCTACATGTGATTGTGAAGTTTATCCAAGTGGCAACGTGGCTTCTATTCATTGATTTGGTCACAACCACCACAGGTAACCAATCTAGTTATTAGTTAAGGCTAATATATATGCTTCTGTCGGATATGGCTTAGTTGGTTCTGGTGAGATCACCACAACATATTAGTTTATATTCGGACGGTCCATCGCCATGGTCACAACTCACAACTAGTAAAATAGTTTTTCTTTTCTTTCCTTTTTATTCTGTTCCTCGTACAGAGCATCATCTCACTCTATTGTTTATACTTTTTCTCTCAATCCTTTTGGTAACATAAATCCATTGTTGCTTTTTTTGTTTTCACGTGATATAATTAGGTCTTCTTTATAAGTGATGTATTTAAAGTTCGAACTTTTGAATTCTATAAAAAATATAATTCACTTATATAAATTCCATTGACACACTTAACCTAGTTCAGTTAAGACGTATCTCTAATCCAAATACACCGTGAATACTATAACCCAATGGTGGGAATTAACCGCGAGCTTGAGAAGCTTCTTAGAGTTCCCAAGCTAGGGCCCGTAAACCCTTTTGCTCTCATTGACTAGATTAAAGAATAAATATTAACTCAATCTTGTAATTTAGTAAAATGCAATGATTAAGCTCACATTGATGTTTTATAATCCCCTTCTCAGAGAGGAGAGAAAACTAGATAAGAACAAGTTAATAATAAAGGAAGCGCATTGTAAACATATTATTAACCAAAGGTTACTATTCTCAAAATAACAAGGCCAACTCATAAGCAAGCCTATTTGCTAAGTCTCCAAACTACGCCTATAATTGCATTCAACACTTTGAAAGATTCCCTTACCCATGGCGTCATGCTTTTGCTTCTCCCAATCATGTTAACATACCGTACAAGTTTCATTCATTTCTTCACGTTTGCCTTCCTTTTCCTTTTTGTTTTTGTTTTCTGAAACTTTTAGTTTATTAAAAACAGCAATTAACAGTCTTAGCATGGCACACCTGTACAAAACTATATCATTTAATCAATAGGTAAACACAAACGGGTCTCGCTCCCCATTTTAAGGCTTTTATTAGTTTTTCTTAATGATATTGCACTAGGTAAACAACAAAGGATGTTGAAAATGGTCATCACCAAATACAGGGAGAACGCTCCCTGTCCATTATAAATTGATGGCATGGAACATTAGAATCTACTTTCGGCCTTGGTGGATACATAAAAGAAAGATATGATTTTGCCCTGTACCATCAATTCCTCTGGATCACCACTAATCCGAGTCACACGTTTTTATTTCTTTCTTTTTTTCCTTTTTTTACGGTTGCGTGGTTGGCCTGCTATAACTAGAAGAATAACCATTCAAACCGTACAAACAACCATTGGAAGCCAATTACTTGGTAAAAGAAGCCGCCAGAAAACTCAAACATGAGTTTATCTTTAAATTGATCAAGTAAAAAATACATATAATTTTAAATTTCGGTAAGTTAAAGTCATAGTACACTTTCAATTAAATCAAATATAAATACAGCTTTATTTACTCATTTTTTATCAAATATATTTACGCTTTCAATTTCGTTATGCACTTCAACTCAATCAGATTATGAAGGTATGGATTTTTTTTCCTATAGGATGTTAATCTGGCAAAAATAAGAGCGTGGTATAGACCATAGAGTTCTGTGAAGTCTCTATACTTGCCTCGGACTAGCTATGGTTGAAGTGAGATTTTAGTATAGTCGTAAAATGTGATGTCATAATCGTTTCTAGTCCTACGGTTATGCCATAATCGTTTCCAGCCTTGTGGGCACCATTAGGTGTGAAGCCTCTTACATGTAAAAGGTTGTAAATGTGTGGGGAGTGCGAGGGGCACATGTACAGAGAAGTCACATACTCCACATTTTAAGTGTTGATGGTCTTGTCAGGCGGCCATTTGAGTTGGCGAGGCAAAATCATTCGACCGGAATAAAACATAACTAAAGGCATAGTCTAACTTCTCAAATCTATTTCATTAAAAATAAAATAAAATAAAATTCTCAAACCTATAATTAAGGCTAGCCAGAACATATGGCAGGTTTTCAAGTAGCCTATGATGCGGTAATAGCCTCCTATCAGTATCATTCTGGGAAATGGGTCTAATGATTAATTGATTTTTGTAGTCATGTGATGCGGTGATGCGGTCATCTATGAGGCTATCACAACATCAATTTTGTGTTATAAAATATATTATTTTTAGTTAATGATGGTAAAACTAAGAAGTTGAGGAGAAAAGTTAATAGAAGGAGGTGAAATGATTAACCAGAAAAGCCTTCATACAACTGTTATCTATCCCTGATACCTGCCATATGTTCTGTTAATATTTTATTCTAGCATAATTTATATGAAAAGTTTAATCATATACGATGATTAACCCCGCAGGATTTTATTCATATCACTACAATTTGAAAGCTTATATGATGCGGTAATAGCCTCCTATCAGTATCATTACTGCATCATAGATGAGTCCAGCTTCATATGCACTACAGCATGAAGCGCCTGTGATGTTACAAAAGGAGACAAAGTTAACTCCAGCTATTAGTCACAGGACAGGCTTGTTATGCATACAATGTCATGGAGAGACGTTTTTCTCTGTTCTCTAATTTTGGTTACTATTTTAAGGAAAGCTCAAAGTTTTTAGAGTCTCAAGGTCTTCACTGCTGATTAAACAGACAAAATAAGTAAATAGGAAAACTCAAGAGAATTACAGACACAAATAATTTTGTCAAGGATTAAATCAACTTAAAAAATTAAATAGTTTGGTGCATGAACAAGAATGGTTGATATCTCTTAGCACACTAATTTTTGATTTAAACTAGGTTTAATATCGCTCTTGCTGTTCCATTTGAGGCCTTTGTCATGATCAATTCAATATCAGATAAAATAATAAGCGATCTTTCTGAATAATCTCTCATATGATATAACGGAACTAATTCAACTGAATAACTTAAACTTATTAATTGTTTACATTAATAATTTTTTATTAGATTTTTCTAATTAGCAAACAACTTGGCAACAGCAATAACAAGAGAGCAATTTTGACACAATAGGACTAGCTCTTAGTAGAAGCACATTTTGTTTAATAAATAGAAACAAGTTAATCTACAAATATGGATCAACAAAGATGGGGTTCATTTTCATCTTGGTCGAGAAAGGGGTAATGTTTCAAACGTTCTCTCTCTTTTAGTCTTATTTAAACTTAAGAGATTAAAAAATTTAAGATAATATGGTTTTTCTTAATTAAAAATTACAAATGAATGTTTTATATTCAGTGAGGCCGAACGGTTAGAATTTATTCGCTGTTAGTAATTAAGTTAATCACAAGTTAACAGAAGGATCTACTGCAACAACGATAGGAGTTTAGAAACTAAATAGAACGAAATTAAACACCTATTTAAAAAAATTATAAAGTTTAGGGTGACTTTAGTTTTCTTTCCCTATTGAAATAATAATAACTTTAGGTGGCGTTTGGTTCAGGATTTTTAAATATTTTCCTATGCATTTGAGGTTGGGAAACAGTGCAAGCCATGTTTGGTAAAGAGAATTGTAATTTTTTCCCAGGTACCACATTTGCATAACATTTGAAATTTGCTTGTAAAAATCATTGGTTAGACAGACAATTCTAAGATAGTATTTGTGGTTGTCCGGCTAAATATAGACAAAAATGGAAAGCATATTCAAACTAAAATGTCCAACGGTAATTCACATTCAAAAAGTTTAAAAAAAAGGGCATTTTAATATTTTAAATCAATTTTCTCATTAATATTTTCACTTCAACCAAACATACAGTTAGAAAACTTAACCTAATTTTTTCAGTAATATTTGCGCATACCAAACAACTTATTTCAAACTTTCCTACTAAAATAACTTTCCAATAATTTTTCTAATAATTCTACTTTTCTAGTGAAATTTTTTTTCTTCCGAACTTAACACACCGTTAAGGTTGTTGGACTTTTTCTCTTCGTCTTCTATAAAAGTCTGTGTTTGGACATTGGTACAAAATAAAGGCTTCCCAAATTGGGCCAATAAAATTATTCTTGAAGAGCCTATGTTAACAGATTCCATTGTTAGGCCAGATGAGGCTGCACCGAATCATGGGCCAACAAAAACAAAGCCTTCGCCAACCATGATGGATCATTTTGTTTAATCACAAAATAAGATGAAGAAAAATAACAAAAGATAAATAATATCCTGTTGTTCATTACCAGCGAGAGGGAGAGGGAGAATCTAAATTAAGAGAGAAGCTGAATTGTGGTGCCTAATCAACTCAAAACACATCATAACTTTTTTTCATTACTATCACTAAAGTATGATTTCTCATTTAGAAACTATTTCAGGAGAATCAACTGCAAAAAACAAAATGGCCTTGTAAAAATATATCTCTATTTTTAATTGTCATGCAAAATACAAATTTCAGTTAAAGTATTATGAAGAATGAACATTGGAGTTGATTGTTGCGCTGAATGAAAAAACAAAATTGTTGTTGAAAAAGATATGCTAGGTTTGAATCACGAGTAATTGCTTCTGAAAACTCGATACCATATTGGTTGAGTAAAATGCTAATCACTAAATTACATTACTTTGATTATTATGTTATTTTTATTTATTAATTTATTATATATCTTTATATAAATTCAATTACTGCAGTTGAATCTGTGACTCGTTCACCTAGTATTTCAACCGAATTAATGACCATCTAAACTTAATAACATTGCCTCAACCTATGTTTGGATTGATGGAAATGAATAATTTATATAGTAATAGAATAGAATAATATTAGCTATCATTATTTGAAATTACTCAAAAATGGGTAGAATGATATGAAACACAATGGAATATATTTTTCATTCCATTTCATTAAATACCTCTTGACACCCCCCCCTCCTCTTTCTAATTTGGTGATATGGAATGGAAATAATTTATTGTTTTACTAATATTTTTATCATTATGTTCATTTTACAAACAATTAAATGAAAACTTACATTCATTCCATCATAAAATAATCCAAGTACTGATATGATTATCTTTTATTTATTTTTTTGAAAGATACTGATATGATAAATTTATTTCACCTTATTCAAACTTCAAAAAAAATCATGTGCAAATTTTAGAGCACTACATATTATTTATTGCTCTTCAATTTTTAACTTTTTCGCTCAATTTTGAGTCGATAAGCTTGTTCTCGAGCTTACTTTTCACCAAGTAGACATAACAAAAAACACAAATAGTTTACCAAAAAAAAAAAACACATTTATAAGCTTTATATTTCATGTGGAACCAAAACCTTAAAATAGTAACTTAATCTACTTATATGTCCTCACTTAAATATCGGATGAGATTGCAAGACAATGAAAGACTTCGGATATACAGAGTGTGCCATTATAATTTTGCAACACTTGTTTCTAATTTTTAATTTTGTGCACAATAGTACAATGCATGTGAACGTGCCAATGTGGAGGATGATAATGAATTTTTTTATGTAATATTTAATATGATCATATTATATAGAAGGATCTTAACCATTAATTGCTAAAATAAATCAACTATAATGAGAGATGAGAAAGAAAAATATCGGAATAAAAAGTGATAAATTATCAATATTAATTTGTCTATTAATAATTAAAACTCTCTTACTTGACATAATAATTTTAATGAGAGGTAGAGGAAACTTTATCTTAAGTATTTCCACTTGTGGCCACCAAATTAAAAGTATAGATTAATTAAGAAAGCGAAGAGAGATGGAGAATCAAAATACAGCGTAGTCATAAGTAGAGGTGGCAAAGTGGGCAGTCCGCCCCGCCCCGCCTCGCCATCAACCCGCCAAAAAATAAGTCAATTCGCCCCGTCCCGCTTTTGAAAGTGGGCTGAAAAACTCAGTCCGCCCCGCCCCGTTTGGCGGGTTGGGCGGGTTGGCCCGCCTATGCCTGCCATCAACCCGCCAAAAAATGAGTTTGCCCCGCCCTACTCCGCTTTTGAGATGGGTTAAAAAACTCAGTTCGCCCCGCTCCGCTTGGCGGGTTGGGCGGGTTGGCCCTCCGAGACTAGCCCGTTTTGCCAGCTCTAGCTCTAGTAATAAGTGATGGCTGCTTGAATTTTTTGTCTAAATAAATTGCCTTTCGTCATCTTATTAATGTTTTATTCGATTTCTTAGTCATTAAACATGCCAATGGAGACATTACGTTAGGTACAAATTGCCACACAACATTTTAGAAATGAGATAGTTATAACTTTCGGACTAACCACGTCTTTCACGGGATTAACTTCTTGTTCTATCCAGGAACAGTTTTTAATATTCTTTTTTTTTTTAAGTTAACCGAACCTTAATTATCTCTTGATATTATCTCTTTGAGGCGAATTAGCTTACCCGATATTCTTACAAGTTTCGACTCTTTAAGTCGACTATGAGACTAATCCGAAAACGAGATGGATAAGAGATGAAGATATTTAAACTCCTCCCAAAGTTAATACATGAGAATTGAACCAATATTCTTCTTTTCTTTCCACTTACTCAATTCCCTTACTATTAACACCACCATTTGATAGTTTTTAATACTTTCTAATTCGAACTAGACTGCCCATATGAGGAACAAGTGACCTGCCCCATCCATGAAGCCCAACAGTGGAACAAACAAGCAATTATTCTTGTCATTTTTGTGAATGTAAATATAATAATGCAATACGGTCCTTTTTCCTAGTTCCTATTGTTATTTCAATTGAGTGATTTGGCCTTTTTAAAGCTAATGACACTCTTTAAAAGGTAAAGTAATAAATTATAATTGTTAATTAAAAAAGTAACATATTAACTTTTAACTTTATAATTTATTAAATATGAAATATATTTGATTATAAAAAAAATATGAAATATATTTTATCACAATTCCAACTTAATTTTTTGATCATTGTAACTCTACACTTTTTCTTAAAAACTTTTACCCCACTTTAGTCAAAGCTGAATTCAGTTGAATTAAGGTAAATTTTATGAGATTTTGTAATTTTGTTCTCTTATGGCATAAATTAAAAAAATAAAAATAAAAACTATTTAAAAAGCTAAAATATTCAATATCTTTAAATTTTTAAAGTGTTAAATTCTATCTGATCTGGATAAGATATAGTAAGCTCATTAGAGGCCCAATAATATGCAAGGAAGCCCAATCTTATGAAGGGTCCAGAGCAAAGCGTGATGGTTAACATCGCGCACAAGGCTAGACGCGATAACCCCTTTGCGCATGGCAAGACGCGATGCTCCTATCGCGCATGAAACCGCCCTTTGTTATAAGATCCTCAGAAATAAGGAAGCTAACTTAAGAACCAAGGCAAGCTAACCGCGCCTTGAAACTAATAAACAGAGGACAGCTCGCCGCGACTCTACTCAGGTAACCTAGTAATAAGAGATAAGGCTACTTAGGTCATAATCTGACCTGCAGCCCAAATAAGGTCAATCAGAAGCTATACCGCCTCATGAAGGCGGCATCATAACTGCTATATAAGCATATGGTACACACCCAGGTACATCTATCTATTTTCATTATCACATACATACATCTGCCTCTGATACTGACTTAAGCATCGGAGTGTCTTCGCAGGTACCCCCATTCGGATTCACCGCGATAGCAGAGGATAAAGGCATACTGATCCTCAACAATAACTCTAAGCCCAAAGGCAAAAAACTTCATCTATGTCTCAACCGTGTGTGATTAGGCCCAATACATATTGATCAGCCCATATTATATTTGGTCTGATCACTATCTTTTATACACGATTAAAATATGTAATAATGTTTTTATTAATTAAAATGTGCTTCATGTTAATATCGAACTTCGTAATGATTTACTCAAGGAAATCCAATTATTATGTTTCATCATTAAATACGATTTAAAGATAAATTTTACCAAGAATGATGCAAGATATGGCCCGGTAGGTTCAATTAGAAGAGTTAGTCCACCCCTCTGATCAAATTCGTAGTCATTAATACTGAGCCAAAACTACAATAGATATAAAAAAAAATACTGAGTATTTATAACCAAAATAAAAAACTATACTGATATTCTATTTGGTAATGCATTGCTGAACAAAATGATCCCAGAAGAAAAATGAATAAAAGGGATTCAAAGTCCACCCTATCTATGTCCTCCACCGAGAAAAGAGAGGCCACCAAGAAAACACATACTAACAAGCTGCTCAAGCAATGGCAAGTTTCGTTTACACAGTATATGATCAATGGAATTAACAAATCACTGTACAAGATTTTTGTAAAGAACCTACGGATACACCACTCCAAAAGTTAGCTCAAAGGGTGAATGCCCAAGGCCTTATAAACTTCATAAACATTAGTTGCACATACAACCAATGTGGGATTATATATCTCAACACGCCCCCTCACACGAGAGCCCATTGGACTTGAAGAGTGGATAATGCAACAGGTCCAGCCTACCTATGTTAAGGAACGCCACAAGAGAAAGTGAGAGGCGACAAGGCTCTGATACCATATAAAGAACCTTGAGATACACTACCCAAAAGCTAGCTCAAAGGGTGAAAGTGTCCAAGACCTTATAAATTTCACATTAGTTACGTATACAAACAATGTGAGACTATATATCTCAACAATTTTTTCTTTCGTTTGATACTTACCATGACTATTGACTACTCACCACCACTCACCACCACCACCGTCATGCCCCTTTCTCCCTTTATCTCTCTCATTTATATATATGTATCTTCTTCACTAATAATTCAACGCTGTGGTCCCCTTAGGCCCTTATCACCCCACCATCCATGAGAACTTTTCATACTTGTCATCACAGAGGAATCATCTAAATAACAATAATAATTACAATTTTAAGTACATTTAATAAAAAAAACTTTTAAGCTAAGGAAATAAAAATTTAAAACGCGTCGACACTTTCTCATTATTATAAATGCGAGCATGCGACGTAACTAGAGAGGCAAAAAGACAACAGTAACACCAACCACATTGAATTACATCCAACCAAGATATCATCCCTTACACAACAGAAGCCCATAATAATAACACCACTAAACAGAACATAGAACACAAAAATCAGTGTTTCCCCCAAGCGAGTTTACATTAATGCACCGTCTCCTCCAAGTGGAAAATTGTGAGTGTATGAGGAGGGGGCCCTTCCCCAAGTTGTGTCAATCTTTCATAAAAGGGACGGTGCTTCGCTAGTGATAAAATTTGTACATCAGAGAAAAGGTAAACCCACAAAGGATTGAACATGACAAGGATACAAAAAGAGGTAGCGCGAGGTTGGGCCACATAACAACCAAGACGCGTGCACTCTCATATTTGGGTACTTTATGGAACAACCAGTCTTCTCATTCAAAACAGCTCACATCCCATGCCTGCGATAGTGCTACTTTCTCTAACCCCTAAGACATAGACTAATGATTCATATTTCCTTTATTGCGGCATATTATGCTGAATTACCTCCCTTCTTTCTTCACACACAACACATAAATTACAAAGGCAGGACCAGCTGATTTCTAAGTTTCAACTCAGTTGAGAAAGGGTCCCTTCACAATATTTGGATTTTACACTTCCACACCCCCTTTTCTTTGCCGAATACATCTTCAGATAAAACGGGAATATACCTTGTTTATTCTGCAGACCAAAACTCAAAATATAACGTACTACACACATTGATAAATGCTAAGAAGTCTCCCACTTAAAGGGCATCAAGTCCAAGAGCTCTAGCCTTGAGTTTCAAGGACTTCAAGCAACGTATGGCCTCGTCCAGAAGCTCGATTGCGTCCTTGCCCTTCCCACCAGGAACAATGCACTGAAGAATGCTTAAAACATCATGTATCTTCTCCTTTCTCATCTTCTTATACCCTTGACTGTAGTTGCCACTAGAGCATCTTGATTCTGCATCATCTCCACCCATGTCAAAGGGTCTGCTCAGATTCAGAGAACTGGCAGTGTCCATGAGGTGCGTGTCGTCATCATAAGCCCCATCGAATAGCTTCCGCTTCTTTGTTTTTCCAGCAGAGCTAGCAACTTCTTCGGCTGTTCCCTTTAAGGGTTCCTGGTTATCATGAGTGGTCATTATACTGGGCGAATGCCCAGTGCTAGTAACTTCATCATCCTCAGTAGAATAACCATCACTGTCAGAGTAAAGCAATGCATTGATTTCTTCTGTGTCCTCATGCATCTCGCTTTCAATGTCATTTCCCTGATTTTCATCAACTTTATCATTCAAAGTTGGTCCAACCACACGATTCAAATCTCTTTTTAAAGAAGGTTCATTCCCATTCAAATCGTTAGAACCATGAAGTTTTGAGTCGCGGGAAGCAAGGAACTCAACTGGACTCCCAAATCTTGAACTGTAAATGAGAGTTGTTTGATCACCAGTTTGGTCAATGACCAGGAATTGCTTCTGAGGGAAAACAGATTCCCCATTGGGTGCAATTTCCTCCTTAAAACCTTTCACATGGCCAGCAGGGAGTTTTTCCTGAGCAGTGGAGTTTGGAGCAGGCATAAACCCCTGACGAAATCGAGGCAAACAATAAAACCAACCATGAGGTTCATTAGAATGTGCTAACTGCAAATGAGGTTGTGCAGAGGGCACATAAGCTGGCAATGGCTCATTTCTTGTGACCATATCGACACACGGATTCATAACTGCAGAAGTACAATTCTGCTTCCCCACATCAAGGGGAGCACCAAAGGAACTCAAATTGTGTGATTGCCAATCAAAATGCAGCTGGGGTATCCAGGTTCCACAATCTTCTCCCATTCAACAAGAACAATCACCTAAAGAATCTAAAAACATATAACCATGGAATTAACAAATAACCAAAATGAAAGACAAGCAGAGATAAGAAAAATTTCAATGAATGAATGATAAATTAACAATGCAATATATACCTGAAGAAAAACGATTTCAACACAAGAGCTATCTCTTACTAATGGCTTCTCTTTCACCAACAAGGAAAACAACTAAAACCACCTCTTTAACCCAAAAGGAGCAAGGCAGAAAACAATTACGTCACAGGTTTGAGCAAATGACGGAAGTATTCAGCCTGGATAAAACCCAAAAGCAAAAATTAATATGAGTTCATAACTTGATATCTTCCATGAAGATCATGAGAACAACCGAAAGATTGCAAACTATTAAAAATTAAAAAAAAAAAAAAAACAATAATCTCAGAGATAGGGCTATTTCCTCAATCCTTATCATACCTGGCATTCTCTGAGAGGTTGAAAACATGCTATAATTCTAACTATTATGGTGGAGCTCCCTGCTGTTCCATTCTCATGTTTCAATGCCCGAAATCTGGTTTGACTCGCTGCTTGAAATACCATAACTACTTTCCAACCCTTCAAAATAGAAGAACCACAATGTTCCCGCAAACAATTAATGTAAAGTCTGAACAGTCCCGCGCCAGTGGAACAGAATTTGATGAATTGAACAATACACAAAATTTACTTACTAATGAGACTGGTAAACTCCTAAAGAGAAAAAGGCTCCCTAATGACAACTAAGAGGTTATAACGGGTAATCAAACTAGACTCAGTTGGACGAAAGAGCTTAAAAACAAGAAGTGGTAGCTATCCTTCAACTGATCTGACGGACATAACAAGGAACGACAATAAAGAAAGTGGATCCCATTGAAGTGAGGCGAGGAAGAGAAGAATATGAGAAGATTGAAAAAAAGTTTTGGTCACAGGATTTGCAAGTTACAGAATCACTTTGCAATACAGGTTCAAGGAAATCACTTTGCGGTATACATCAACAGAGAGACTAAGCCACCACGGCATGCTGCTGTATCCTTATCCAAAAAGTGAAAGCCACCACTACTCTTTCAGCCAAAAAAATAAAACAAACCCGTTTAGCACCCTGCAATAGAATTTTGACATCAGAGATCTAACAATTTGCACAGATTAACAACTTTTAATTCAGTTCAAGATAGAACCAAATCAATTATAAAAAAAAAAAAAAAAGTAAGAACAAAATGAAAAGGAAAAACTTTTCCTTTTTTCTTTCTTTTATCTTGAATCTTATTTGCAAAACAAAACCTTGATTCAGTTCAATCTAAGCTATAAATCTTCAGTAAGGTGGGGAAAATTCAAAAAAAACAAAAAAAACATTAGCTTCGGAATGGAGACATTTTACAACGAGAAAATATGTAACTTCGTAAAAAAAAAAACCATGGATGAAAATTCAAGAGCACTGAGCTAAAAAATGGAAGCAGAAATTTGCCAAAAAATAAAATAAAATATTACCCAAGATTCCAAAAGAAAACAAATTTCCCCACGAGATCTCATGCGAAAAACGAGATTCAGACTAAAACAGTTTTATCAATAAATAATCCCAGGAGTGACAACCAAAATAAAAACAAAAAACACAAAGAAACTTACAGAAATAATAGAGGTAGAACATAAGATTCATTAAAAAGAACAGCATGAAGCTAATGATAAAAGAGAACATACAAGGTAATTTGTTGAGGAAAAGACGGAAGCAGTTGAGAAGAGGGAGCAAGCGTGACTTGAGTACAGTCAAAGTGGAAAATGGTAACCGTGTGTAACCAAGAAGAAAGAAGGGTTGTTGAATTATATAGAAGATGCATTGACACATATGCCCTCGATTGAAGTGGATTAAAAATAATAATTTATTCATTGAATTGTAAAGAAAAATACAAAGAATTTGTGAGTGTTGTGGAAGATTAGTTCATACGTGCCCGCGCGTGAGGAGTGAGGACACAGGAGTGCACGCAAGCTCTTAAGTGTACAATGATGAATCACAGTAGCCTAAGCCTATGGTTAATGGATGTCTCTCTCTTTCTCTGTGTGGCCCCGTGGGTTATTGTATCATGACCTTGTGAATGTTTTTGTTTTTTTTGCTATGGGGTCAATGAGCACTCACTAGTTAGTCACTAGAATACACTCGCATTGTGCATTGTTGACCTGACCATGTCCCTGGGTTCGAACCAAACCACACGATGTGGTTAGTGGTTACTCAAGTTGCCCGTGTCCTCGTTCCCCTCCAACCAACCTCAAAACCCATCATGTGCATTGCTGATTATAACTTAAGCTCATAATGTAATACTGAAATTCCTATTATATCCTCCTCAAATTCAATCATCATATTTTGTACGGTTAATATACTTATATGATGGTTGATCGGCCAAAGGATTCATGTTCCCCTTGTTAGTTATTATCATCCTTGCCAAATTTGCAATTTGGAAAACCCAAAATGAGATATGAAAAAAATGAAAACAAGGTGGAGAAGCCTATGATTTCTTTTCTTTTTATTTATTTTCAACCCAAATATACAAGTACTAAAATTGAAGAGTTTTGTTTAACATGCTACAGTGTATTACTTCTCTTGAATTAATATGAACATCCTCCGCATCAC
This sequence comes from Gastrolobium bilobum, assembly GCF_033153095.1. NCBI lineage: Eukaryota > Viridiplantae > Streptophyta > Magnoliopsida > Fabales > Fabaceae > Gastrolobium > Gastrolobium bilobum. The sequence continues at coordinate 150,323 of NW_026897333.1, forward strand.
CCGTTTAGACTAAAAAAAGCAAAGGCTATGTAGATTATATTATCTATAGCTACTAGCTATACGCAACATATCCCTTAAAAGTCAATTTTGTATCCTTTGTTTAATCTGCATAGCTTTTTCCCTCACCAACTTCAATTTTTCTAATACCCCTCTTATCAAAGCGTGCACTATGGTAAAGAGAAATCGTCCATAAGCTAAGTAGACTCGAACTATTCAATCCAATTAACTTATCTCCAAATACAAGAAGCTCTTCTCAGTTTAAACTTAATAATAGCTTGCTTATTCTTTTTTAATTTTTTTAATTTGTGTCTTATTGTTAGAATATGGAATTGAATGTTCTCATATGTAATTTTATATATAAAAGGATCCATTTCCATAAAATATATACTCCGCTTTTATTCCACGGTATCATTCATTTTTGCAAATCAAATCAACATTAAGCCCAACGCATGAAATAGTCAACCTTTAGCCATGTGGTATAGTTAAACCTCCAAATAGCTTTATAGTAGTCAGTAGATGATATGTATGTAGACACAGTTTTTTTTGTTTTGGTTGGAACATAGCTTTGGACATATAAAGTTAATCTTATACTATTGTGGTTTACTTTATTTGCACAATTAAGCCCAAAAGCAAGCGTACAAACATACAATCCTTGTCAGATGGGAAGAAGTACAAGAATAGAAAGGGGAAAAAAAATTTGCGAGAACATGAAGATGCAAAGAGAAAGAAGTGAAAGGAGACGACGATGGGGATTACAAGATTGAAAAGAGTCTGTAGCTAAATGTTTCACATGAACATCAATAATTTAGCTTGACCGTTCAAACGAGGAATTATATAGATTTTTAAGTTGGGGACCCACCCATCAGCGAATAGTATATCATATTTCAAACTCACTCCACCTGACGGTGTTTCTCTCCTTATTAACCATCGATGGCCTAACTTTAGGCTTTGGGACTTTGGGGTTAAAAGCTCGTTAGGCATTGGTCCCGCCACTTACGACCATTATACTTTCAATTGATGTGATATACGGATGTGCCTAAACCATCAAAACAATCGTAAATACGATTTTAACCATCTTATGATAATATTTTCGATTTTTATAATTTAAATTGAACACCAAACGACAATTACTAACAAATTTTCAATATAATGATGATTACTAGCAACCATTTTTTTTTTTTGGGTGAACAAAAGGCAAAAGCCCAAACAAACAAGGAAAACTAATCAACAATTACAGCACAATCTCTCCCTACAGAAGAAAAATCAGCTAAATATAAAAAATAAATACCAGTAGGAGGATTCTCACAAAAAAACATTTGTGACCCCATTTTCAGCATCCAGGATATAATTTGTCATCCAATCAGCGTAAGCATTACCCTCTCTATAAATATGGCTAATCTTAACACGCTAATCTTTTTGTAACCAAGTCTGTATTCGAGTAATCAGATGACCCTCACGGACTGCTCCTCCCTCCTTGGTGAGCACAGATATAACACTCTTTGAATCACTTTCAATCTCTATTTGACGAAAACCTTCACTCCACGCCAGTTCCAAACCACGAAGGATCCCCCACATTTCAGCTTTGAAGGCTGTACAGGCACCAAGCTTCAAAGCAAACCCTTTTAACCACTTTCCAGCAGAATCCCTAATAATACCACCACAAACAGCTGGGCCCGGATTACCTTTAGCAGCCCCATCAATATTAATTTTTACAAAACCAGGTTCCGGGAACTGCCAGGTAATATTAACAACTACAAACCTCCTACCCAACTGATGATTATTAGGTGACAAAAAAGCTTGATCAACCTCTCGAACGAGAAATGTACTATCTAAGATTTTTCTTTATGTATTTATAATGTTCATTTGAGATTTGGTATTTTCTTGAATGAAAACGAGACACCATCCTTTTTGTACTATCTTGGATATATGCGATTCATCTCAAAAGTTTAAAATGTTATGTTAGGCTATGTTAATAATTTTTATATTATTCTTTAGGAATTAATATTTTTTATGTTATAGAAAATAATTTTATCTTATATATGGAAAAAATATTTATCTTTTTAAAAGATATAATTTTGTGTCATTTTAGATCCTAACAGTTAATTTTCGTCAATCAATTATTATGATTTACTGATCAAACATATTAACTCATTTGTAATTAGCAATAAAATCCAGTAAATCTTAACTGTTGGTTGACAAAAATTAACGGTTATGATCTAAAATGACATAAAATTATATCCTTTAAAAGGATAAATGTTTTTTCCCTTATATATATATATATGTTTATATATATATATGAGCTTATCGTTTCTGAAACTGCTTGAGATAATTTTATCTCCGACTACTAAATCATAATCGTACAAAGATGGATCAGTGGTGATAAAAGAAAAGAGAGAAAAAGAGAATCATAACCATTCAAAGGTGAATCAAATAATATAAAGAAATAAATAATATAAAGAAATAAATAAACAAAATGACGTAGTTTTAGGGTAACCGGAGATAAACTTATCTCAAGTTATCGAAGAAATATTTTTTCAAATATATATATATATATAAATAAAAGTGTATAGCATATATATATAAGTTTATAGTGTTTTTAATTTTTTTTTTCTCTTTTTTTCACATAACCCTACATAAGTTTTACACATTTTTATGTGTCTGTAGAAAATAAAATTATATCCTACACGAAAAAAAAAAAAGTAACCTCTATTCTCAAAACATATATCTTGTATTTAACCTTTCGATTCACGCACATCCGTTTTATGTATTCATTTATAGATTGCCTCGTCATTTATCGTGTATTGAACCTTTCCATTCACTAATGGGTAACTTTGGTGGTGATCACGCTCGTTAACTTTGCAAGTATTTACTGAAATATTCAAAGACTGCTCTACTTTATAAGCCGGTTCATAGATGCTTTGCGATTTGGTTTTGTTCTTTCTTACATTGACTCGAACCTTTTTCTATTTTTATTTTGGACTCTGACTACAACTTTCTACAGCCACACTTTGCTCTACTTTTTGTTTGGGTCCTTTGTTCTGTCATCCCATAAAAGGGAGAACCTTTCCTTCCGTCATTTTTTTTATTTTATTTTTTTATCTTTTTCATTCTTTCCTTTGTACTCCCATCTATTAAAATTATGATTTGTTAAGAATCTTGTTTTTTTCTGTGATTATGCCAACGGTTCTGTTTATTGGCACGCACCTAAATATCATTATCATGCTTGGCTTCAATTGAGATGAGTTGGAGATAGATTTAACATCTGTGTTGATTACACAATCCATAAATGGTAATATACTACCCAAAGTCTCTTGTTTTCAATTTAGAACAATCTCCATCATTGATCCACATACTTTTCGTGGTATTATTTTTCTTATCTCTTTATATTTATTCAAATTTGTCTGGTGTTTGATTTAATCATAAATTGAAGAAGTAATGCTTTTAATTTATTTATTAAATAATATGACAATATATTATTGAATAACATTATAAAACTCAAAGTGCATTGAAATTTAAATTCAAATTTTTTTTTTTTTGGATGTACCAATCCTCCAACATTGCATAAGTCTTTCAAACGCAAAACATAAACTTGCTATAACTTAAATCATGTCTTACAGATAGGAGTACTCTTTTCAACATTATTGAATCTGAATTACATTATATATGTTTACATGATCTAGCAATTTAATGCATTAACTATATTTTTTATTTAAAATTGTCAAATTAACATTACCCTGTAATAATGGTATGTCATGACTTATTGAGCCTCACGTTATGGCATCCTGTGTGGGCTTAAAACGTGAGATTCTCCCAGTCATAACAGAACTGGTATTATGTTTTCCCTAACACTTTCCGCAAGTAACAATGTCAAATAGAGCCTTAACTGGGGTGAATAAATTAATAAATAAAATAATCAAAAAGATATAGTACCACCCCACTAAGAAAATACAAAAGGGTGTGTAACCCATGATTTTATCACCTGAAAGAAATCTTATGCACAGAGAAGAAGATCTCTATGCACCCAAATATATAGGCGCTCTAAGCTTATTAAATTGATAAGAATATGCATACTTTCATGCCTTCTTGTTTGGAGTGAAGGGAACAATCAACGAGACCAATCAATTCCTTCCTTTCATCCCTATCCTATTGGGTTTAACCTTTTGTTGGTACTTAAACAGCTGCACCAAATACTAATTTAGATTCAAAGCATCAATTCTTTTACAATTAAGAAAACTACTTTGATATATATGTTAAGGGATAAGATATTATGTCTATTTTTTTTATGCTTATTTTACTTACTCATCTTCAATATCGTTAAATAAGAATCTCAAGGAAGAGAGAAAAATAATAAAAGTTAGTTGATATTCTAATATCATGTTCAATAAGCTAATCAATAAAATAATTTTATTTTATCATCATGGTCACTTTATTACCAAATTTCCATAATATACCATTCTTTGAATATAATGCCAAATTGGCCAATAAGACATTTGCAATGACATGAGCTTAATTGGTGGTTGTGGACTTGTGGATCACCCAACTAATAACAAATCTCCATGGTCTAGCACAAGCTTCTTGGTCATTGCCCACCAAGAGGAAGAAAAGAGGGAAATCATTCTGTGAGTCACCAATATATAACACTTGCCATCGGGTAAATACTAAGAAGTGGACCTGTCATATTCTATTATTCTAGAAGGTGTAAGCATGATTTTTATTTTTATTTTTTACAAACTCCTCTATCTCTTTCACTGTTACTTTTTCCCCCTGCCTCTTCCTAAAATCGATTCAAGGTGATGCCAGCATGGTTCTAGACCTTTAATTAATTTCTGTTGTTTATTTAATCTATCAAATGCGTGCGTAGTAGTTATTCGAGTGCATCCGTTACAATATCAATACGTCAGATGAGGTTCCAAATTTAAACAAATGCAAAGGAGACAAAAGAGACCCGCATGGATAGGGAGAGTTAACCAAATCAACTATTTCTTCTCTTCTTCATTTTTTTTCTTTCTCTCTTTTGTGTTTTTGCCCCCTTGAGTTAATTCTGGATTACTTTTAACATGATTGGATAGACAAAAGGAGGCACCAATTTTCATTCTTTTTTCTTTTTTTAATTTTTACTTTCTAGAGTCCACTACATATCGTCCCTTATATTGTGTGTTTCAAAACTAATCTTTTTTCTATAGATGGTTGGCCTTTGCTTAATTTTTATGTAAAAAGATTTTTAATAAAAGATTTTTAGAGCATTTTAACTATAAATTTTTCTCTAATATGAAATAAGCTAATCAAGATATTTAGATTTGTTTATTTTTCTATAAAAAAGCTTAAAACTAATTCAATTTTTTCATATATAATTATTACAATAACATTTTTGAAATTTTGTTTAATACTATAAAAATATATATAATTTTTATTTTCAAAATTTATGCAATGCTTTCGCAATTTGACCTGGGTGTGATAAAAGTCAAAAGCTACCACAAGAGTGCTTCTTCGAAAATTAAACTTTTGACTTGAAGATCAAACAATTCAACACCCATTGGACAAACTTACAACCATGGACCTGTAATGGTGCAACTGTGTACAACTGTGCACACAAATTTTTGAAAAAAGAGAGTATATTTTGGTCCTCAACAAAAATTATAGGACCAGATTAAATCTCTTAGGAAAAAAATCGACCTGTAATCCTTCTGATTTCCAAAATCGATCCGGTTAGTCAAAATTGTGGGACTCTAAAATTCAAAAAAGATCTACATTAGTTCCATAAAAGACTAACATTGGTCTATTTTAAAATTCAGAGGAATCACAGGTCGATTTTTTTTGCTAAAGAATTAAATTGGATTCCGTAATTTTTTTTGAGAATACAAAAGGTACTTTATTTTTGTAGTAAGTTCAAGTTTTTTTTTTATATTATTTTTTTTAATAAATTTAAAACTTTTTTTAAAAAAAAATTTGGAGTCACCCACCTCTGAACTCCCATCCCTAAATATGCAGATATAAATAAAAAAATTTGGATCCACAACTTACAACAATGGCAATAATTACCTATTACAGTCTACAAAAAAAAAGTTAGCTATTACAAATTTTAAAAAGATTAAATATTATTGACCATTATTAATGAGAATTATGTAATTGTTATAAGTCTTTTTATAACAATATCTTTTAGTGATTAATCTATTGACATACTTATTGAGATAAAACTGCAGTCATTAAAACTATTTCCGATATTTTATCTAAATTATAGTTACCAATAATGTAAATTTAATGTTAAATCTAAAATGCAGACACTCAAAAATAAAACGGTTGAAATTATAGAGAGGAGAGACCAATTAAGTACACAATTTTTTTGAGTTAGACATGCTCAGCAACGATTTTGATTTTGATTTTTTTTTTTTTGAGTTAATGGAATATGAGAGGTTGGTAAATAAGCTTAACATTAAAAAAAAAAAAAAAACTAGGTGAGGGTTGTATAAAGTTAAAAACTAACAAAAATTTAATAGCTTAAACATTTTTTTGAAAGTTGATTTAAGTTGTTGATGTAGTAGTTTTTTGATGAGTCTATCAAAGCATATGTCTTGGGGATGTTGGCATAGCCCTAATTAACCCGAACATTTTTTACCCTCGCTTTGAAGCATCGTTTCCCAGTCACAAAAAAAAAAACGCAGAAAGAAGGAAATAATAGGTGAGGAAAATGGATTAAAATGCGGTCAAGTTGGTGTGGGAGAGAGTGTGGGAGAGAGTGTGGGACATGATACCATGGAGCCATTTGGTTGTGGATTCTCCAACAAAAACATCCACGCTTGGAAAGCTAACAACTCTCTCTCCATTCACCACTCCGCACTTGAAAAGCTTTGTGAGATTTTCTTTTTGAAAATACCACAAACCAATGCAAAGTTAGACCAAAAGAGAAAGGGAATCCTTGCTCCCGGGGTTTTCCCTTATATATATAATATCTTCAACACTATCCACTTTCTTAGTCTTTTTTCCCACCCTAATCTTTTCTTTCAATGTTCACCACCACATTTCCTTTCCCTCCCAAGAAAAAGATTGATTATAATGTTGAGATAAATAGTCTCATATTGGTTGTATGTGCAACTAATGTGGCCTTTATAAGGCCTTGGGCACTCCCACCCTTTGAGCTAGCTTTTGGGGTGGTGTATCCCAAGGTTCTTTACATGGTATCAGACCCTCGCCGCCCGGCCTGTTGCATTGTCCACTCTTCAAGCCCAACGAGCTCTCGTGTGAGGGGACGTGTTGAGATATCTAGTCCCACATTGGTTGTATGTGCAACTAATGTGGCCTTTATAAGGCCTTGGACACTCTCACACATTGGTTGTATGTGCAACTAATGTGGCCTTTATAAGACCTTGAACACTCTCATCCTTTGAGCTAGCTTTTGGGGTGGTGTATCCCAAGGTTGTTTATAATAACTTTCAACCCTCTCCTTATATGTTATGTTTTAGTAAAGAAAAGGAACTATTTCATCATTTTCTCTTTAATGCGATACTAGAACCTGCAGGTTGAAATGGGTAATTATGTCAGGTTTGGTTAGATTTTAATATTTTCATCATCAATACACGTGTGTCAACCTTGCTTTGCTTGTGACTTCAATGACGAATTCTCAATAAAATTTAATAATAGTGCTCGATATACAACAGCTAATGAAGCGTCTATTTTAAAATACATAAATTTTTAAGCCATTTTTAGATTTACACATCCCGTTATCTTCTTTCTTAAAATTAAACATTAGAACTCCATGTTCCATAAATTGCAAAAGTTTTCTATTTTGAATGCATCATTGCTTAAATTGCATATCAACATAGTAGTGATATTTAGACATTTGTGCAATTGTGCCTATACATGTGTCCCTTAGATGGCAAGGAAAGAGAGGAGCCTTGACGAGGTAATCTTGAACTGTGATGTTAAAGGCAATAACTTCACATCTTTTCCTACTTGAGTAAGTCACTGAAGTGGTGGGAGAGATTCATTTTTGTGAAGAATCATGCGGTTTTTGAAATATTGGAGTATAAGTGTGGTTCTAATTATGCCAGTCCCAACTTTGTTACATTGGTACACATGTATGTAAATCCATAATAGTGGTTCGATTTGTCGGAATCGAATCACATATCTTCTTTTCTATTTTTTTTTTAATTTAAAAGTGACATATATCAACCAAAAAAATTTAACAATCAAGAGAAAAAAGTATTATGATTTTAAAAAGAAAGAAATTTTCTTTTCATTTTTTTTTCTTTCTAAAATATAAAGAAATCAGAAAGAAAACAGGTTATCAGAATCTCCGTATGTATGCAATCGACTATGAAAATGCATGATACAAGCACTAAATTCTTTCTTACACGCATTGTTTTGTTTCTTTTGACCAAAAAAGGAGGGGAATGGCAGTAGGGAGCTAGGAACGTGCTTGAAAATATTGTAAATAGTGACTTTCTTGTTTTACTTAGTTATTTGATACGATCAAATTCAAATAATTATATAAAGAAATGGATCTTCTCATGATCATCATGTGGAAAAAAAAATATGACATGGTCATGGTCAGACAAGTTCAAATACTCAAGCTGCTTCGCTCGAGTCTAACTCGGCTCTAATACTAGAGTCAAGCGGGTCCCGAAGAGGAGCCCGTGCAGGGGACCATTATTAATGGCTAAAACTTCACCATAATATCGAGTGAGTCTGACACTATATTATAACCCAAAATCTTAATCCATTAAGTTCATTACATTTGAATAATCCAACATGTATGTATAGGAGAAAAAATTACTTTCTCCAACATGAAAAACATTAAACTCGTAATTATATATTACAAATCAAATAAGCCAGAAGAAAAAAAAAATGATTTCGTATCACACGTGCGATACTACTCAATGCAATGTGGTGGATGTATATGGAACTCATATAACGGTTATTATAGCAATGCCTTTTGAAAATGTAGTGGAGAACACATAATGTTTCGGGTACTAATGACCAAGGACTTCTAATGAGTTGCACCGTGTGCCATTTCTTTGCAATAATATGTGCATGCATTGTCAATTGACTCAATTCCACCAATAATTCCCTACGAACCTGCTTCTACACCACTCACTCTACCCTTTTTTTTTTTTTTTTTGGGTTTCCCAAAGCCTAAAATTGAATGGCATCATTAGCCTTAACCTCTCTTTCTACAGAAGTAACTCTGAGTTCTCGATTACATGTTTAAAGTGGGGTTAACTTTTTTTACTTTAACTTGCGTTACAAAGTCAAAATTATCACCCGAATTTACTAGCTCAGAAAAAAGACTATCAGAAGAATAATACCTCTATCTACCCGAGAAGTTTTCGCGTGGGGCCCCTTCTAAAGAACTGCGTTTTTATGGCTAAGCATTTTAAAATACTTGATGACTTTATTTTTATTTTTGGAGAACATACTTGATGCCTTTATGGTATTGGTAAATGGTAAGTATGAGATGGCTTAGGGATTAGGGATGTAATTGCGGATCAGAGTGAGGTAATTTGGAATATATCAAAGTATTTTCATCTAAACCTCGTGTACTATGGGTCTTGTTAAGTGAAGAAGCATTTAATATATTTTATATTAAACTATCTTAATTATTTAAAGAATTAAGTACTAAATAATTTTAAAGTGAATACTTTTATTTGTTATTAAATAATATTTTTAATTTACCCATAAGACACTAGTAATAAATTCTAGATATTATTTAAGAATCTTAATTATCATTAGAATATAAAAGCTTCTTAATTTGCATTTATTCTATGGTAACATCAAAACTCAGTTTAAGAATCTCTCATACTTGAATTATGTACTTTAGTTTATATTTAATATTACTTGAATTTAATTTTAATTCATTATTAATATAAAAAAATTATACTATTATTCAATTGTATTTTCACATATTGTTAAAAAATTACTGTAATAATATTATTTCAGAAGTCATATTCTTTTAATTATGTATATAAAAAATTAGAAACAAACTCATATTATTTACGTAAATAAATATATTATTTATTTTAATTTTTTCAAACAAGTAGATACATTACATGTAGCGATGTGCATGGGTTGAACCAAACCGATTTGGTTTAAATAGTTCGGTTCGAAAATGGTTCTGTTCGGTTCAAAATCAATTCGGTTCGGAAGTGGTTCGGTTCAGTTGGAAACGATTCGATTCGGTTCAGAACCAGTTCGGGTCGACCTTATTTTGAAAAGAAAAAAAATTAAAAAATTAAAAATTTAAAAAATAATGTTATAAAAATCAATTTGGTTTGATTTGAAAATGATTCGCTTCGGTTCGGAAACGGTTCAGTTCGGTTCGGTTCAAAATGGTTCGGTTCTTAAACTGGTTCTAAAAATCAGTTCAGTTCATGAACTGGTTCTTTAAAAATCGGTTCGGTTCATAAACTGAATTTTAAAAATCATTTATTTTAAAGGCTGTTCGATTCGGTTCAATTTTTTAGTTATTTTACACATCTCTAATTACATGCACCTGTCAAACTTCTGCTTTTTAATTTATGTATAAAAAATTAGTAACAAACTCATATTATTTATGTAAATAAATATATTATGTATTTTAATTTTTTTCAAACAAGTAGATACATTACATGTAGGGATGTGCATGGGTCGAACCGAACCGAATTGATTTAAATGGTTCGGTTCGAAAATGGTTTTGTTCGACTCAAAATCAATTCGGTTCGGAAGTGGTTCGGTTCAGTTGGAAACGGTTCGATTTGGTTCAGAATCGGTTCGGGTCAACCCTATTTTGAAAAGAAAAAAAATTAAAAAATTAAAAAATTAAAAAATAATGTTATAAAAATCAATTTTGTTTGATTTGAAAATAATTCGGTTCGATTCGGAAACGGTTCAGTTCGGTTCTTAAACTAGGGCTGGCAATATGGGTCGGCCCGCCCCGGCCCGCCACTAGCCCGCCCAAAATGGGTTGGCCCGCCCCGGCCCGTTTTGACTAAATGGGTTGAATTGAGTAACCCGACCCGTTTTATGAGTGGGCTGGCGGGTTACGGGCCAGCCCGCCTAAAATAAAAAAAATATAAAAATAAAATACAAAAAATTAAATTCTGCATAAAATCACATAAAAAAATCTGCATAAAATCCTAATGTGCTTATGAAACCAAGAAGATTAGTGTTTAATAATCTGCATATAAATATGCATCTTTCAATCCAAAAATAATAATAAAAAAATAAAATCATATCAGGATAAAATAGAGTAACAAAGTGTTGTATGAGCAGTCCACAACAATTCAAAAAAGCCACTTGCATGCAGAGAAATCTAAGATACGGAGCTACATAACAATTGGGTAACCTAAAAAAAAAAAAAAAGGACTTGGCGGGCTGACCCATATGGGCTGGCGGGTTTGGCGGGCTGGTGGGTTGAAAAACTCAACCCAGCCCGCCCCATTTGGCAGGCGGGGCGGGCCAGCCCGGCGGACTCAGCCCATTTTGCCGGCCCTATCTTAAACTGGTTCTAAAAAGCAGTTCGGTTCATGAACTGGTTCTTTAAAAATCGGTTCGATTCATAAACTGGATTTTAAAAATTGTTTATTTTAAAGGCTGTTCGATTCGATTTATGATTCAGTTCAATTTTTTGATTATTTTGCACATCCTTAATTACATCCACCTGTCAAACTTCTTTCCTCAAGAGAAGATGAACACATGACCATAATACATTTCATTATTATTAAAATCATTAACATATTAATTTACATTAACGTAGTCTGTTAAAAAAAGTTGTACAAGAGTTTTCCAGACCTATAAATACAGATTCAATAGAAGTGTTATAGATTGACAAAAAAAATAAAAATGGATCGTATTTGTTAATTGCGGATAATTGGGTGGAAGTGAGTTAACTTTAGTTAATTCTTTGTGTGAGGCTTGACTCGGACTCAATTTTCAATAAGAATAAATTCAGTTCGAGCTTGACTTGTTAAGAAAATGAGGTTATTCTCTTAGCTAAATTAAGCTCACTATTAATTAATGAGTTGCTCCAATTTGACCAGTTAAACTCAAATTCTACATGAATTAAAACTTTACTTTAATTTTTTAATATTTAGATGAAAAAACAAGTTGAACATAAGAAAGTTCAAGCTTGGCTCATTTAACAAATAAGTTAAGATTTTCAACTCAAACTCGACTCATTTAACAAACCAGTAACTTGCGAACTGCGTTGACTCACTTCTAGCTTAATTGTATGGAAATATGTTGCCTTGGCAACGCCCTTCTGGAATCAAAGTACGTTGGATTGAACCAAAAAAATTATCGATGTACTTAAACTTACCCTGAATTATAAAAAGTTATAGTTTTTATTCTAGTTGTAAATACGCAATCCAAAATTGTATTAAATTATAATGTCAATGAAGATCATGTTTGACTTAGCACCCACGTTCAAACCTAACAAGATAAATAATGCATAAAATATATTATATTAGTGTGTGTTTATTTAAAAATATCTTTTAAAAGTTTGATAAATTTTTAAGGGATATATTTTTCTTATGTTGTAGGAAAAAAATTATCTCATGTTGTAGAAATAAAAGTATAAGTGGGACCCGCAGGTAAGAGAAAAGAGAAAAAAGAGTGGTGAGACCAACTCCTTTTTGTGTGTGTAGGAAAGTTGTTTATCTCATGTAAAATGAGATAAACATAACCCAATTTTTAATTAAATTTATTTTGAACACAAAATAGTTTCATCCGAAACACATGTATAAATTTTTAAATGAATGCTAAGAAGGGCAGAGAATAATTGTCGGTGCAAAGGAGGCATGGATAACAAGCGGCTCATTGCAAATCTTGCAGCTAGGAGTACATGAATGAATCGAATCAATACCCGAAAGAGAGGGAGTCCAAAGATTATGCAGGTATGAGACTGTACAATTATGGATGACTTAAAAGATTTAATATGTAATACCTCTACTAACAAGATGCATATACTTTTTGGTAGCCTGGAACGAAAGAACTCCATAGTTAAACGTGTTTAACTTGAAGCAATTATGGGATTGATGATCTCCTGAGAAGTTTTCTCATAAAGTGTGTGAGTGAGGATAAAACATGCTGAAAAGTCTAGTATTGGTTTGTGGAGACAGTCATTAATCCTGCGAGCAGCCGGGCATTACATAATGTACTAAAAATAACTTGTTTAGAAAAGTGTTTTAAATTACCAAATTAAATTTGATTAAAAATTATTTTAATACGGAAGATAATTGATAGTTGTTTGGTACATGATTATATATACATACACATAACTCTTTTTATTTACTACTTTTTCTTACCTTTTTAATTTCTTTAGTAAAATTACCTAGATGTTTTGCATTTGGTTTTTTATAAATTTAAAATTGATTTTGATCTGACCGGTCCAAGACAGGATGGGCCAAACCACACACGATTGAAGGTTGAAGACTATAAGCCTTAGAACTGTAGCAAGTTAGCTTGAAACTATTGTGGAATGGGCTTCTCCTTGGATTGGTGATGTTGATATTCTGACGCAATGGAAATGACTGGGGGTACATACAAAGACACTCCGACGCTCAAGTCAATATCAATGTGAGGTGTATATATTTTTTAATTGAGAGATGCATGTACTTGTGATTAATCTCTCTGTATTTATAGTGTGCCTTGTGTTGTCTTTTGTAGGCGGCATCTCTTCTTATTGGTAATTCTGGGTGGCTGTCCTTCGGTCACAATTGATGTCTTTCTGGCTATTTCCTTTATGAGCAAGTCTAGACACTAGCTTATTTTTTTAGAGTAGTTGCAAGTTGTAGCTGTCTCATCTGTGTTGGCCTTTACGCGATGTGGACCTCAGCTGATTACTAAGAATTTCCTTAGTCTTTAAGTTTTATAATGCGGCTTTACATGGTAGTTTGCGCAATACTCGATGTGTGCATTGAGCGCAATGGGAGCATTGTGCCTACATGGGCCCTTTCTGAGCCTTTAACCTTATGAGCCTGTATGTTATCCAGAACAGATTTTAAGTTTTTCATGTTTAATTTGACTCTTTTTATGATAAATTAATACTATTTGGCTATTTGCTTTCATTATCCCGAACAAGTCATATGTCTTATGTAATAATATAACCTTAATATTTATTAAGATAAAAAATGTGATATTATTTTTAAATTAGAACACGTTATGTGATGGTTTCTATAGTAAAAGATGTAATGTTATTAGAGGTTTATATATTAAGAACAAAGCTGCTTATGATATATTACTTTTGGTTGAAGATTGTATTTAATCAATTTATTAAACGGAAAATTAATACTTTCTTCAATTCAATTCTCAGTTAAATTTTAAAAAGATTGGTTGTACAAGTGTCCAAAAAAATTTGAGGTCAGGGGAAAGCCCCAAGTTGCATGTTTGTTCACCAATGTCTTTTCGGTTCATTCTCTTTTATAATAATAAAAAAGAAAAAAAAAATTGCTTACAAATTTTTTTTATAATTTTTTGTAAATTATATTAAGTACTTTCAGAAATACATATTGTAACCTAGTATATTTTCGGAAATACATAATGTAGTTTGTAAATAATTTTTTTTTTATATAATCCTTCCCATAAAAAAAAATGAACCTAATCAATGTGAAAGAAGTTATTTTGTACGAGTACAATGTGAAATAAAAAATGTTTTTATACATTGACAATATTTTTTTTACATAAAATACAAACGAATACAATGTCTTTTTGTACGAAAACTATTTTTTTAAAAAAAATTAATAATGCTTTAAATAAATAAGTGTTTCGCGTAATTTATGTTCGATGAGGACGAACAAGATGAAGATAACAGTTGACAAACTTATAATAAGTTAAACAAAGTTGATTTTATAATTTCGTTTTTGTTGCGATGAAATATATATTATAAAAGATTAATTAACACAAACAGCATCGTAGTTTTTTTTAAAGGAGAACCACCGTTGAAATTTTGAAGAAGCCCATGAGAATCTTAACGAGAAAAAAAAAAGATGAAAAGTATATCAAGAAATTCGAACACGCATATTCTTATGGAATATTCCACAATTCAATTACTATTGAATATTTATAAAAAAATTCTCCCCTTATTCCGTTGTTGCATTGCACACATGATAGAT
This sequence comes from Gastrolobium bilobum, assembly GCF_033153095.1. Classification (NCBI taxonomy): domain Eukaryota; kingdom Viridiplantae; phylum Streptophyta; class Magnoliopsida; order Fabales; family Fabaceae; genus Gastrolobium; species Gastrolobium bilobum. The sequence continues at coordinate 165,406 of NW_026897333.1, forward strand.
ATTCGATAAGCCTGTTCAAAACGGACAACCTTCGCCATTCAAACCAATCACAGAGAAGCAGAGACGGTAAGCGTACAAAAAACTAGAAAGTAACAAAGTCTGGTGTCAGAAGGACAAAACAGTGATTTAAGTACAAAACATATATATATGGGTTTATCATCTATCATTTAACATGACCACAAAAATTTTCCTACACTCACAACATTTTGTGGGGCCTGCAGCAAAAAAAAAAAAAAACTTCGGCACGCAAAACGAATCTTTATAACATAACACAATCACTTTTCCTACAACATAACTCTTATAAAACCCTATATATATATTGATATAGTAATTAATGTTTATTAGAAAACATAATTAAATTTGTAATTTGATACCGTACGCATTCAAATATGATAATGTGGTTCTGTTTACCCCGACATTATTAAATCAAATTACAATAAAAAAAAATGAATTGAAAAATGGGAAGAAAATCTTCAAACCCCCGACCACCAAATCTCCGGCACAGTGAGAAACAGCAGACTTTAGTAAGAAAAGGTAGCAGTAGCACACGCGTATTCAGAAAAAACCTTTTTAATTAACACGCCGTCTTATGTAATCTTTCACTTAACAATTACTAGTATTTCTCTATCATAGTTTAATTTCGATTCACATGGGGTATAATTTTATTTTTAGGATTATATTTTAACGAAGAAGGTTATACTTACAATTTTTTTTTACAATTTTTTATAGCGGTTATCATTTATTGTGATTAATAATTAATTAATGAGTTTAATTTGCGAAAATCATAATCGTTGATTGGCGAAAATCAACGGTGTTAAGATATGGTTGTAAGAGGTTGTAAAAAAAAATTGTAAGTATAATTTTCCTCTATTTTAATATAATCAATCATTTTTGGTAACGTGTTAAACAGTGGCAAAGCCAGGATTAGAGGGGAAGGGGGCGAAAATTAATTTTTTTTGTCTTGCATAATATCAATATTTTCTCTACCAATTGACCTCATACATTCATGGAACTCATTTAGGTAATTTTTTTATCAAAATATTAACATTTAACAATATTTCAAAGACTGAAAAAATACTATTGATCGGGTCATATAGACATAAAAGTAGTTCAAAGCAATAATTAAAAAAAAAGGATAATGTCTTCATTCAACGTTAACATCAACTAAAACAATGATTTAACTATAATTTTTTTTAAAATAAATAAAAGACTGCAATTAAGTTGCTCCAAAAGTGAATCTTTTAAGTTAAAGCAAACTCATTTTCTATATATGAAATGAAACCACTATACAAAAAGAAATACAATCATGCAAATGACAAGCAAAGCAAAAATGCCAAAGGTTTCATTAACCAAAACATAGCAAATGAAAAAAAAAAAAGAAAAAAAAATGGTACACATAACACACACATTAGGTGAAGAAGTGGAGGTAGATTTCAACTTGGATCTCAAACCAGAGCTTCCAGAGGAAACATATTTAACAATAACAACAATATCACTTCTAGCCTACAACTACATCAATTTTTTTTTTTTCCAATTTTTTTTGGGGAGTGGCAGCCGCCCAGCCGCCCACCCTAACCTCTCCCTGGCTCCGCCGTTGGTGTTAAATATACACAACGACGGACCCTCTTGGTTGCACTTGTCTGCATTTGCAGACACAAACTTGGGAAAATTCTTTTTTCTTTTACTTGGGTGGGTGTTTTGTAAAAAAAAAAAAAAATTAGGAAAATTGAAAGAAAACAAATAAAGATGGGCCCAATCCAATCAACTCCTATAATTAAAAGCTTAAAGTTTAAACTCTAACTCATTATTTTGTCTATTTTTTATTTATTTAAACATAAACCTTATTAGCTCCAAATCTTAATAGACATCAACGATTCCTGAAATCCAATCTTCAACTAGTGGAGGAGAATCACACGTGATTTTTCATGTTTTTTTGTGAAGCAAAAGTGACCGATTTTGGATCAAATAGACATTGATAGAAGTGAATTTTTGATCAATTAACCTCAACAATTATACTATATTTTACAAATATTTTTTTGTGGTGTTTTTTTTTTTTAATTATCATTATCGATTATTTATTTAAAACTTTGGTTGATTCACCAAAGTTTTACTTTTGAAATGAAAACAAAAATTGAATCATGATCATAATCTTTAAAAAAAATTCGGGTGCGCTGCCCCCGCCCTAAAAATACAGACATAAAAAAAAAAAAATCCGTCACTGAATATACATGATTATATATACATATTAAATGTTCAAATATTATTGAGAACCCCATGAGGTGGTGCTGTGGCAATGCGTCCGATTGTAACGGGTCGTGGCAAGTGAGACACGCCTGAGAGATGAGAAGAGATGAGCGTGAAAACTGAAAAAGAAAAAAGAGGTGTGATGGTACTTGTTTGTTGTTGGTGATTCAGTGGATCCTGGGTGGTATTGTGTGAACTGTGAAGTATGGTATGGATTTATTGGCGCATGCATTGGTGCACGCTTTGGCTCGTGGATCCAGGAAATCACCGTAACATTGAGTCAAACAATAGTTAAATGAGGCTATGGCCAAGTCTAACCCCATCATCTATCTCCATGCAATTGCAAACACAACCACGCGACCTGTCTCTGTCGTTTCCTTATATAGCCCTCGTACGGTCACTGACCAAGGTGAGGGTAGGTTTTTGCTAATGCGGTACATAACCAAATGGGATAGAGACACGTGTCCATTTGTGGGTCCATTAGTAGCGGCTATCGCGGAGGTGTAGCCGCCAGTGGCGTGCTCTTTGGCTTGTCCTCATTGGAGTCTTATACTCCTTTTCCATATTTTGCGCTGATTCTTCTTTTCTTTTTATTTTAGTTACGCACTCCTATCATTTATTTTTTACATTCAACCCTTTTGAATTACCATTACCATCCTGTCTTGTAATTATAATTCCACCCCTTTGTAGAATCAACAAATTTTATGTGAATATTATGAAATGAAGAAAATGGGCATTTATTTATTTGTTGAGTTTGGGAAAAAAGAAACTGGGGTGGTGGAGTGAAATATGAAAGAGGGAGGTGCTAAATTGGAAAAATAGAGAATTGAATGCGCGTGGAGTGGAGTGAAGAAGGAGAAGCAGGATTGAAGTGAAAGCAGTACCGAGGTACAACTCCAACGTAGCCCGAGGGCAGTGAAGAACGTGGCCGTGCGTGATGAAATAGATTCCCTCCCAATTCCCACTCCAAGGCACATATATATTAGTCAACCCATATCATATAAACTATATTTCTACAAGTCTCCTCCTATACAGTGAGTACTTAGTAATTAGTATATTTATTATTTGGATTTTATAAGAATTATGTTGTAGGAAAAATGATTGTGTAATATTATAGAAATTCATTTTACGTGCTGTAATTTTTTTTTTGCTTCAAAAAGTGTGAACCCCACAAAATATTATGTGTGTAAAAAAAAAATTTATGTCATGTTAAATGATAAATAAAAATCCCTTATTTTTTTTGATTTGATTCGTTGGACCATTCTTTTTTATTTTCTATTTCCAGCTTCCTACCGGCTTCGCCATTGTCTTGTCAAAAGATATTTCATGGCTGCACGGTGTGTCCTACACTATACGTGCTATAATTAAGAGCATTTTTCATGTTTCACAAACGACGACGTTCCTTATCAATTTATTCTGACTTATGGGTCCATTGATTATTTTGTCCCCTTTTAAATACTAATTTATCACTTTATCTCATCCTCACATCATGTATTAATATGTCCATCTCCTCAAATTATGTATCAATCTATTATTGTTTGACCGATATTACTTGATCAATCTACCTATTTACTTGATTTTTTTTTTGGTTGAAAACCTATTTACTTGATTAAGTGTTGGTAAAACATGGATAAAGCATGAACAATATATAATTTGATAAAAGAGACATATTCATATATAGTTTGGAAGCAGTAAATTAATAAAAAAAAATCAAAACAAGAACATAATCATCAATCTTCACTTATCGCGTGTAATATATTTTATAAACTATTGAGATGAAATTTGGTTATTTTGTAAATTAAATAGGCATATATTAAGATCATAAATTTTCTATTAAAAAAAGACAGAATCATATTTTCCTTTTTGAAGAATGTAACTCCATGAATCTGTACAATAAGATTCAAAATAAGAATGTTAATGTACCTTTTTTTTTCTTCTTCTCACTGACAAACATAAAACTTTTGATTCTGAAATTAAATGCAAAATAATATTTCATTCCTTGCCATCAAATGAAATACAATATGCATACTTAATGGGGGGGAAACCAATGCTATCACTCAACCAAAGGTGAATGATTTTGGGTTTTGGGCCTATTAATTATTAGGGGGAAAAAATAAGAAGTGTTTTTCTAATGCGATAGACTCAGCCAAATTTTTCATTTATTTTTTAAAAATATGATAGGCTTTACCATATTTTTTGTCAGCGGAAGAAGACAAAATTTTGCTGTTGATGCAGAGATACAAAGTCCAAATTATAAACATTGATAATATGGACAATCATATATGCCATGGCAGTATCTAACTATATATTAAGGACAATATATGCCATGCCATGGTGGAAGAATGGTTGGTACCAAACTCTGTTTACATTAAGAGCCTGTTTAACATTTTTTTTTTACTAAGGGGCTGTTTAGATAGATTTATGAAAAAAATATTTTTTATCTCTTACTTATTTTAGAAGTATTTTTTATAAAAGTTAAAGCTATTTAGATTTTAAAAAAAATATTTGAGCTTTGAAAAAAATATTTGACTTTTGACTTCTGCTTTTTTTAAAAGTTAAAAATTTTAGCTTACAAAAAATGAAGATTTTTGACTTTTTTGTGTGACTTGTGTTGTTTTTAAAAGTAGAAATCTAAACGAACTTTGTAGTAGAAGTGTTTTTTTTTTTGAAAAAGAGAGAGCAAGTTTTGGCTAAAAAAACTTATCCAAACAGGCCCTAAAAGTTAAAAAAATGAGCTTTAAAGATGAAGCTACAAACTGTCTGATGATTATATAAAAAATTCAGCTTAAAAGATAATACAACCAAAAAAAGCTTTTCCTATAAGTTTTTGACTTTTGATTTTTTTTTTTCATCATAAAAAAACTTTTTTTATTATAAAAACTTGTTTAGTAAAAAGAAGAAGAGAAACTAAAAAAAGAGAAGGAAGCTGAAAATAAAACCTCTCAAACAAGTACCCACGTGGCAGCCAGCCAGTTGTAACGCTCGAGTGATTTGGAATGGGTTTCGATTTTGCTCTTTAGCGTGCACAAAATATTGGGTCCAAAACCATTTCGTACTCGTAACACAACTATTTTTTCTTACGTTTTTCCCCTAATGGGCCGAGGCAAGGGAAATTCTTAGCCTATATTTTTAAATTTCTACCATTAGGACTTTCTTTTCCACAGTATTTGTTCGGATAACAGATGCAAATATAATCTAAAGTTAATAATGCACGACCATTAATATAAATTAAAGATGATTCAATTGAAATTTTAAATATAAATAATTACATCTTTATTCATTGATATGTGATAAGATTTATTTAATTAAATTTAAACTTTTCAAATTAGAGCACATAAAATATAAAATTAATTAATTAATTAATTGATGTCACAATTATATTAAGAGAATATAAATTTAGAGGGAAAAATTCTATGTACAAATAATACGTGATATTTACCCGACTTCATAAACTGAGTTATACAAAATAAGAGAGAGATTGGATAGGTGTTTTATGTTTGCAATTTTGGTCCTTAAAACAACTGATGTTATTAAGAACCTTGTAACTAAGGTTAAGCTGATAGCTGAACGGAAATTTAGTCTTATATTTAACTGTTGTGTAAACATTTTGTGGTCTTACTAGAAAAAACATGTAATTGGTGTTATATGCTAAATTATTACTGAGAAAACATAAATCGGTTAAAAGCCAAGCCACTTAAATGAAGAGACTACTATTTAGTTACCCCTTTTTTTCATATCAAGAACTACTACATAACTCAACCGTACGAGTAATTTCATTTGAATTATTGAGGGCAATTTATTCTTCTTTGGAATTTCATTTAATATCAAAAGAAACCTGTCATTGATATTATATTCTGCATAGGTGAAAGTCCAATTTTAGAAATTTTCTCGGGCTTTCCTCACAACCAATTATTATAAACCGTCAACTCTGAGTCCTTTAGACATTAATCTGAACATTTGAAGGCCCAACTCTAGAGTTTCATAGCACATGGCCCATCATATATTCGGCTATCCACGTGGGTTATTCATTTAATATTTGAGAAACAATGTATCCTGATGTTCCAAGATTTTCTTATGATTTCATGTTAGTTTCTGTTTTATTATTGGCTTTAATGTTTTTATAGTTAATGTAGATAAGTTATTTACGTTCTCGCTCCCAGAATGATGTCATTTTGAGTTGAAAAATAAAAAAATTATAATAAAATAGATTATTATAACCCTGAAATAATTTATAATTTCAAAAATATCTTAATTTTCGCCTCAAAATGATGTCGTTTTTGGCTCAATTTAGATAACTTATCTATGTTTACTGTAGTAAAATTGTTCTTTACAATGCATACAAAAGGGATGAGAAAATCCTTGAACTTTGTAGTGTGACTTGAACATGATAATTAAAATCGGGATTTTACTTAAAATTGAAAGAAGGATAAAAAATCATAAAACGGAAAATCTTAAGGTAAAAAAATCGTAAAAATGTAAAAGCGTTTGAAATTTTGATAAAATTATTTTGATTAAAAAAATTATAAAATCGTAAAAGAAAAGATTTAAATTAGGATTTTAACTACTATGGACTTGAACATTATTTTGTATTTCTAACGGGGGAAGAGATGAAATTATGCCTGGTTCTGTCTCTTTATTATCAGAAACCAAAAGTGATACTTTGCATCTTTTAAAGTTTGTACTATGTTCAAGGTTACATGTGTATTGCTTGATATAATTTCAGGCTCATTTATTGCGTAAGATTGGCCATAGGTTTGCATTCTTTTTGGATCATGGGAATCGGAGGATATAATTTCAGGCTCATTTATTGCGTAAGATTGGCCATAGGTTTGCATTCTTTTTGGATCATGGGAATCGGAGGCTACTTAAGTTTCTTTTAAATAATAGTTCAGCCTGATAGTGTTTGATTTTCTCCTACGACTTAGCCTATATCAACAAGACTCGGCCTGGTACATACAGTTAAATAAATCAGACTCGACTTTGAATCAAGCTTATTTAAAAAGCAGGTCGTAGATTTTTTTTTACATATCTGGCTTATAAGCCTACATGTCGATCTATATCCTATTATTTATTTTAAATACATAAAATAATATTATTCATAGTAGTACCAAATGATAATAGATCAGTTAGTGCATGTGAGCTAGGTAGGTGGTGCAAGGACTTAGGTTCAATCCCCACCAATACCACCTTTAAGAGGGGCATAAGATCTGTACTGATCTCTACAATAACATCATAATCAACATTTAGTGCTGGAGGAAGAGTTATTGATGTTTATCGTTCTAGTTTGGCTAAAGATATCATCCAAGCTTTAATATGTGGAGGAGATTGGCTACATAATAAGTATGGCTTGAAGAAAAAACAAAAAGGCATAAATTTAATCAATTAAAATTATTTTATAATTTAATTATATTTTATTAAATTTTAATAAAAATCTAACTTTATTTCTTATGTAAGAAAAATCAACATCTCAGCATGTAAGATTGACTATATGAATGTATTAAAAGGTTTTTTGTTTCTTAATTTTTTTTTATTCTTTAATCTTATTTTTTATTTTCTACATCTATAAATTGTTTGACAACTTATGTAAACTTGGAATTGTGTTTGCAGGGGAAAGAAGATGATAAGAAGTTTTTGACTACTAAAAGTATCATGATGTGTTTGTCAGATCATATAGTTATTTTAATTTACACAGTATGGATTGGTTTGCTGGGTCTGATCAAATATATTTTATTTAGTTTGAGCATTTTGCTTCTGAAAGTGACATAAATGCAGATTGTGATGAGTTGTTATTGTGATTCATGGTTCTGTTTGGATGTTGAAATTGTGATTTTTGTTTTAACAATAGATTTTAAGTATTTTGTGAAGTTGATTCATGGTTCTGCTTGGAAGTTAAAAATTAACAGGCCAACGAGTCATGCCAGGTCATTTTTTTAGAAATGGGTCAAGCCAAGCTAATAATTAGACTGATACTATGCTATCGGGTCAGGCCAATTGAAATTTTTTGACATAGGCTTGAATATTTTGAGACAAAGCTCGGGCCATCGCAGCTCACTTTTACCCCTACTTACAACAATATTATTGCTCCCTTAAATGGAATATAAGAGCCCTTTGGAATACATAAAAAATACTTTTAAATAAAAAAATTATTTGGATGTTAAAAATAATAAACACTTTTATATATAAGATTATCAAAAAGGATATATGATGGTCGTAATGGTAGTGGGGTGGAGTAAATAGAATTGGATAGAGTATTTGGAGTGGGGTTAGGATAAAATTGAATTTTCAAAAAATTATTTGACTTTTATTTTCTAATTTTTTTTCAAAAGCTAAAAAGGGTTAGAAGTATTATTTTAACTCTTTTTTTAAAAAAAAAAATCACATCCAAACATCCTCCAAGTATATGGAATAGGAGAACAGTAGAAGTTGTTGCAGATTGTATTAGATAATAAAATGGAATTTTCAATATTATTATATAATGTTAAAATTTTCAAACAATAATTAATAATTAAAGTGATAATTTTTATTTTCTTATTTTATAAATTTTGTCATTAAAATTGTGATTATTCATCTATGAATGAATGATTGAACATTTTCTCATGGTCATATTAAAATAAAATATAAGAAGACCCATTCCCATTTTAATGTTTTTTATTATTGTTGTTGTTTTGAAAAGAAAAAAAAAACAGGTAAAAAGAACTAAAAAAAAGCTTATATGAGGGAAAATCTTACAATACAGGAAAATGACATGAATGTGATTTGGCCCCCGTTGTTTCATTTTAAAAAATTTGACCTTTGGTTAAGTAATGGTAAGGGTGATTGATTGACCGATTGTTATTAGGGAATTGTTTTTATTATGTAACATAATCTAAAAGTATCTTTCTACACACATAAATTTATATGGGACTTATTTTAAATTTTTTCTCTTTTTCCTATTCTCTCTCCTCTCTCCTCCTTTTGTGAGAGTAGGAAATTTGCTTTTAGGTTATGTTACATAACAAAAGCAATTCCCTCGTTATTAATGTTGTCAAAATTGAGTTACTACACAGAATAAAAGAGAATAGTAAAAATTTAAATCATAGAACCGACGCAAAATATAAATTTTTATTACTTAAGGTCAAGATACAAATATATATATATGGTAAAATCATTTCTGCAGACGCTTTACGTACTGCAACAACAGATGTATGGTTATGATTCCTCATATTTAATGTTTTCATCCTTTGTATGGTTATGATTTTCAGCATTTAATGCTTTCAAGTATATATTATGGCAAGTATTTGATTATTGCACGTACAACAGTTGCAGAAATGTAAACCCCTATATATATATATGTGTGTGTGTGTGTAAAAAAAGAAAATCATATAAGTCATTACTCAAAATTAAATAAATAATTTAATATTTAAAAGGTATAATTAAGTCACATAATTATATAAGATATAAGTCCAAAAATAAAATAAAAAAGTTTAACAACTCCTATAACCTATGATGCACGGACACTGACACGGGACACGACACGACACGCCGACACGTTAATTCTAAAAAATACATATTTTGACACGTTGGGAGACATTTTGATATTAAATAATATTTTTAATATATATATTATAATTTGTATTTAATAGATATAACAGTCCATAATAAGTCATATAACCAATCAAATATTTAAATTTCATAACATAAATATAAAAAAAAATAATTTTTCGTACCTTGTTAATTTTTTATGTCAAATTTCATAATTGAAAAAATTAATTTATAAATAATTTTTTTATTTTTAGTTAATAAAATAAAATTAAGACTAAAAAAAAAAAGATACATGTTCGAGCGTTGACCACGTGTCCGAAAATGTTAACTGTGTGTTGGAAAAACGTGTCGAAGTGTGTCAGAGAGTTGACCAAGTGTCCCAAAATATTGATCACATGTCGGATGCGTATCCGAGCGTGTCGGAGCGTGTCCGACAATTTTTTTTTAAGAAGCGTGTCCGTGCTTCTGAGCCTATAACTAAGTTCTAAAACATCAAAAGAATAAAATTTAACAACTCTTAAATGAAAATACATTAGTCTCGCCCGAAGGGGTTTTTTTTTCAATTAGCTAGAAAAAGGTATTATGCATTTGATTTGGGGAAATGAAAATAAGATTTTTTTTATTTAAAAAAAATAAAAATAAGACCTTAAAAATTGACGTGGTTAAGTTTTTTGTTTTAAGTAAAAACATAAAAACTTGCGTTTATACGTTTTTACTTGGAGTTTTTATCAGTTCTTACCGAGGAGAGTTTTTACTTGTATTTTAACACGTATCACTTCAGTAAAAACGTGAAAACGTAAGTTTTTCTGTTTTTACACTAATTTTTAACAACAATGATAGTTGTATCTAATAAAAGAGAGCGCTAAAACTTGAATTGTAGCTTTTAACTTCTAGTCTTGTATTTTGTATTTCTTTTGACCCGCTTAAAAATATAAGAATAATTAAAAATAACAAAATAAGAGGATGTTTTTTTGTTAGAAATTAATCATCGTTCTTAATATTTTCCAGCCAAATTTTGAGGTTGTTCAACAGATTTCACTTTTCATGTTCGATCTTGTTTGGGATCAGCCAATCCACTCACATGTTCAATTCATTTTTTTTTAATTAAAATTGAGCAGCTGAAAAAGAAAAAAATAATAATTTGATAATTGTATTTGCAATTTTGTTGATATATCTCATTTCGTAATTTTTTTCCTTTGCGTGCTTAATTAAATAGTTGAAAAAATATATTTTAAGGTTTTTAGTGTCCGTTTGGATGAGCTTTTCAAAAAAGTATTTTTTATGCGCTTTTTTACCTTTTTGCTCCTCATTAATTATTTAATAACAATTTTGCCCCTTATTGCAAACTATCTACCAATCTGCCCCTCTTTAATCGATTAAATCAAAAATTTAGTCGATTAAATGGTCAAATGAAGATTTAATCGATTAAATCATCAACTTAATCGATTAAATCTTTCTCTTTATCAGAAGAACAACCTTATGTATGGGAGATTTTGCCTATTTTGATCATTTAATCGATTAAATTTTTTATTTAATCGATTAAATAGGGGCAGATTAGTAGATAGTTCTGAATAAGTGGCAAAATGATTATTAAATAATTAATGAGGGGCAAAAGGGTGAAAAAGTCATTTTTTATGCCTTGCTTTTTTTAAAATAACATTTTTTAAAAGGTAAAGTTATTTCAGGTTTGGATGTATGATCTGAAAATTATTTTTATATAAAAAAATTACTTGGATGTTAAAATAAAAAAAAAAGCATTTTTATATATAAAATTACAAAAAGGATCTATAAAAAAAAAATTAACAAATTTTTGGGATTTATGGAAATAAAATTTTTGAAATGTGAATATCAGAAAAGACGTTCCACAAACTACTCTAATGCTATAGGAAAATGTTTGATTATAAAGTGATAGGTTGTTAAAAGACCTAATTAAAAAATAACATGACAATGAGATAAGAAGAGATAAAATAGATATGATAAGATGAGATTAAAATTGTATTTTAAAAATGGGTTTGTTTTTTCTGATGTTACTTTAGATAACTTTATCTAATGTTCATCAAAACGACATCGTTTTGGGACGGAAATCATGGTATTTTTGTAATTTTAATTTAATTCAGGGTTATAATAGTCTTTATCACTCTAATTTTTTAATTTTTCAACCCCAAAACGACGTCGTTTCGATGAACATTAGATAAAGTTATCTAAAGTAACATCGGAAACTTTTTTTCCTTTAAAAATTTATATTATCTTTTAGTTTCGTTTTTTTCAAAAGTAACCAGCTCCTAGCCCCAAAAAAAATTAGCATTTTAAATTTTATTTTAAATTTTATTTTTAAAAAAAGTTTTTATCCAAATATCTAAACATTCTCAAAAGAATTTTTTTTTAAAAAAAAAAGTAATTTTTTTTGGAACAAAAGCCCATCCAAATGAACACTTAATAAATTATGCAATTAGATAAAAATAACTGTTTAAAACATACGTTTAAATGACAATAATATTAAGTTTTCACAATTTTTCTTTTCTTTCTGATTGTAATTAAATCAATGATTACAAAATAAAATTTCTGATAAATTTTGGTTATTTTTTGTCGCATACCCTCTAGACCATTGTTGTTAAAATCTCGATTTATCACTACGATTTTACGTTTTTACGATTTTTTTCATCAAAACGATTTTACTAATATTCCAAACACTTTTACGTTTTTTACGATTTTTTTACATTACGATTTTACGTTAAACGATTTTTTAATCCCCTTCCGATTTTACTTAAGATCTCTATTTTAACAACATTGCTCTAAACACGCTATAATAAAGAAATTGCTATGAACTATTTTCCTAATTTTATACTATGATCTCATTAAGGATATAAACTAATTAATTATTAATTTTATGACTAATTATTAATCATTTGTAATCAATATTCTAACATGTACTGAATACAGTAACGAAAATTTAGTAATGCTAAGGGTCTGCATGACAACCTTGCCGGAATCAATTCTTTCTTAATTTATGTTCCTGAGAATAGAAATGAATAGGAAACTCGTTTGGTATAATCGATTTTTTTTTTTTCCCGGGATGAACCGGTTTAATTTTTGTGCTAGGGAACAGAAAAAAGAATCAAAAAATTTCTGCTTTTTTGTTTCCGGGCACAAAATGAGAAACACTTATCTCTCTTAATCACTATCCACCTCTACCATCATCACTACCCCCACCATCATCCCGAACACGACTGCCACCACCATCGTCGCCGCCATCATACCACTTGTGTCGTCGTCACCACCCCTCACCACCACGATGTTATCGCCACCATTATCACCACGTCCACCCATCACTACCACCATGCCACCGTCATCACCACCACAACTACCATCCCCGCCACCACTATCACTGTCACCGTCACCGTCACCACTACCGCCATTAACCACCACCACCACCATCATCATCGCAATCACTGCTATCACCGCCACCATCGCCATCACACGCCATTCCCACCACTACCATTGTCGCAGCCGCTACTGTCACCATCATTTTCATCGTCGCCGCCACCAACCACCACCACCATCGTCATAACCATTACCGTCACCACCACCACCACCACCATCGCCGCCTTTACACCACCCCCGCCACTACCATCACTGTCACCTAACACCACTGCCACCACCACCACCATGATGCCTTCACAACCACCACCACCATGCCACTGTTACCATTGTTGTCGCCACCAACCACCATTGTCATAGCCATTGCCGTCACCTCCACCACTACTATCCCCACCACTACCGTCGCCGCCGCTGCCATTGTCGTAGCCACTGCCGTCACAACCACCACCACTATCTTCACCACGTCACTGCAACCAACACTATCGTACCATCTCCGCCACCACCACCACAACCCACACCATATGGAAAGGAAAGTGATGATCCAGAATTTTTTTATATTTAATAGAATTATTTTTTATTATATTATTTGTTGTATTATCAAACACAATTCTCATTCTCGGAATAAAAATAGAACATGTTATCATACACATTTTTTTTTTCTCAAGAACTGTTCCAAGGCACAAAAATAGAAAAGAATTGTTTCTTTTCAAAAACATTGCTAGGGAATAGAATGGTTGTCATGCACACCCTAAGTCTCGTGTCAGCAATTCGTAAGAGTTGGGACTATACATTAATAGTAAAAGGGTTCAATCTTAATAAATGCTTTCCAACCCGAATTCCTTTCTTTTATCTCCCACCCCCTCTTGCTAGACCTACAAAGACATCATTTAGGGTGAAATATCTATTGTACATTCGTTACACTTGCACCCTGTTTTGGTGCGAAAAACCAATTAAAATGGAGTATTACCTGTAATTTTCATATGGAGGACAAAATAAAATATTTTTTTAGTGCATATGTCAATTTCTGAATGGGAGGTGTACGTGCGACAGATGTATACAAAATAATCTCAATGAAGTAAATGAATATCTATATATTATTATACATATAAATAGACTTGGCTGTGCAATTATTGCACAAATTTAATGGTTCTAAATTTTCCTACAATTTTGACAACATTGTGTAGTATTCCGAGCACTAACGAGGGTGGAGAGTGATCGTCGGTGCGAAAGGGAACTATGTGAAAGGGCATAGACAAGGAGCGTCTCCTGACAGGCTTCTAGCTGGGGTTACATGAGTGAATCAAATCGACGCCGAAATAGAGATTTCAAAGACTGTGCAAGTATGAGACTGCATAGTTGGAGATTGCTTATAAGAATTAATTAGTATTACCTATACTAATAAGATGCATTTACTTTTCAATAGCCTGAAACGAAAGAATTCCATAGTTAAGCGTTCTTGACTTGCAGTAATTCTAAGATGGGTGACCTCCCGAGAAAAATGTGCGAGTTGTTGGGAAATTCGTTCCCTCAAACTCCAATGTCAAGCGGGTCTAGGGGAAGCCCGTGGCGGGGAACCACCACCAATGAGCTAAGGCTACACCAACCGTAGCAAGTGGATCCGACACCATGTCTCAACCCAAAACCTTAACGCATTGGGTTCATGGGTCCTTTCACTTATATACTCTTCACTTAGCTCATTACCAACCAATGTGGGACTCATAACACTTGAATATCTCAACAATCTCCCCCTCAAGTGTGAAACCCACCATTGATATGCTCCCCCTCAACCGAGTACCCGAAGCGCAAAGTACTCGACCCGCCTCCTAACCAATCACTAGGCTAGCTCGAGCCCAATCCGGCTATGATACCACTGTTGGGAAAACTCGGTTCCCTCAAGCTCGGCTAAGTAGCCTTAGTGCGGAAGTCAATCAACAAGATCCTGATCTCAGATCTCGGCAATACCTCGGCCTGAACTTCACCAGGTCGGGTAGCGCAGCGGAAAATCAAAACGAAAACAAAAGAGAGAGAAGAAGAACACAACCAGATTTAACGTGGGAAAACCTTCTCCTATAAAGAAGTAAAAAACCCACGGGACCTAGTCCAGATCAGAAATCCACTATGAAAATAATGGTTACAACGAATCAAATACACCAATGTGGTGGTTAACTCAACCTCTCCAACAATGGTGATAATCAAACTACCCTAGAGATGTTTCACTCAAACTCTCTCTAGAGATCTCTCAAATGCAAAGCATAAAGCTTTTGCTCAAACAATCAAATAATTCTCTCAAATTTGTTCTCTCAAATCTGACCTAGCCTCCACCCACAACTAATGAGTATATATATAGGAGGTGGAAATTAGGGTTAGGGTTTTTAGGAAACCCCTCAAATGGGCTTGGGCTTAGCATTGAAGGAGGAAGCCCAAAAAATCTCCCCCTCCGACTTCAATGCGTCGGCTTCAGCATCAACCCGGCTCCTTCACAGCAGTCTTCAAATTTTCTTGTTGGAACCGGCTTTGTCATCATGTCGGACCAATTTTGGTCACTGTGCACCTTGACGAGTTCGAGCTCACCACCTTCCACCACATCCCGGATGTAGTGATACCTCACATCAATATGCTTAGTGTTGGAGTGATAGGTTGAATTCTTCGCAAGATGGATTGCGCTTTGATTGTCACAACTCAGCTCGTACTTGTCTTGATCATGGCCAAGTTCCATGAGGAACTTCTTCATCCACAGCATCTCTTTGCTTGCCTCAGTAGCGGCAATGTACTCAGCCTCAGTTGTAGACAGCGCAACACATTTCTGAAGTCTTGATTGCCAAGAGACAGCTCCTCCGGCAAATCTCATCATGTATCCCGTCGTCGACTTCCTCGAGTCGGCGTCTCCCCCTAAATCAGAATCTGAGTAGCCTTGCAACTCGTCTTTGCCTTCTCCAAAACGGAGACATATGTCGGTCGTACCTCGGAGGTACTTGAAGATCCACTTCACTGCTTCCCAGTGCTCTTTGCCGGGGTTTGACAAATACCGGCTTACCATTCCAACAACATACGCCAAGTCGGGTCTAGTGCAAACCATTGCATACATCAAGCTTCCGACGGCGGATTGGTAAGGGACCTTCATCATTTCATCTTTGTCTTCATCAGATCTCGGACATTGCTTTTGGTTCAGCTTTATGTGTCCGGCTAGGGGGGTGCTCACTGTTTTGGCTTTGTCCATGCTGAATCTCTTCAAAATCTTCTCAATATATTTCTCTTGACTCAGCCACAGTAGCTTCTTCTGTCTATCTCAGATGATCTTGATTCTGAGAATCTGCTTTGCAGGGCCAAGGTCCTTCATTGCGAAGGACGAGCTCAACGCCTTTTTCAAGGCGGCTATCCTCGATTTGTCTTTCCCTACAATAAGCATGTCGTCAACATATAACAACAAGATCAAAAAATCTCTGGCCTCATACCTCTTCACAAATACGCAGTGGTCGGCTTCAGTCTTCTTAAACTTATGATCAGTCATGAATGATTCAAATTTCTTGTACCACTGCCGAGGTGCTTGCTTCAAGCCATAGAGGCTCTTCTTCAACCGACATACCAAGCCTTCTTGGTCTGGAGCTTCGAACCCTTCTGGTTGCTCCATATATATCTCTTCTTCTAAATCACCGTGAAGAAATGTCGTCTTCACGTCCATTTGCTCCACCTCGAGGTCCATCGAAGCCGCCATGGCTAACACGGTTCGGACCGAGGTCATTTTCACAACAGGCGAAAAAATCTCCTCAAAATCAACTCATTTCTTCTGATTGCAGCCTTTCTCTACAATCCGGGCTTTGTATCTCGGCTTTTGCCCGTTCTCTTCATTCTTAATCTTGTAGACCCATTTGTTTTTCAAAGCTCGTTTACCTTTAGGCAACTCAGTCAGCTCATAAGTCTGATTCTCGTGCAGAGACTTCATCTCGTCTTGCATTGCCTTTTCCCATTTTTCTTTCTCTGAGCTCGTCACAGCCTCGTCATAACTCTGAGGCTCACCGTCTTCAGCAACAACGGTGTATTCATCAGATGGGTATCTCGTAGAGGGTCTTCTTTATCGAGTAGGATATCTCGGCTGTTCTTCAGCTTGAGAACCCGGTTCATCATTCTCATCCCGGATCTCATCATCAACTCGGACCTCAATGTCTTGGTCATCTTCAGCTTGTTGCTGATCATCATTTTCTTGATTTTCTCCCCCTGCTTCAGCTCGGACAGGAGGGATGGGTTCTTCACGTCTGACAATAACCCGGACTTTGGGCTTCGAGATGTCATGAATGTTCTCATGCTCATGAAAAATCACATCTCGGCTTCTCACTATCTTCTTATTGATTGGATCCCAAAGTCGGAACCTAAACTCACATCTCGGCGAACCAAGATAAATGCATTCTTTGGTCTTTGCATCAAGTTTGGCCATTTCATCTTTAGGGATATGCACGAAAGCTCGGCAACCAAACACTTTCAGTTGATTGTAGGCTGCTTTCCGACCTGTTCAGACTTCTTCTGGAATTTCTCCTTCAAGTGGCCGTGATGGTGAGAGGTTGGATAACATGCTTCGGACCTTCTCTTCAATAGTTCTGTTCATCCGTTCAGCCAATCCATTCAGCTGAGGTGTCTTGGGGGGCGTCTTCTCAAGTCGAATCCCGGCCGCTCTGCAGTATGCATCAAATGGGCCGCAATACTCACCACCATTATCAGATCGAACCACCTTCAATTTCTTGCCAGTCTCCCTTTCAACCATTGCATGGAATTCTTTAAAGGTTTGGAGTACCTGGTCTTTAGATTTCAACAAATATACCCACACTTTGCGGGAATGGCCATCAATGAATGAAACAAAATATTGAGCTCCTCCAAGAGATCTTTCCGACATGGAGTAAACATCAGTATGGACGAGGTCAAGAATATTCCTGCGTCGTCTTGGTTGATCCGGTCTCACAAAAGAAACCCGGTGCTGCTTTCCAGCTAGGCAGTGCATGCAACTCTCTAACGCTTGGCCTTTCAACCCGGTCAGTAATCCTTTCTTGTTCAGGATCTGTAGCCCTTTCTCGCTCATGTGGCCGAGGCGCTTGTGCCATAGCTCCAAGCTAGGTTCATCTCGAAAAGAATTGGCTTCTCCGCCATTGATTTTTCCTTGCATCACGTACAAGGAGCCTTTCTTCTTACCTCGAGCCACGACCAAGTTTCCCTTGGCCAGCTTCCATCTCACACTACCGAAGTAGTTCACTAACCCGGCATCATCAAGTTTGCCTACCGAGATTAGGTTCAAACGCATGTCAGGAACATGCCTTACATCTTTGAACACAAGTCGGCATCCGACATCTGTGGTCAGAGTTACATCACTGACACCAACAATCTTGCTGGTCACCTGATTTCCCATCTTCACGACTCCAAAATCACCACCTCGATAAGAGGAGAAAAAACCTTTGTGTGGAGTAACGTGGAAGGAGGCACCAGAGTCAACAATTCAGGTGCAGTCATCAAAAGCAACATTCAAATAATTATCCTCACCAAGGAGGAATATCTCAGCATTAGGGTTTGCAGCCACCGCAGTGGTGCTCTTGTCTTCCCTCTTCTTGGGAATAATCTGATCCGGCTTCACAGAGCCGTTCTTCTCATCATTCTGTAGGGTCCAGCAGTCTGGCTTCTTATGGTCTGTCTTTCCACAGTAAAAGCACTTCAACTCATATTTCGGCTTTGACCGACCTCTGGACTTGTCTCGTCTGTCACGACCTCTACCTCGGCTTTTGCTTCTACCGCGGGAGTCAGATTTCCCTTTATTCTCAGCAACGTTGGCGTCAGACGTACTCGAAGTACCTCGTTCTCTTCTCCTGGATTCTTCGCCCAGGAGGCTGTCTGTCACGACATCCATCTTCAATTTTCCATCTGGAGTCGAGTTATTCAGGGTCACCACCAGAGTATCCCAGCTTTCTGGCAGCGAGCTCAATAGCAGCAATGCCTGTAATTCTTCATCAATTTTCATATCAGCCTTTGACAGCTGATTCACAATACCTTTGTAGGTGTTCAGGTGTTCAATCATGCTCATGCCGTCCCTGTATTCAAGCTTAACAAGTCGGCGAACCAGGTGTGCTTTGTTCCTGGGAGTCTTCTTCTGAATCATGGATTCTAGCTTCGTCCACAACTCATACGCGTTCGTGAATTCGGACACGTGCTCAAAGAGGCTTTTATCAATATATTTCCTGATCGTGGCTACCGCCTTCCGACTCAGGATCTCCCACTCCTTATCAGTTTTGCCTGCTGGTCTCTCATCAAGGATAATGGGCTCATGCAGATCTGTGCAGTAGAGATGATCTTCCATCATCGGTCTCCAATAAGTGAAGTTGTCTGCGGTCAACTTGAACATATCTCCATCATGAGTTATGCCACTGGTCTCCATCTTGTCTCCTTCAGAGCCCGTCGAACTCGGGCTCTGATACCACTGTTGGGAAATTCGTTCCCTCAAACTCCAATGTCAAGCGGGTCTAGGGGAAGCCCGTGGCGGGGAACCACCGCCAATGAGCTAAGGCTACACCAACCGTAGCAAGTGGATCCGACACCATGTCTCAACCCAAAACCTTAAGGCATTGGGTTCATGGGTCCTTTCACTTATATACTCTTCACTTAGCTCATTACCAACCAATGTGGGACTCATCACACTTGAATATCTCAACACGAGTAAAGAAAAAACACATTGAAAAGTCCCGTGTTTGTATGTGGGGATATTTATTGATTCTTGAACCGTGATTATAACAATATAAGGTTGAATCAATGGTGATAAAGAAATAGAAAGAAAAAATATTTGGATAATTTTTTTTAATATCATCACCGTTGATTTGTTTATTAATGGTTAAGATCCTCTCATGTAGCCATATTATATTAAATAACACATAAGATGAACAATTATTGCCACCACAAGTTATAATAACTTTGGAGAGATCAATATTCTGTGTTGCTAAGGTCTAGTATGGAGTCAAAGTCAAATTGAATCATGATAATTAAATTGATAATCGATAAGAGTAAATAGAAAGAATTGAATTCTGATTAATAAGTATAAATTTTGCTAGTTGCAAAATAAGCCATATAACATAGAGAAAATTGTTTATCCTTTTAAATGACATAACTTATATCCTTTCACTCTCACAAAGAGGTGGGACCCACACCTTTATTTTTTTTGTCAACTCTCTCTCCTCCTTTATCTATATCTTTCTCTCTCTTAAAATGACATAACTTTACATCCTTTAAAATGACACACACTTTACCCTATAAAATAAAACAAACTATATTGCTCCAATGTCAACGACCGTGATAAGTATGAAAAGTTAAGGCGAAAACTTTTTCAACCAAAAAAAAAAAGGCAAAAACTTCTATACTAGGAAGAAGTGGGGAAACATATGGGAACAGTGACCAAAATATTACTGTTCACCAACTTTTTTACCTAAATGTCACGCAAACAATGTTATTTTTCAATATGTCACGCGTACAAGTTCGCTACTAGATGAAGAGAACTAGGTGACAATCAATACCTCTCTGCTATGATAAAAACAGAACACATGGCAGTGTCATAGAAGTTCGCTAGAAATAATAGCAAACTAAGGAAAAATAATTTGATACACACAAGTTCGCTACACTAATTAGCGAACTGTGTGCCCATAATTAATACCCATGCGTACACTGTTTGCCTTGTCTTTGTGTGCTTTAATTTTATGCTTTGCGTTTTTATGTTCAATGCATTTCTGAACAGATTTTCAATGTTTCTAACTGACTAATAGGAACTAAAGACTTTTTCAGGTATCAATTCGATTTGTATTAATTTAGAAATAGAAAGCCACATAGTTCGCTACCTAATGTAGCGAACTTATATGTGTCAGGTTACTTTTACTTAGTTTGCTATTATTCCTAGCGAACTTCTATGATACTGTCACGTGCTCTGTTTTTGTCAGAGCACATGGATATTAATTGTCACCTAGTTCGCTACACCCAGTAACGAACTCGATGGCCACCAAAAACATGTCACATCAGCAAATCGAGTTCGCTTGATACGGTAACGAACTCGGACACGTGACATTTTAAAAAATAACACTGTTCGTGTGACATACTGGTAAAAAAGTGAGCAATGTATGGTACATTGGTCACTGTTCCAAACGTATGCCCCTATACTTAAAAAAAATTATTCTTTTTACTTACAAATCAAATATATTATTTTTCTTAAAAATTTATTCCCCTATTAGTCTATTATCTATAGTTTTAAAATTTGGCCTGGTCAAGTGATCATGGACTGACGTTAGCCAATGGGTTATTGGCTCATTATTAAGCTATAAGCTGAATAAAATAAAATAAATTTATATTTAATATAGATACAAAGTTTTATAAATATTTACGCACATTGACTTTTTTAGAAAAATTTAAAGGTGAGAAAAAAAATAATATCTCCATTTCTCATGTTCACAAAGAGATTTATATTTCAATAACAAAAATAAAGAGGTAGTAACCCATTATTTCTTTTGTTCGACTCAGCAAGAGGCCTAGGTCAAAGACTCAATGGACATTTAAACACAAACCTTAAATGGTCCAAAAGAAAAGAGCCCTCTTTACTTCAGTCAAAGAACAAACCCTAGGGGGCTTACTTTATAATTTGCTCCTTTTCCCTGTGACTAAAACACATCAATCTGCATTTACTAAAAAAAACACACACACACACACACACAAAAACACTTCAATATGCAACAATTCCACCAAAGTTCAACTCCTCACATGTTGGAGTCACTGCTTGCTTGCTACAAAAGCACACACACTCTCCTTGATCAAGGCTGCGACAGTATGGTTGTACGACGCAGTGGTTGAGGTTCGGCAAATTATTATTTATAACTAGGTCCTACCTACGGAATTCAAAATTATAACTCATAATTTTCTTATTATGGTTCCAGATCCAGTTTTGTCCTATGATAAGATTGGAAGACAAGACAGCTCTATTGTTTTGTACGTTTCTATTTGGTGCTTGGCTAATGGAGCTCATAATTGTGCTTACACCCGATACATACATACACAAATATATAAATATATATATATATATATATATATATATATATATATATATATATATATTTCATGGTGTAGAAATAAAAGTATAAGTGGGACCCACAGATAAGAGGAGAAAAAAAAAGAATTGTGGGACTCAACCTCTTTTTGTGTATGTAGGAAAATGTCGTTTTGTTTATTTATTTTCTTATATTAATATATATATACCTTTGAATGGTTATGATTCCATTTTTCTCTCTCTTCCTTCATTACCATTGATCTATCTTTGTACGGTTATGATTTTTTAGCTGGAAATAAAATTATCTCCGGCAACTGGAGAAACGATAAGCCCATATATATATATATATATATGGTTCATTTTTTTACCGTCAATGTAGATAGCTTATCTACAGTGAGCCCAAAACGACGTCGTTTTGAGGCAGAAATCAAGGTATTTTTGTAATTATAATTTATTTCAGAGTTATAATAGTCTTTTTCATTATAATTTTTAAATTTTTCAATCAAAAACGACGTCATTTTGGGAGCGAATGTAGATAGCTTATCTACATCCACTTTAGAAACATTAAAGCCATATATATATACGGGAAAAATATTTTTGTAGCCACTTTAAATAAGGTTGTCTACAGTTACCCCATTTTAATTAAGTATGACCGGTCATACATTAAAAATGTATTTTCTCTCTCGTCACGTCCGCCGACAGAAAAAAGAACAGCTTTATTGTTATAACTAAATATGACTGGTCATACTTAGTTAAAAGGGGTAATATATATATATTTATATTTATATTTATACGTGGATGTCAGGCGGGTTCAGGGATGGCGGGGGCCACCATCAATGGACTAAGGCTACATCAATGGACTAAGGCCACCAGGTGTAGCCTTAGTCCATTGATGGTGGCCCCCGCCATGGGCTTCCCCCTGGACCCGCCTGACAGTGGTATCAGAGCCGGGTTGGGCTCGAGCTAGCCTGGTGATTGGCTAAGAGGCTAGTTGAGTACTTTGCGCTTGGGGTACTCGGTTGAGGGGGAGCTTACCAATGATGAGTTTCACACTTGAAGGGGAGATTGTTGGGATATTCAAGTGTGATGAGTCCCACATTGGTTAATAATGAGATAAGTGAAGAGTATATAAGTGAAAGGACCAATGAACCCAATGCCTTAAGGTTTTGGGTTGAGACATGGTGTCGGATCCACTTGCTACAGTTGGTGTAGCCTTAGCTCATTGGTGGTGGTCCCCGCCACAGGCTTGCCTCTAGACCTGCCTAACAGTGGATAATATTTCTCTTATTTATTCAACGTGAGAGAAGTTTTTTTTCCTACAATAATAAGAAATGTGTAGCTCATAAGTTAAAAAAAAAAAGAATTTTTTTTTTTTATGTGTCTATGACATGAGATAGTTATCTTTAAAGTTGGAGAAAACAATTTTTCTATATATATATGAGATAGGATCATTTAACACAAGTGTCAAATTTAAAGTTTGACACCTCATCTAAAAGCGCTATTAAATCAAAAAAGATCAACAACTCTGATTTGTAAGCATGTGACACCATTGATCTTTTTTAATATAACGGCTCTCAGATGAGGTGTCAAAAGATCCTACCCACATATATATATATATATATATATATATATATATATATATATATATATATATATATATATATATATATATATATATATATATATATATTAAATTAAATATTTTATGTCAAATATTACAAAATAGAAAAAAATTATACACTTTAAAATTTATTCTAGCTTTTATTACTTAATTATTCAATATATTTTTTTAAGAAAATAATATAGTATTTTTCTATTTTAAAAGAATACCGAAACAATATCTTTAAAAGAATACCGAAACAATATCTATGGTGTAAACTCTAAAGTCTAAAGTCCAAACAGTCACTCGGTCAAAGTGTCCCATTGAATTGCTGACAGGGCTTACTATAGTAAACCAAGATCGTTTTGCTGACAGAATAATAATAATATTCTTTTATAAACTTTTTTCAGAAACTGTTACACTGATAAAATAAAATAACCAATAGAATAACGATAATGACATAAATAAAAAATAAATGCCGCAAATATATAAAATGCTAGTAGCTCTGCCTCTTATTTTCGTTCTATTTTTTGGTCTATTTTACTACCTCATTTAAAAGTAAAAAACAAACTGTACTTTACACAAACAAATACACCAATCCTTATTCGCCCTCCTCCTTCACCATCTCTGTTCTCTAGCTGTTAAGACATCCATAAAATATTTAACAGCATGAAATGTGTTGATTCCATTCCTTAAAATCTTGCATCTTCCACTCACCATCCACCTTATATTCTTTGCATCCTTTATGATCAGTTTTTATTTTATTTTTTCGTTTTCCCTATCTATCTTCCTGCTTCCTTCATTGGTATTCCCTTGAGGTGGCACCTTCCCTAAAACACACAACGTCCTTTTCTAGAAAGGCATCCTATGAATGATGCTAAAATTCCCAACCAACATCACTACAATAGCTATACTCCACAGGTTTTGTTTAGCTTCCTCCTTTTAGCATCTGGGCTATTATGTGAAGAATTTGCACATGATCCAGCATTTGAGTCATCACTTTTGTAGCTGAAGCATACAGCATCCAACACCCCTATTGGGCTTCGAGGCACACAAGGGACAGAAACTGAAGCACTAGTATCCTTAGCACAACCACTGTTTGATGAGAGCTCCTGGATCATTTTAACACACTTCAAGACCCTCTCCTGCCAAAAACCAAATAAGACATTGTTGATGTCAACTAAACCATGCCACAATTAATTGCATTTGATCAGTTACAAACAAGTAATCAACTTAAAATGATCAAAAGCTGATAAGGAAAACCATCATTTATATTCACTTTTTCTTGTCATTGGACCACATCTTTTACCTTTTCTATGTGCTGAATCAGAACAGAAATTGCTTTCTCAGTATGAACCGTTTGGGTTTCCCCCACCACAGATAATGCCACTGCTGCTCCAATCTCTGATGGTCTGAACTCTAAGAAGTCAATTCCTGCATTGGATCCCCACTCTCTTAAGTTATGATCTACCTATCATGATTATTATTGATGCAGAGAGTTAGGGAGGAGAACAAACAGGTACCTCTAACAGTACTCAGTATAAGTTGGACGGATCGCAAAATTGAAGCTCCTTTTGGACTTTGATCATCATTGATCTTGCAAAGGAAATAGTCAATGAAAGAGAAAGGGGTAATTGCTTGCATTCTCCACCTCAATGTGCTCAGTATAAGAAGCTCCATTCTCTTTATTGTTTTAGCTTCAAATACAAACTTAGATTCACCCACCTGCATGATAAAAATATAAAGATGATCACCACATGTAAAATCAAAGAGATTTGACTTAACTTGTTCAAACTATCAAGCATCAAATTAAAATATTGTACCTGCAAATCAAGAGATAGAGGAACTTCAGTCTCCTCTAATTTGGCTGCCAGAGATAAGCATGCCACAGCCAACAATTGCATGGTCCAAGCTCTTTGCTTCTGCGGGTTGAAAGATCAGATCAAAACCAGTGGAGAACACAAGGACAAAAAAAAAGCCTTTTTTTTCTCTTGATTAATTGACTTACAGGTAATTCATATGCAGAAAGGAAGCGATCCAAGTAGTTTATGGATAGATATGCACAGAGAGGTCCAAAGCCAAAATGCTTTCGCACCTATAAAACAGGTACATTTCATTCATTAGTTAGACCATAGCAAAGGGCAATGGGATAAATATCATGCAATCCTTACTTGTTTCAACGAACAATGGCTACACACTGATGCAAAATGAAACGATGGTCTAGTTTTTAATACGTTAAAATCGGCAGAAAATATGCATGAAAAAAAGAGTGCCATCCCATAAATTTCATAATAAAAGGACAATCCATAGATAATATCCAAGCAACTCAGATTCACCAGTTGAACCATCACCAAACAGAGATTGAGGCAGTTAAATCCAAATAAAACTCTTCCATTTGCAGAAAAAACACCTCGTTCAAATTTAATATCATCAAAAGCAAATATGAGAATTCACAGAAAGTCCCATTTCAGGATTAAGGAAAAACAGTCGCCAGCTTCATTGCCACAAGCAAAAACAGAAAAGAAAATCCTCATGCTTGAGAAAGATTAGATTTTGGACTCAATAAGAAATAAAAAGCAAACAAGCTCTTGAACCCACCTTTTCAATCCAATCAATGGCCTCCTTTCTGGCCCCAAAATCCAAATCCCCACTTCGCAGCCTTTTCAAGTAATCACCACCAGGCAAGTGATGGCATTCCTTTTCCAACATTAGAGCCAAACACTCTTCACTCTGCAATGGCAACCACCCATTTGGGTCACCAAAGTACTCGCTTTGATTATGGTTTCGACGATATCTAGGATGCCATGTATCCTCCAACATCTCCAACGAAACCCCATTATCGTTTTCGTCAAAAATGCTGTCGTCTTCTGTACAGAGGAGGCTTGAGACACAATCAAAACTGGGTGCCATTGCAACAGGTCAAAAAACCTCTCTCCCTTCAATGGGGAAGGAAAAAAAAAACCTTTTTTTTTTTTTGTTTGTTTTATAAAACGAGCACCGGTAAGAACAAATAAATGGAGCTTTCAGATTAAAGATGGAGTCTTTAAGACACAACGAAGTGTGGAGAATGGAGATCTCTTATGAAATGAAAAATCTATGTAATAAGAACAAAATCACTATAGACCCAAGCAGTCCTCTCTCTCTCTCTCTCTCTCTATGTATATATATAAATGTGTATGTGTCTCCCTAACTCTTCCCTTATTGCTATCCCCTCTCTTTCGAAGTTTGGTTGTGGGAGAGGGCCTTATGAAGAAACCAAAGCCTCTTTTTAGGGTAAAAGGTAGAGACAGAAAGAGATAAAGAGAGAGAAAGAGAGAGTGTGTGTATAATGGACAGAGGAGTCTGTGGGGATGATGTAGATATAAGAATTGGAGGGGATTGAGCGCCAAAATCATAAGAACCAAAGTGGAGAGTATTTGCCATTTTATGATCTCTCTAGTGTATTATGGAGTAGAGAGGGGAAGGAGTGTCACGGGGCATGGGGTGTTCGTACTTCTTAATTAATGAAAAACATAAATGATTAATTTATTAGTGAAAAATCAATCCAAAAAAAAAAAAAAACATGGAGTGACATTAAAGACTGAAAATGGTTAATAGTATTCAAGTGTAGATGTTTTCGTGTCCAAGAATTGAAGACTCGAAGGATAGAGAGAGATATTAAAGACTGAAAATGGTTAATAGTATTCAATTTTAGATGTTTCCCTGTGCAAGAATTGAACGACAGTACATTGATTTTTCAAAACCATAAACACTTTCTTCTTTCACTTTATAACAAAATTCTCAGAGAGTGTTTGGTAAAGGAGAAATTTTTTTTATCCGGAAATCTCGATTTTTAAAAATATGATTTTTACATTTAGTTTACAATAATATCTGCAAATTAAAAATTTAGAAAAATTCAATTTTTCGAAAATACTCCAGAATCCTGCATACCAAACGGGTCTTTAATGTAATTGCGCACGAGCAAAAATAAAATAAAATCAGTTCTTAAATAGTTTCTTTTTTGAGTTTACGAAAAATATGCATTAGTCATGATAACCAATTGTAAGGTCCAAAAGAGATGTTCTGTGGAGTAGTTACCAAAGATATGAAGCGCGGTGACTGTTGGTCAATACACTACAAACATCCATATAAATTTGATGATACACAATTAGGGGATTTTTTATGCAACGGGAGTAGAACCGAAAATGTTTTTGTCTAAGTTATTTTTGGTGAAAGGGGAATAATAGAAACTATCTTCCTAAACAGAAAAGAAAAAACAGATATGAGAGAAAATAGTTATAAAAATAAAAAAGGATTTAATACTTTTTATATTATAGAAAATAAAATTATCCCCTACACATATAACAGTGTGTGAGATCATATGAAGATAAAAGAAAAAAAACATAACCTCATATACTTTTATGTGAGTGTAAAAATAAAATTATCCTTAATCTCGGGACTCGTCCCGAATCGAACTAGTCGCGAAGCAATAAATTATTTAGAATATCTACAAAAAATAAAATAACTAAAATAATTTCTTACAACACCACGAGAGACAATAAATTCAAATAAAAATAATATAAATGTCTTATTTTTTTATTTTCCATATTTGATAAAAAAATATCGCTACATCCATAATACGGAAAATGTTTTCGCACCCAATGGGTGTGTCTGTGTGTTGTGTCATGCGGCCATTGGTCGATGACCGTTTCGTTCTGAGATCACTTTCTCTCTATTTTTTGGCCTTTCTCTCTTTCTATTCTGTCCCTCTCACGTATCGGTATTCTTTTTCTATTTCTATTGGCTGTTATTTCCCTCCACCTTCCCCCGCCAAAAAAAAGAAATCTATGTTTCATAAAAATGAACTCAAAATAGAAAAAGCATTTCAGTTATTCAAAAAAAAAAAAAGCATTTCTAAAATATAATCATGAACTCCGATGAATTCGTGCGTATCTTGATTAATTTATGTTAATTATTCATGAAATTTAGACCTTTTCAAACACATGCTTAGTTAGTATTTAATTTTAATCGAATTAAAATTAAAGTATGGGTGTAAGAATCGAATCGAAAGCGAATATGGTCAAGTTGTACGAGTTAAATAAAAAAAGAGCAACTACATTAAAGTTTTTTAAAATATAAATAATTTAAATGGATTTCTACTTTTTACTTAGTTTGATCTGATTGATTTATATTTTTTTTTTATCTATTTGATCGAATTTGGCAAAAAATAACTAAACCTTTCAACTCAATAACTAATTGCCCGAGTCACCGATATTTCACTTCAATTGGCCAATTCAATAACTAATTTTGATGATTGAGGGTAGTTTTCTTTGTCTATTTTTTTAAGAATTTAATGTGTCTCATCTTGTATAGGAGAAAAAATTATCCCCTGTTATCAAAAAAAAAAAAAAAAAAATTATCCCCTACACACATATAAAACTAAGTGGGACCGCCAACAAAGGTGGGCACAGTTGGCTAAGGGTTTGGTCCATATCTCTCGAGGGCGTGGGTTCAAACCCTGCTAGCCGATGTGAGGACTTTATTGGTGGACTTTATTGGTGTTTGTTGGTGGGTGATATGTAATTCCTCCCAGAAATTCATAATGAAATTTAATTTTCTCTTTATTTTCTTCCTATGACCTCACATATTTTTATATGTGTAAGTGATAATTTTATCTACCTAAAAAAACATCAAACCCTTATTATTACTTTAAACGTTTCGTATACGTTGTTCATAGAAATACATTTGACAATCTTTGGATTCCTCGGTAGGTAAAAATGACAGCAATAACTTTTGTATTCATCCGTTTTATGGACAATTTGGATTTACGAGTTTTGTTATTTTCCTAAAAAAATTAAAAAAAAAAAATAAGACAAGCAAGTCTTCTTTCAACTGGTACTTGCAATTTATTTTTGCTAATCCTAGACACCTATCTATTCCCTTATATTATTAGAAAAACAAAACAGGGAATATTGGACCGTTTGATAAATAAAAAAGAAAATAACCATGCTTGAAACTTGCAGGTCAACATCTTATGGGTAATTGATGTGCTTACTAACAGGTTTATTAATGTCAATACCATAACTATAGAGAACAAAATACTCATTCAATGAATCCAAGAAATGTGAAGATCTGTAACTAAAAAAATATATGGATTGTAAATCAGAGTGTCCGGAATTTAATCACTTTGTTCTTCTAATAAACATGTGTGATGACTCATCTAATTTTATTTTTATTTTTTTAAAAAAGGTGGACGATAATTTTCAAGCAGATGTTCTCATAGACTGTGTTTATAAAACAATTTTCGCAGGTTAAAAAAATTACTGTTGGGACTTTGGACTTTAAATCAACAATATTAATGAAATCAGAAAATCTTTGTGAAAATCGGCCAAATTACAATTTGGAAAAATGAAAGTATTGTCTTTTATGCTTGGTCAGCATAAAAGCAAATGAATGCTCTTTTCTCACTTTTAGGCGCGTCACCTTTTGGGCTATGTCAATATGGGTTTGCATTGCAAGTACGAAATTATGTTAACATTAAGGCATTAACCATTGACTACCTTGAGTAGGACCTCATCCTCAAGGTGAAGCAATGACGATTAGAAGGTGAAATAATATTGAAGAATCAGGATTATCCTTTTGTAATTAGTTTTTTCCATTTTGGCTTAGCCATACGGTTGATTACGATTTACGGTAAACATTTTGATAATCACAAACATGATTTTTTTTTGGAAATCGATCCTCTTATGTGCCAAAAAAACATGATATGGTCATGTGGGAAGATCACAACCATACAAAGATAAATCAACGGTTATGATTTCGTAACTATCTATTTTATCATTTTTTCTCTCTCTTCTTTTTTTACCATTGATCCACATTTGTATGGTTATGATTTCTCACATGACATGATCATGTGAATTTTCACATGAGAGGATCAGATCCTTTTCTTTTACATTATTCATGTTTGGTTGTCTTATTACGACAATCTCTAATTTGACCCTTGAATTTTGATAGTTTTGATAGGGCATACAGAAAATCAAATTAAGTTTGAATGTATATTTTATGAAAAGCCTTTTCTTATCTTTTTATAATTTGAACCAAACATACTAACATTTTATTTATGGGGTTAGTGTTTCTCCACATAAAATTGTGTTGTGTTATTTTAGTCAAAGTTAGTCTATTTATAATGAGAGAAATATAAATCATGGTGGGAGAAAGTCATAATTTTTTTTAAATTTAAATATTGAATAAAAATAATAATTTTAATTAAAATAACTGTTCCTTAAAATGACAAATATTTTTTCTTTATTTATAATTACATATTCAAAAAGTAATGTTAGTACTACAATTTAAATATCATAAATCATTTCGGTATAAACACACATTTAAAATAAAACTAATTAAGTTTGCATAATCAATTTCGTACAACATTAAATTTGCAAACACACACTATAAAAGGAATGCCTTGTATCTTTTTCCTTGGGGATGACAATGCCCCTTTTTTTTTTGTTTTTTTGTTTTTTGTTTTGGTTTTATTGTTTGTTTGTTTGATAGAGAGACATGGGGGCTTGAACCATGGAAATTTGTAAAGGATTTGAGTATTGAGATCAAATTGATTTTATAGACAAAGTTGGTCCAATCCTTATCCAACCTGTTTTTGGTTTTATACCATTAACTCAGATGCTCCTCGACTATGCAAAGCATTGCTTCTCCGATTAGTTTTCCATTTTTTATATACACTCTTTTATTATGGTTTGCAGGCAAAGTGATATTTTTTGTTCCCTTATGGGCAAAGCAATATCTCATCTTGGATTTCTTTACTACGAGAAACAGTTTTTGTGCACCACCTAATACATATCATTAAATAATTGTATAAAAATATGAGCCAGCTATTAAATTAATTACGTTTATGTAGATTTTTTTTTTTTTTTGGGGGTACTAAAGTGTTTATGAAAATGGGAAGATATCTTATTCTGAGGTTATGACATATTTACAAACTTCAACGACAGTTTATGCTGCTTAAAGATAAGCTACTGATATATAGTATATCTAATTAGAGTTTAAATAAATACAATGAAATATGATTATCACACACAGAGATAAATAAATGCATCTACAATTAAATATGATTATCACAGCCAGCAATTAAATCAATTAAATTTGACATGTGTTGAGAGTATATATTGACAGATTATTTTATATTAATGTAAAAATAGGAAGTCTTAAACTCAATTTTAATCATTGATTTATATACATCTAACAGTTATAATTTATTGAAAAATAATAATTAATTAATAGTATAACTTAATAAATTATAATTGTCAAATGCATGTAAATTAACGGTTAATATACAATATAAATCTTCTTATTCTATTACTCTTGAACATATATCAAATTCATTCTACGGTGTATTCTATTTCCCCGAGCATGAATATATTTGTATTGTTTTATAGAGGTTGAAAAGGTAATTACATTTGTTCTTGGATTTTTCCCCTGAATTTTTCCTAAAAAAAAGTGATTAGTCCTAATATAAGAACAGTTTAATTAGATGATAATTTCTTTCATCTATTTTGACTCTTACTATAACTTGTAGTCGTAAATCATCAATCACGATCACTAGTCAATCGTGTATGACCAATTAAAAAAAAAAAAAACAAGGTGACAATGTTTCAAACTTCGACCAATAGTAATGCAAGATCCCTTTAATGCAAAGGCATTGCAAAATTTTACTTAAGATCCCCTGTTTTGTAGCCGTTTGACCACAGATCATCATTTTGGATGACCAATAATTAACAAATTGAATGGTTAAAAATTGGGATTGAATTGGACCACAACAACTCTAGTGATCTCAGTTTCACTTAGGATGCTGGTTTCTTGGATTCAATAAGCAAGCAACACAAGTGCTTAAACATAGATTTCCAAAAGAGACTTTAGGACACAAATTTCTAACCCTTTTCAAATCCAATCTTTGAAATTCTCCTTTTTCTCTCTACTCTCTCTGGAACTCAACTTTTTCTGCTTTCACAGTTTTCCTCTCATGGTCATATGGGCATCTAGCAAAACACACACTTATCCCATATGGTTCGTGTCAGTATTAATGCAGATTTCAAAGACTATATTCCCACACCTTTTTTCTTTCTTTCTTTCTATATTATAAGCAAAGCTAGAGGCACGAGTGAAGCTAAGGCCCCTCTTCCTAAGACTTTTCCTTATGGTCCAAAAGAGAGTCTTCGCTGTTTGAGATCCGAGCTTAACATGAGTGCCATTCACACCCACCCTTTATTTTTTTTAACTAATGCCTTCGTTGATTACTTTTCTTTCTCTTAGTTAATTTAGCGTTATCTCTACTGTTACATGCCCGAGGCCAAGTCAAGTCTTTGTGGCACATAACGTTGTTCTCAATTCTCTGATATATATATATATATTTACTACTATTAAGTAATGAGTATTGATGCGAACCAACCATTTCATTCAGATCAGAGTTCTTATGCATATGGACATAAATGCTCTCTGTGCATGTAGATGGACAGAGTTCTATTCTTTTATTTGTCTTGCATGCGTGGTTGCACAGTTTATCATGTGTCAATATATACGACCATTCAGTGGGTACCTTCGCTTACATGCTCACGTTTCATCCTCACATGGGTATCAATAATCTTGTCACATTCCAAAATTTAAGAAAAATATGCACCCTAAACTTTGGTTGAGTGCGCGTATGTGAAATTGGGTCGAAGCTATATATATGTCCCAATTTAATGATACTAAAACAAAACTATGAAAGCTTGTTATAATTAACCATCAATATGATGCATTTTGAGGTTAGGTTACTCTTCTTAATTATAACCATGCCAAAGTCAATAAGAGAGACTTCTTGATCAGTAGCATCCAAAATTAATCACATTTTAATTCCACTATTTTTAATTTCTCACCAATGTACCCATTGCACGAACTCTTATGATGTTGCTAGGTGCATATATAGACTTCTGTTATATACATTTAATGAGTCAACTAAAAATAATCATCCAGAACACACTTCCTGCAAGGGTTAGATAGAATTCAATTCCCGTCAACAAATTAATAAAAATTCCAAGATGTAGAAACAAATAAAGCAACTGGCTGAGATAGATTGGATTCGTTTTGTTTAAAAAATGACTTCCAGCCACTCAATCGAGTTCTTGAGATTCACTACCACATTAAAGTATAAATACCAATACCATCCCATCCCCTATAATTCTATTGTGATCTAAAGATATGCCTACTAAGAGGAAATAAATAAAGATAAGATTAATTTTGTTTTATTTGTAGAAATACATAGTATATACATATAAGATCAAATTGGTAACGTTGGCATATGCAATAATAGAATCAATCCAAGGCTATGGTATGCCACTTCCTAATGTCTCACCTTCACAGTTACAAGCATCCACAACATCCGCCGTATCTTCTGTGTCTCCACAGCAAACCCAATTCTTGATTTACTACAAGAGTCGATGTCAAATTATTTATTTTAATTTTAATTTTTAACGAATTATTTCCTTAATAATTTGAAATTGAAAGGATCAGTAAGAAAAAAAAATGAAGTTTAATAAATAAAAATTATGAGGACTGAAACTTTAAAGATAAAGACCAAAAAAAAAAAAGTGAAAATGTAGGGACTAATATCCTACAACAAATAACTATAATAAGATCCAAAATTTAAATCAGGTAAAATCATAAGAATCAATTATTTAATTTAACCTTAACGGGGCGTTTGACAGAGAAGAAAATTTTTTTAATCCGGGAATTCTGATTTCTGAGATTATGCTGGGGAAGTCAGTTTACTGAGAATGTTAACAAAAAGTTGTTTGGTTGGTAAAAATATTTCTGGGTAAAAAAGTCAGTTTTGACAAAGAATGTCCCAAAAAACAAGTTAAATTTGTCCAAGAAACCGGATTCAGCAAATACCACCTAATTTGTGGTATTTCTTGATGGTATTTTGAGCTTTATTTTGTACTACAATGAAAATGCTGGACAAACTGAAATTATGGAGAAATTTTTGCAACACCTCTACCAAACGCAGGTTAATTGAAATCCCAAATGAACTTTTTCAAGATTTTAAAAAATATACACTTACCAAACAGCCCCTAATTATATAGAGCAGAACTCTATATTGGTGATAAGAACCACTTCGAGTTATTTATATTTTTTTCAAATCATCAAATGAGTAACTAATAATATTAATTTTAGAGAAAATAAAAATTTAAACAGTAAAACAATCAATATTTTCTTTGTAATAATATGAGATAAAACACATGACTAATAAATTAAAGTAGTTAACTACAAGTAAACTAAGAGTTAAGGTTAGATTCATAGGCATTTCAATTACCAATCATGATTCCTGGAAATCAATAATCGTTGATAAAACTTATTATTATAAGTTGATCATGGCGTGTAAAAAATATAGACATATATATATAGATAAAAAAAATAGTTAAAAGGACATAAATAGCAATATTAATTAATTATATGCATTAATAATAGAGATTTAATGTTTCTTCTTTTTATGTTAACGTGAAAGGAAAAAAAAAATCTGCAGTAAAAGCAGTAAATTTAGACCCTAATAATAATGGGTTTAATATTTTTTCCAATAATAATATTATAATACATTTTGTTCGTTACAGTTTTTAGAAAATAGGATCCCAAGTGGACTGAGATCGGGTCGGCGAGTGTCTATCCATCCCTCGTGTGAGTCGTGCATCTTGATCTTTTAAGCATTTAAATTGTGGATTGCAATTAAGTCATAATCAACATTTTAATCAAAATTAAAATTTTAATACAATCACTGGCGATAGTTTAATCGCTAGGCCCAGGAGTGATTGAACTGGCAAAGTCGCTTATCTTGGCTTAATTAATGTCTTCATCAAAATCCTTGATTAAGAAATCCATACAAGAAGACTAAAGTTTTTTCTTAAGTCACTAAAGTTTAAAAATAATGCAACACTAATTACTTTAGTTAAGAATTTTTTTTCTAATGAAAATCCATTTAAGTATTGAGGACGTACGAGACAAGACGAAGTGCCTGGGGAGAAGGGGTAAGCAACGTGAGAAAGTCGTGTTTTGTTTGATACTATGGCAACCCGATTCTTTTGTCCCCTACGTACCTTCTTAATTAAATTACTAATCTCTATTCTAATTCTGCATTAGTCAAATGATTCAAATCATGATATTCGCTTTGGTGCAAACTTGTGCAAGAAACAAGAAGAATACCGATGAAGAAAATCGGTTAAGAAAATGTTAAACGATATGTCATATAGCACTGGTAGGTGGTAGCCAACCACAACCAGTCACAGTGGTTCAGGTCCTGTGCCTCACAAATAAAAAGTAAACAGAGGCATTTTTTAACTTATGCGCACGCTACAAAAGTCACTATGTACTTTTGTCTTTCAACGGTAAACTTCCAAATTTATTTTTAAAATTTGAATACAAAAAAATTGGTTTATGGAAAAGTAAAAAAGTCACTTAATTTCTAACAAACCATATATGTTGATCTTATTCTTTTTTAAGAATTAACGTATAATTAGTATATATATGTGATTTCTTAAAGTAGGTGGTAAGTTTATATATATATATATATATATATATATATATATATATATAATGGTGAGAATTGAAGACATAATCTAATACTAACTACCCAAATTCCTCACAATTAGTTGCTTTTTGCATTATCAGGAACTATTATGTCTACAGTCGAGTTTCTTAAAAATGAATTAGGGATTTTTTTTTCAATGACTTTATAGTTTATAGCAGTGTTCTAAAACTCTGTCCCGCCTCGGGGTCGACCCCGTTGGGTCATTGACCCCTCTTTCCGAGGGTTAGGGACAATAGTTAGACGACCTTGTATGCACGTTGGTCCCTTTGATTTCTGAAACCCCCGGTTGAACTCGTGACTCTTAGGTCAGAGGGTCACTGCATTTTTTTTTAAATTTACACACAAAAAGACGTCGTTTTGTGTGTAAAAAAAAATGCTCGTTGCTGCCTAGATCTATAACTAGATCTGAAATTTGAATCGTTCTTCTTCTTTTCTTCCGATCTTCTTTCCCAGGCCTAGTGTCCCTGATCCGGTGATCTCCTTCGCCGTGGTGGTGATTCCTCTATCCTCTTCGGTGTTCTCTCTCTGTCGTGTTGGTTCTTCTCTCCTCACGGTTGATTCGTCGCGCCGCCACCTCTC
Organism: Gastrolobium bilobum; assembly: GCF_033153095.1. Taxonomy (NCBI): domain Eukaryota; kingdom Viridiplantae; phylum Streptophyta; class Magnoliopsida; order Fabales; family Fabaceae; genus Gastrolobium; species Gastrolobium bilobum. Next base: position 202,381 of record NW_026897333.1, read on the forward strand.
CTCCACTGTTCTCTCTTGGGTAAAGGATCTCCTTTCACATGCTATTGTAGGTGCGTGAGTTTGATGATATAACTTTTTATTAACTCCATTAAAATATGTGTTTGTACTTGGATACTTTGATTAGCTTGTGTAATATTGACTTGTGGATGTAATTGGTTAAATTATGTTAAGTATATTTTGAATCTTTTTTTTTTGTATAAAAAAAAAAATCGGGTCAGCAAAATGACTCTCTCCGATTAAACCAGTGACACAATAACCCGTGATCTCGGCCAAGCCTTCCGCGGAGTTTTTAAAAACTGATTTATAATCAAGTCACATCTATTTTTCCAATGACTCAATAGCACTATTGAGTCAAAATTTTATCAAAAAATAATATTCATAGAATCATAGTATATTTATTTCTTCTCATACTTTACAAATAGTACTTTTCACGCCATGTGCTTTGTTTTATATTAATTCGTTCTCGTTTTTCTATCTACAATTTTTTTAACTCTCTGATAAAAATCATATGACTAAACTTTTGTACATAAATTAATCCCTACTTATCTTCACAAAGCTGAATAAGTTCACGGATATGAGATTTTTAATTGATAAGTTAGTATATGGCTTGACGCAAAAACTCTGAGATCGAATCTTAGACAAATATATAAAACAGTATATCGAAGAATAATTAGTTGGCTAATGGCTTCAACGGCCGTGAGAATCAAAAAGGGCAATACATATAAAGAACCTTGGGATACATCATTCCAAAAGCTAGCTCAAATGGTGGGATTGCCCAAAACCTTATAAAGGCCACATTCGTTGCTCATACAACCAATGTGGGACTATATATCTCAACACGCCCCCTCACACAAGAGCCATTTGGGCTTGAAAGCGTGGATTATGCACAGGCCCAATTTTTGGTTTACCTTTTGTGCTTTTTGTTTTTAATTCCACTCTAAAGTGGGAGACGGTGTACCATGTAAAGAACCTTGAGATACACCACCCAAAAGCTAGCTCAAAGGGTGGGATTACCCAAAGCCTTATAAAGATCACATTAGTTGCTCATACAACCAATGTTGGACTATATATCTCAACAATACAAGTCCATAAAAAATGGCAAGATGATACATTCTCCATTAACGATCAAAATGGGTGGACTATGTGCAACTCCATATTTTGTCACATACGGATATGTGTATATATGTTGTAGCTATGCGCTAAATCAGATTGTGGCTGGAAGCAAGTGCACAATTATTATTTACTAATACATGAAAGAAGCTTTAATATTTCTTTACCAACACCAATTAAGACAAAAATAGAATTCATGATCAATTCAAATGAAAGTGACAAGATATGATAATCGATTATAATGAGTAATTTCGCATTTGTTCTTTAGGATTTCACTATGTGTATGTCAGTCTAGGGGGTTGAAGCCTAATGACACCCTCTTCCACTATGAGTCAAACAAGTACGTTCATGAGGCCATAGCAAGGAGATCTCTTAATTAACTTTATCTGAAATTAAGGAACTTAAAAGAACTTCTTGTGGGTTAAAATATAAATGACATAAACATAAGTAACAAGGTGAAGTAATGAAACCCCTAATTGTAAGTGGCCCTCATGCATATACCTTGTGTCTTGTGATGTAGAGTTTTATCATAGGCTTTTGTAATTGGACAATAATCTGCATACTAAATCAAGAATCTCATCAACAGCATCACTCCTTTAAGGGGGAAAAAAAAAACTTAAGTAAGCATGTTTACCATATGCATTGAAAAAAATAGTTGAAATGTGTAAGGTTATGTGTACCATGTAAGAAATCCACACTTAAAAATTAACCTTGTTTAATTTGTCAGACCTAAAATTATAAAAGAAAATTTATGTTCTCTTGCCGAAAAGTTGATGTGTTGCATACAAGGGCTGCATGGGCCCTGGCCGCAGTGTAGCCCAAAGCTTCTTCACTCTTCATCCTATGAAAAGGTCCATTTCTATGATCTCATGCCATTAAACACATGAAAAAGCGCGAGTCCAAAAGGATGAGCTTTCACTGAAACTCTGCGCTTTGAGCTGCATATAAGTTTGTTGTTTGACCTATATGGGGTCAAATCAGTCAAAATTTAGTATAATAGGATGAACAGAAATTGATTATTTTATCAAAAAGAATTGGTTTATGTTATACATATTTAATTATGCTTAAATAAGATCTTGAGTTTAATTCTTATCAAAAATATTGTCTCTCTTGTGAAAAAAAAATTGCTTATTTTCTCAATGCGATGATTAATGCAGCAACTCCTCTAGCGACACTAATTATATTTTATTTTATTCATTTTCATTGAATTTGAATAAAAAGGGATACGGACGGGGCAACCAGATTGCACCACACAACATAATCTGGTGAAGTTGCAACCCCTAGTGTTTGATTCGGGAGAAATTTTTTTTTACTAGGGAAATGGTTGGAAAGTGAGTTTGGTAAGAAAATGTAAAAAAAGTTGTTTGGTTGACCCAAATATTACCAGGAAAATTTATTTAAATATGCAAAATCTATGTTCGGGATAAACTTTGCACCTGTTTTTTCACTTTCCCAGTTATCTCAAAATACCACATCTCAAGTGGTATTCTGTAACAGTGAATTTCATCCAAAAATCAACACAAAAGTCATTTTCCCATCTATCCTATCTGCCTGGTATTTTTTGAAAAAACTTGAACCAAACGTGGTATTTTCCAATATCCACTTACATTTTCCCATCAATCCCAAAATAAACCTTCAACCAAACACTACCCTAGTGATATTCATCAGGTTGCGCGTTTATGCTCCTTTCCCAACAAAAAAAAAAAACAATGACAAAAGTCTTCATTATTTTTTCTATAAAATACTCATTTTCTCTCACCCACTCAATTTATAATTTTATATACTAAATAATTATTCTTATTAGTTAAAATATTATTATAAATATTAATTATTATATTAATAATTTTCCATCAACATACTTATAACTAATTAATTGTTAAAAAAAAATTATACAATAATGTATTATTAATTTTTTAGTATTTATGAACTCTTTCGAATTTTCAGACCCGTTGCGAAATTTGTATTGTGTAAATCCTTTAATGGAAATGTTATGTAAATTCATCAATTGATTATAATTGATTTACATAAAAAAATTATTATTCTATTTTATACATAAAATTTTATTATTTAATTGATCATAATCAAAGAAATACTATTAAGAATCTAAAGAATTTTTTTTTTCAACTAATTGATAAATCAATATAATAATTTGAAACATGTTGTAATAAAGTTATAATATTTAAATATATTTGGAATCGTATCACAACAACAAAAAGTGTTATAGGACATTTGTCGTTGAATATTTTTATTTATTAATTGTATCAATTAATTGATTAAAATTATGCATAAATTAATTATAATCAATTAACGAATTTACACGCATTTTCATTAATAGATTTCATACAAATAAATATAAAAATTAGTAAGAAACCAAAAAGACTAAAGACTTATTAATATATTATTACATAAAACTTCCACTAATAACTAGTTAATTATTAGTATTGATAAAAAATTATTAACATAGTAATTATTATTTTAATTATTGTGAAAAATGAGTATTTTATGATAAAAAGAAAGGATTTAATATTTCTTCCACAAATAAAAAATAAAATTATTTTATGCTAACATTAGGGGGTATGTGAATCTTTTTTTTTTCTTTCCACTAGACATGATCTGTAACAGTCTGTTGTACACCGGTATTGTTAACATTGATTATAATATTAAGCGCAGTGTTACAATCACAGCAATTCATTTATAAAAGTGCGAGTAAACTTCTTCCTTTTTATTACGCGAGCATTAAAAATAATAAAAAAACGTAATAAATAAAAGCTGTAACCATAACTGTAGACTCTTTGCGGAATAATTATTTAAACTACTTACCTATCACATATTACTTCTCTCAAGTCACTAAGAGGTTCCCATAAACCCACTTAGCTAAAATCTCACTTTTTGGTTTTCTACCTATCCGAACATGATTCGGTCTTTAAATTACTGCGGATAAACCGCATGACGCACGCTCCTCATCTTTTAGTATGTTATTCTACACTCAATTATATTTCTAACAAGTTATCACAGGAGTCATAAAGTTCTCGTTTGCTCTGGATATCACCGTTTGAAGTTGGACAAGCAAATCTGTCAGCCAACCTCAAACCGACTCCAAACAGCCTTCACTCTATCAATTATTATCGAAAATTCACTCAATCAATTGCTCTTAAATTTTTATACATTAAACTAGACACCTAAAGCTTCAATTTTACATATCATACACCTAAATTGACCAAGAAACGAAGCGGGAATAAAATTCCCAAAAACTGCCAGAAACAGCCCTTGCACAGGTGCGTTCTGGACAGTCCCCACTCTCGGGCTTCCATAGGGCTGCGTGCTACCCAGAAAATTCTCAAATTTTAGCACAAGGTAGAGGACATCTCAAGCTTTAAAACTGCGTATGGCACGTCCCCATTGGACTTCTTTGGAGGGAGATATACTCTCTCAAAATCCACCTAAATTCTGCCAATTTCTAAAAATTTCCTCAGAGTTTCCTTTGTTTTTCTAATAAATCCCACCTTTAAAGGTGTGTTATCTATCCTCAGATGTACCTAATAGACATAGGTGGCACACAAGGACCAGCAATGTCTTGGTGCTCTTACAACCCTTCTCAATTTATATCAATTAGCTTACTTTTCCATTCAATCATTTCTTTACAAAATTTTAAACCATTTCAATCACAATAATTCCTTTGCATGCAATTCTTTGACATAAAACATAAATCAAATCCTAGAATAGGCCTATTGCCCTTTCATCATATAACATGCTTCAATATTACATCAAGTCTCCAATGAACATATTACAATTTACAACTTCAATTACAAATATTACAACGTAAAACCTCCAAAATGAAATGCAATAACATAAGCTAAACTTAAACAAAATATGACATGAACATCAATGATACAATGCATAATCCTAACTCAATATGATGTTCAAGTCCTAAAAGTCTAGCCTAGGCCCCATGGCCCCAAAATGCAAAATAAACAAAAAGTCCTCATGCTCAACCTACGGGCTTCTTGCCCGCCGCTCCAGCACCACAGCCACTACCTGAAATAAAGTCCCCAAAGCGGGATGAGATATACAGATATATCTCAGTAACCCAGAGGTTCTGGAGAATACTCCGCCCAATGGCTCACTTCGATGCATATCAACAACATACTATAACATTTAAAAACGAGATAAAGCAAGGGATATAGTGAAGTAGAGAAGCATAGGGAAACAAAATACGACGAAGCTGGAATGGTCAATGCCAAAACCACGCAACGTCCAGCCTATTGGCCTCGGCATATGGCCTACGGGTTTCAAACCAAGGAGTGTTCCCAGAACATCAACAAGGCACCATCCATCCATATCCACCCGAGACTTCCTAGTGTGCTACTCTACGGATCACACACCACGAACCCAGGTCAACTGAAACTCCCTCACGGAGACCTATCCAGTGGAAGTCCGTAACGCCCGAAGGAACTGTCTACTGGCCAGAGACACGGTACATCCTTTGTACCACTATACATACAATATGCATGGACATGTTATACTACATTATTCATATACATTTCCTACCACTATTCTTAACGGGCGTGGTGGAGCATACACGGGGATCAAACTCCAGTACCAAGGGATTACCTTAATTATCTCCTCTCCCACAGCTCCAATGCAATACTTTCCGAGCTAGGTACAAACAGAAATGCCTACACATAGGACATTCCCAACTGAATTTCCATTCACCAAATACATGCAAGTTATCAAGCATAAATGCATGGTTCAAGAGTACTTACCACAATCCGTTTGGTCCGGGACCAATGGCAACCCACCGAGCTCATGGTTCAGGGTTCAATTCTGCGGGAGGTAACCTACAATGATCACACGAGGATCATCAGTACATGGTGAATCCATCAAAATCACAAAACGTCAAAATCCGCCCCTACACAATGGTAGGTTCGGCCATATAGGTGTTAATTTCCAAAATATTGTCCTAAATTTTCTTTCTATTTTTCTTTAGCATCGTAATACTACCACAACACCAATTTAGGTCCCACTTTCAATTCTACACCACCACAACACCATTTTTTCATTTATTCTACTCTAGGTCCAATTGCAAAATCCATACAATCCAAATATTTTTCTTTAGATTTTCCATGCATCCACTCATTATACAACACCTCTAAATACCATTTAACACTACAACACATCAATCACATAATTTCACAACATCAAATCCCCAATTTCCTCTCTATGGTCGAAATGTGCATAGCCTCCAACTAATGGTTATCTAATCCAATTCAACATTCCCAACCATCATACAATACCACCATCAACCCATACAAACACTCAACAACTCAATTACACAATCCTAAAATCAATCAATTTCACAAAGTATTGGATTACCACATCAAAATTTCCTATGTTATGCATATATTTCCTCAATAATTTTTATGATTTCTATCACTCTAAAACATCATTCCAAGCCACTTTTATCTAATACACATTTTCAATTTGAGCTCTCTAACTACATCAATCACACAAACATGATCTAGGTTTCATGAAATATGATCTATCAAATTAACCACTAAAAGGAGTTGAAACTTACCCACAATCAAGTCGCAAGACTCCTCCAAGTGATCCCCAAGCAATGACTTGAACAAACAACTCCCAAAGTCACAAAATCCTTCCAAATTTTGTGGCTGACTTTTCCCTTTTTCTCACAAATGAGAGGGTTTCAAGGAAAACTAATTGGTGGGATGTGTTCGGGTGGTGATTTCCAACAACTTTGCTAACAAACTTTTCTTGATTCGGAGTAGTATTGAAGGAGTTATGGGGAAGAGAAGATTTGAAAAAAGAATGGCCAAGGGAGGGGGGGTTCCACGGTTTTAGAGATAGAGGGGGTGAGGGTGATGATGAATAGTGATGTGCCAAGTGGACTTAAGTTACTCCCAGCTAGAGATGTTAGGTGTTATATGGCCCCAACGTACTCCCAGCTAGAGATCATTTTAGCTACAGCTGAAAAAAATGAAATGTCAAACTCATATAATAATATATGCTCTGAAATTGTTTACCCGATATCATTCAAACTTCAAAGATTTCTGCCACTATTGTATTAAAGGAAAGAATGAACAATAAACTTAACCGGTAATTCATCCACTAAATTTACCATGGGTTGGGCGAGTGACTACCATGTGCGAGTCTTTTTTCTCTGCTAGGGTTTTGGGTAACGAAGAAACAGAACATGGAGAACAACAAATGGTGTTTGTCATCCTCGGGTGTGAGAAAAAGTGTGAAGATATCTAAGGGAGAGGAGAATGCTTCATCGAACACCACATAGAAGGAAGTGAGCTGAAGATTTTCGGTGAATTCTTCGAAGGAGACAAGCCCTAAATCTTAGGCTGAGGCCGTGGGGATGGAAAATAGTATCCCCGGGGAGAAAACTTCCTAGATTGCCGACATGCAAGAAGAAGAGTCAACAAGTCTCAACCTTTTGACCGGTCAGGTTTCAGAATAGGGATTTCAAAGAACAATGGAGGCTGATGGTTCGATTAACATAAAATGCTCAAATGAGGCCAAGTTTAGAATGAGAAAGCTCGAATCTTTTTGGGCTAAGAATGGATCAATAACAGTTGCAGACCTGAGAAACGAATTCTTTTCGGTGAAGTTTGTAAGTATGGAAGACTTAAACACTGCCATCACTGGAGAATTAGTGAGAATATTTTTGTTCTTTGGGCTGTTATGGGAGACTTTAATGAAATCTTAAGTGCTTAGGAAAAGAAAAATGGTGCCCCTGTTAACTTACCTCATTGTTTGAAGTTTATAGAAGTCTTAGATGACTACAAATTTATGGATCTTGGCTACCATGGTGCTAAGTTCAGTTAGAGAGGAGCTGAATGGCTTAACCTCGATAGAATTTACAAAAGATTAGATAGAGTTTATGCCAATGCCCTTTAGAGAACTTCCTTTGTTGAGGCTAATGTCAAAGCTCTCCTTAGGCTGAGATTATAATCCCTTATTTTTATCTCTCTTCCAGCCTGATTTTTCCTGTAGAGATAGACCTTTCGCTTTGTGGTAGCTTGGCAGGAGCATGATTATTTCCCTTCTTTCCTAAAAGAGCATCGAAACCATAAGATTGATGTTACCTCTTCTTTGTCCAATCTGATCAGCCCTTTCAAGGAGTGGAATTAAAATGTGTTTGGCAACATCCATGCTAAGAAGGATTTGCTGCTAAAAAGACTTCATGAGCTGGAGTGCAACAAGAATAATCTTTCGGATGATATCTTTATTTCCCTTGATCAAGAGTTGTAGAGGAAATTAACTATGCGCTAGAAGATTAAGAAAGTTTGTGGTTCCAAAAAGTTAGGTGCAAATGGATAGTTGATGGGGACAAGTATACTCGATTTTATCACACTTCTACCATTATCAGAAGAGCCAAAAACAAGATTTTAAAGATTAAGTTTAATGATAAGCATTAGGTCAAAGAAGAAGAAAACATTATCAGACTTTTTCTTGCCCTCTATGTTATTCTGTTTAAAGAAGATCACAAAGATAGACCTTGGCATTTGACTAAAGCTAATTGGCCGAAGCATACTCAGAAGGAACTTTTGAACTTGGATGCTCTTATTTCTCATGCAGACATCCAAAAAGCTTTTTTTAAAATTTGAGCTTTAAAGGCTCCTAGTCTGAATGGCTTCCCTAATCTATTTTATCAAAGGAATTATGACACTATTAGCTGCCATACTGTTGCTGCTATCAACCATCTCTGGTCTTGCCCCTCGGATATTAGGAATATCAACAAAACTCTATTGGTGCTGATTCAAAAAGTTCATAAACTTGAAAGGGTTACTAAATTCAGACCTATTTCTCTATGCTCTGTGCTTTACAATGGCATTAGCAAAGTCATTGTTAACAAGGTTAAATCGATTCTCCAAAAGTTGGTTTCTCCTCACCAAGTCAGTTTTGTTCCTAATATAAATATTCAAGATAACATCATCAATATTGTCCAGGAGATGATTCACTCTATGAATAAAATGAGATGAAAAATGGGTTTTATGGCTGTGAAGATTGATTTGGAAAAAGCCTATGACCATATATCCTGACACTTTATCTGTAAAGTCCTTCAAGAATTTTAGCTTCCTCCAAATCTTGTCTCCATAATAATGAATTGCATTTCATCTTTTGAACTTGATCTTACTTTGTAATGGAGCTAATGCTAGCAAAATTCAAACTTCAAGAGGTTTCAGACAAGATGACCCCATATCACCTTATGCCTTTGTTTTATGCATGGAGAAGCTTTCTCACTTGCTTGCTGATACTGTGGAGAACAAGAGCTGGAAACCCATGACTGCTGGTAAGGGTGGCCCAAAAATTTCCCACATACTTTTTACAAACGATGTTATGTTGTTTGCTAAAGCTTCAGAAGCTCATATACCTAATATTACGGAGATTTTGTACCTGTTTGGTGCTACTTTTAGTCAAAAGGAAAAATAATGATAACACAAGCATTTTTTTTCTAGAAATATAGATGATTCTTTAACCAGAAAAATTGTTGAAATTTGTAGTTTTGCTCCTACCAAAAATCTTGGGAGGTATTTGGGCTCTATGTTGAAGCATAGAAGAGCGAGCAAGTATCTCTATAGTGAGGTTATAGACAGAATTTATGAGAGATTGAATCGGTGGTCTAGGCAGAATTTATCTATAGCTGAAAGATTAGTGTTAGCTAAACTTGTAATTTCTGCTATTCTTATGTTTCATATGCAAAATAACTGACATGCCTCAGGCATATATAGTTTTCTAGACTAAAAAGAGCAAGGATTTGATATTAATTGAGCAATAAATATTACTATATGTTAGAATGTTGATAATCCATGCTTAGGCACACTCTCCTGAATTAATGTGTTTTGTAGAAGAAAAGTGCAAGAAAAAGGATTAATTCACAAGAAGGAAAGCTAGCAACAGCCTCTCCGCGCGATCATGATCAACGCGAGAATGGCGCGATCCGCTCTAGGAATAATGGAAGACTTCCAAATCATTGCCTCTCCGCGTGATCCGTGCCAATAAAAAATAATAATTGTCTAACTCACTGACCCTCCGCGCGATTAGCGTGGTACTGGCGCGAATCACGCGGATGTCATGTGAAATACTTAAGTGACGTCACTTTTAATTAAAAGAGGATTCCTTCAGAGATTTTGGTGAAGATTTATTGCATTGTATAAATAGAAAAGAAACCCTATTGGGGAGTTTTTTTTTTTACAGAAGAGAAAATTCAGAAAATTAGAGAGTAACAACTAAGAGTTCTTGAAGTTCTTGCTGAGGTGGATGACTCAGACAGAAGGAAGCGTGAAGAAATAGATACACCATTAATTTTTCTTCTTCTTTCATCTTCTTGACATTCTCCTATTCTTTCTTTGTTTTATTTAAGTCAGACATGAATATGTCTGGCTAAGTTTCTTTTGTAGTTAGGGTCATGGATCTGATGTGAACCCTTTTTGATATTTGAATTATTTTTATAATTCTTTTATTTCAATTAGTTTTATTTTACCTTAATGAAAATTCTATATCCTTATTAGAATTGATCACTCTTATAGAATTTTGAGGGTTAGAGCTCACAATAGACATATTGGGGTTTTAATTCTGACTGGGGTAAAATGATAATTTGTGCATAATCTAGACATAGGCTTGTAAGAATTACAAATTTTTTAATTCATTGAACTTAATGGTTAATTTAAGAAGGATTACTAAGACATTAGGATTCTAATTGGGTTAAAAGATTAAGTTCACTAAGACATTAAAGTTTAACCAATTAATTTGAAGAAGATGAATTGTTTGAACTATTGAATTAATTAATTATAAGAATTAATTCAGAATAATAAAAGGGGGATCAAAGGTAAAGTGTATCCTAACTACAATTCTTTATTATAAACTCTTTACTCATTCCATAATTGCTTTTGCACGTTCTTGATAATTATTTTTTGGTTATATTTTAATTCAATAATAACTATTAACAACTAAATCTAATTGTCCAAATTAAAGTGACTAGTGCGAATAGTATGTGGTGCTTCAATCCTCATGGGATGATTATCTTTCTCACTACTTTATTACTTGAAACGATCGGTACATTTGCCGTAATCGCAACAACAACCTCATCCCTCTTGGTATTTGTGATGAAACAGAGAAAATCCAAAGAAGGTTTTTTTGGGGATACTCAAGAGAAAAGATTTGCTGACCTTGTCTCTTGGGGTCAAGTTTGTAAACCTAGGAGTGTTGGGGGCATAGGAATCATTAATTTAAGGAAACAAAATGAGGTTTTTTTGTTGTTGAAAATGGCCTGGTCAATCATCCAAGACCCTTCTAAGCTTTGGTCCCAGGTGCTTATTGCTAAATATGGCAAAAACGTGTAGTTGTCCAGTAGTTGCTTTAGTAAATCCTATGACTCCACATTCTGGAAATATCTTTTCAAAATCTGGCTCAAATTGCTGGAAAATCTAATTTGGAACATTGGAAATGAGAAAAAGCCAATTTTTGGCTAGATAGTTAGTTAGGGAGTATACCAAATTTTTTAATTGTTGTTGTTCATGACCCACCCTCTCTTTCCTTACTGATATAGTGGTTGATTGCAGTGTGAGAGAAAATGGTCAATAGAATTTTAATTTAATGCATTATTTATTTTATCAGGATGTTGTGAACCTGATATCTGCCACCCCCTCCTTCTTTAGAAGCTGGTAAGTGATCTTTTGTATTGGAAAAGGGTTGAACTCTCTGAATTCTTTGGTTAAAGCTTATGAAAGCTTAATGTAGTTTCACTCTCTTGTTTCATTTTTCCTTCGAGAAGTATTTGGAAGTAGAAAGGTCATGAAAAGTTTAAATTTCTTATCTAAAAGATAGCTCATAGTAGAATCCTCATTAAGCAATTAGCTGCCAAGTGGGGAAACACCTTTGGCTGTTGCAGTTTTAGGATAAAATTGAGACTATTCTCCATGCTTTTAATGATTGTCTCATTGACTCCATGCTTTTAATGATTGTCTCATTGACTCCATGCTTTTAAAGACTGTCTCATTGGCTCTAAGATATGGATTTGTTCTATGTTTTACTACCAGCCTCCCTTTTTCTCCACTGAACAAGATCTATTTTGTTTGGCTGAAGAAGTGCTTATTGTATGGTGATGACAGATGCATAATTTGGAGGGATTTATTTTTCACCTCTTGTTGGTTTATTTGACAATACAGAAATAAGGATGTTCATGAAAGAGACTTCAAGAGACCTGAAACCAAAATTATAGTGATTCAAAAGTCCATAAATGAGTTAAAAAAAGCTACCTAAAGGCCAGCCCCTGCCATTTTTGTCGTTAGGTGCGGCCTCCCTCGGATTGGCTAAAATTAATGTGGATGGTGTTGTCTCAAGCAATAAGGTAGTTTGTGGTTGTCTTATAAGAAGCAAGGAATGTGTTTGGATAGTTCTCCGTAAAGTTATAGTTGAGAGTGACTCCTTTCAAGCTATAAACTTGCTTACCTCTTGTGTTAACGAAGCTCGAAGATTGCTCCTAGTAATTGGGATTTGAGCCCTCCTTGATAGAAATTGGGTCACTGATTTTTCCTTTGCTAACAGAGATTTCAACAAATGTGTTGACTGGTTTGCTAAAAATGCTCTCTCCAAGCTTCAAGGCAACTTCTTCTTCTCCTCTCCTTATGTTCATCTCAAGGATCACTGATGCTAGACTCCCAGTATTTAGCATCCCAACCGTTTGAAAAGACTCCTAACTAGTTGTAGTTTCAGCTTAGTTTGCTTTTTTTGGGGCTTTGCCCCCCCCCCTTTTTTGTACTAAAAAAAAGTTTGATCCACTGAATTTCATACATGTACAGCCCAAAACAAAATCGATTGCGATGCATAGACACGAATGTTCAACATAATATGATACGTAAATATAATAATTTTCAAAAAAATTGAAATGAGTACGTCAATATATATTAATATATTAAATATAACACATTTATATATAAAAAAATCAGTTTTTATTTGTATAACTCATAAACTTTTTCATATTTTATAGTATAAAATAGATGCAGCTTAGTGTAACACCCTCCCTTGTATGCATCCAAGAGAGTTGTTTGCTAAGCGGAATTAGAATTTTTGACGTCATTACTTTGATACTGAAAAATCATTTTGATGTTGCTAATTAAAACTTATAATTGAAATCGAGCCACTTACAAAAATCAGAGTGCACTTTCAAAATTTCTTAACTTGTTGAAAATATTATTTTCCTGGCAGACGTTGCTGTCTTGCAAAATTCCTATAAAATCCAGTTTTCAAAATTCCATTGTAACATTTACATAATCTGAAAATAGACACGTGGGGCTTCCCGTGCATATAAAATATAAGCGAATCGGAGGTCTGTAGTCCTACTAAATATAACTCTTAAAGTGCTTGTTAAATCTGTTTAGAAAATCAGCATTCAAAAACCTCAGAAATTATTTTTGCAAAACATTTTAGGAATTTGTTTTCAAAATACTTGCTGATCACAAAAGTCTTACATACAGTAATAAAATCATAATTCAACAGTAATCAAAACTACTCAATTTAATACAGTCATCCATCAAATAAACAGCAACAACAATAGTCCATACAGCAGCACATAACAGCACATATCCATATAATCATGTCTTCCAATGCTCTTCCGTCCTCCTGCCATTTTGTAAAAATAGCAGCCGCAAAGGGGTGAGAAAAATCCCAGTAGTTTGGCAACAAAACCAGTAATGCAACAATATTAAACTAGGCACAAAATTATAAAACAGTCGCATCAACATTAACTTCACTTCTTGATAAACATCATCATATATCATAGTGTGTATATAACGTCATCTTTACGCTCATAGCACCGTCGTGCGCGTACAAACACAGTGGAAATTCGATGCACGACACCCTCATTTGGTGAATTCCACTGTGACCTATGCGGACGGATGTCAAGTGTCCCATACCCTGGTACCGAGGATGCCTATATGATGCGTGCTCAGTCACATGTCCTTATATATATATATATATATATCTAGGATGTCATGAGTTCTAAGTCTACATGCCATGCTATGCAGTCACACCAAGCAGAAAGTGTATCAAGATGTAGAAATGCATGCATATATCATTATCATCATTTCATATCCTTACCGTTGCCACATCATAATCATAAAATAACATGGAACATATGTGAGCAACACTTCACAATTTCATACACTAGTTAATAATCACATTAGGTAATACCACCCAACACATACCTCGCGTGTCCAAATATTAATCAACGGCACCAAAACCAGTCCACTCTTTAATAATTATGCGCACCTAATCAATGGTATAAATAAGTGAGAACTTTATTCATATCACCTTTTATTTATAAGAAATTCGCATGCCTCTCTATTCTTGTATTTCATTCGATTTACCATGTTTCTAGTGCTCACCAATTTCTGCCTTTCCATTAATTAATAATATATTGCCATAATAAAATCCTAAGTCCCCAACAAAATTCTAGCTTCAAATAATTCTTTATCAACTCATAAACAGTGAAACGAATCCGACATTTCCCAAAGGTTTCATACATATATAGGTTCGGCTTTCTTAGCAAAGAGGAGTGTTCAAGGTTTTATTTAAATAATTAGTTCTACTAAGCCTAGTGTGTGTGTGTAAAAGGGCTATTACACATGCTGTCTAGGTAAATTAAACACAAGCCACACACACACACACTAGTTAACTTCTACTATTTTCACAAAACAGGGGGGGTCCTACGAGCTACTCCAAAAAGGACAGAATTTAGGTGCACAAAGTGTTACTCCATTAAGGCTCTACCTAAATTTTATTTGGCTAGAACAAATAAGCCTTCAGCCTACTGTTTTCGTCCCTCAAAGGACATGAGAGACTTAATAAATTTTCTGCCCAAAGGAACCGTCCAACCCAGCAAAACAATGGGCCATGTCCAATATCCTAAGGAGATTAATTTCAGTTTTTCTATGCTAATTTCAAGGCTGTTAACAAACTGTAGTTTCAAGCTTGCATTAGTTACATCCTAGAGCTATTCTAAAGGGAAGAATTCAACAGAAGTAGATGACTAAATTAAAGTATTCTCCAATATGCACAAGAGGGCCGAATAGATAAAAAAAAACAAGGGAAGGTTATTTTCAAGTTTATAAAACCCAGCTTTGGCTTGCATGAATTCATTTTAAGGCTGTTCGAAGGGGGCAGAATAAGGGAGGTGAAATAGCCAAATTAAAACATTATCCTAGCATGCATGAGGAGATCGAAATAGAGAATGAAGGAACCGGTTATGTTGGCACCTTCTTGCGGCCACACCCACAGCCCCTATTCGCACAAGACAGCCCTTCACCCTCCAACAATCCAATGATCAGATTCAGCTGCATATGAGGAAGGAGGAACTAACTCAGTACTGAGACAGACGCCTACAAAAGAAACATGTAATCAGAACCGATTCCAGTAGCTCGGTCACAGAGGAAGGAGAGTACATCACCTCCTTGAATGGGGTTCTCGGTTAAACACAAGGGGAACAACAACTCACGGAGAAAGACTTGAATCTCCATCTGCACGCAGAGAGGGGTTCTTGCATTAACACGCATAGGGCACCAGCGAGCAAGGAAATGGGAAGGTACAAGACCTCCTTTGTTGCTGCAACTTAGGCGGACAGGGAAAAGAAGGAGGAAGGCTTAGGTAGTTTGCTCTCACTCGCGACACTCGCAGCTTGAAGGTACAATGACTGATGAGATATTATACTCCCTGGTGTTCCTCAAGAGACTTGCAAGGTGAGGGAGGAAAGAGGCTGTATTTACGGTTCAGCGTTGAGGGGATGAGGGTTTTAGTCTCATAATGTCACGGTTGGGAGATAGAGTTTCTGGGACAAAACACCAAGTCAGACTTGTTTTTGGTATGTTGAGACGCTAGGAGAGAGAGAGAGAATTAGTGAGCCAATTAAGGTTCTGATTTAGGATTCCAGCATCATCAACCTGTTTATTCCTTCTAGCGCACAAGTTGAAAGAGAGGATAAGGAAGTGTGATTTGTGACCAATACAATTTCATGCAAGCTGATTGCTCATATCTCATTGGTTACATGACTAAAAGGCTCATAAAATTTAGCTAATCGCACAAGTAACCAGCTTGCTTTCCTTAGGCTACAATTGATGGATAGGTTATAAGTTGTGGTCTAGTATGGTCCACCATGGTTTCTTGGGCCGGTCTAATAGAGGGCCTTTGGGCTCAAGTCTACTTTCTAATGGGTCACCTAATTCATGTGATCCTATTTAGCAATTGTATGGTGACTATGAACTTAGTAAGTTATAAATAAAATTAATTCCTATCATAATAATATATGGAATTCGAATCTAAACCATGGGTTTACACTCCAAATGTACCCAAAATTATCAACTAGATTAGTCTTCTAATTATTAACTAAGGGTTTATTCTTTGTAATAAAATTACTCACATACTATAATGAGTACCCGTATAGTTCTAAGTAGTATCATACTTTCTATGTGTTATAATTAATTTATCCCTATACTTATAACTAGCATTTCACATGCCCAAAATAGGTACTCACCTTACATGGTAATACAAATAATTTCCCTAATTTAATTTAACTCCATCCTAAAGCAAACAGTTATATAATCCGAAGGCAAGTACTCTGCCACATTCCTAATTGCAATTTAAATAGCTTCCTAATTAGATGGGATGTTACACTCTCTCCAACTTGTTTTGAAGTTTGTCCCCAAACTTCGTCTTACCACCCCAAAATCTGCTTAAGTCTAACATCTAATACCATTACACCATGCCATAAAGTTCACTGCATTCTTATTGCCAGCTATAAAAGTCATCAACATCTCAGAGCATCAACAACAAATTTGTACTTTACAGGATCATTAAATAATATAGGTATAACACAATTTTGTTCGTACGGAAGGAATAAAAATAAAATAAAATAAAAAAAATCTTCCTAAGCGTAATCGTGGTACAAGCAATTTCCTGAGTTCTTTTTAAATATCAACCAATACCATAACACACAAGTGGAATACAACGGACAAAAATCTTACTAAGCCAAGGAATTCCAGCTATATAAAAAAAAAAACTATAATAAAGCTCAGGGTTTTAGGGCACAATTAATAGACAACTAAACCAAATCCATTTGCAAAACACTTCTTTACATTTCTAAATTTTAATAATTATTACTAGTGTAGGCATAAGTGATTAACCTTCTATTCACTCGATTGAGAATTATAACGTATGAGGCATAACATAACAATACAAAGAGGCTTCTCGATATCCCTATATTATCACTCACCCTTGACGTCACCATACTACTACTCATCCGATCATAAATTTAAAGGTTTTATAAAATTGCAACTAACAGTAGCCCAAACCCAAAAAGTTCCTAAGAATGTAGGGGTGTAATTAACAAGGAAGTGATATTACCTTCATTACCTGTGCACATATAAAAGCTAATTAACTAGGGTCTCCAATTTTAAATATTTCATCTTAGCAATATACATGTTACAACTTAGAAGTGCCATCACTCCTTACTTATATGGTGTGAAATTAAGGAACAGGGATTACCCTTTGAAATAAGTTTGAAACATTTAACAACAGCTTAAGCCGAACTTAAATACATGTGGGAACTTGGAATTTTCGTTGTTAACAAATTAAGGAACAGGGATTACCCTTTGAAATAAGAGCCCCACCTCCTTTTGTGTTGTTTGTTATTTATTTATGGAGGATTGTGGTATTTCTGAGTAAATTGTCAATCTAGGTATTGATTCTCATTTATGCCTTTAATGGTCAAATCTATATTTAAGAAGCAATCCTGCATATCTGGTTTAGGGTGTACATTTCGTGCGTGATAACTTTCTTTTGTAAATTGTATCTTGGCTAAGTGGAAAGGAAATAAATGCTGGTGACTTGAATAATCTTCACATCTATTTTACATAGGTAATTTCCTTGTATCCTGCTGCTATTGATAATCTTAGGGTATTGTGATGCTTTGATTGATTTTAGTAAGATATCAAATAATGTAATGAGTGACAACTAACTCCAATGATGCCAGCTTTTGATACCATTGCATCTGCTATGAGGCGTACACCCATATGGTTTAGAGGAGTTCTGGACTAATGATAATATACTAAGGGTTTTCTAAAGTGTTGTGGTCATTGTGTAACAACAACTGTTACATAATCTGGATATGATCACATCTTATATTGAAGGTTCTAGCAGAAAATTTCTGCAGCACCTTGGGTCTGAATACCTTCTTTAAATGATTGCATAACTGGACCTAGGAGTATCGGAATTTGGTGAAAGCGGTGCCATTAAAAAGCTGACCCATTAAGCTATAATTCTGAAAATTTATAGCCTGTTTGAGAATACCTAGTGGCTGCAGTTCCTTTAGAAAGTCGACTGATTGTCCCTAATGCTGTCATGTAATCATATTTTGAATAGCCAACTTCCCGGACACATATCTCAGCCTAGAGACCTCCGAACAGTGTGATTCCAGTTGCGTTTCAAAGCTAGGTAAGTATATTATATGCCTATAAAATGCCAGCTCAATTGACAAAACACGTAGCAAGTTGTGCAGGTTCAAAGTTGACTGCCCTGTTCTGTATCTAAACTAGAACGGTTGACTTGCCCGTTGCATATCTTTGGCCTCAGGTAACCGAATCAACTGATTTTTGGGGCTACATGTCCAGGAATTAGAGTATTTTAAAACTGGAAATTTTGAGAAATTTTTTGGCACTATAACCAAATAAGTCCAATTGGAACTAATTGTAGGCTCTAAGTGATCAAATTGCTGCCACTTCATTTATGTGACAAGTTTGTGAATGAGTGTTTGCCAATATGTAGTGACTACAAAACCATGATAAAATGTCATGTTAATGATATTATAAAAGTTGAATTCAACATGATGCACACTGATATTGTTTCATTGTTATTTAAACGATATAATCTCCACCAGTTTTATTGATATTTTTGTTTCATTGCTATTTACACCTTTGACTTGAATACACGGCTCTACATTCCCCACTTAAAAACTTGATATTTGTTTTGTGCATGTCATAATATATTGTCTTTGAATAGATGTATTGCTGTTTGTATGGATGAGATTAATTGTTGATTTAAGTGAATTTTAGATTTGGTGTCTTTCTGCATGAGGTTTTGTGCTGTGCTTGTAACTTGTTATTATAGAAAGAAATTCAACTATAGTTAGGAACGTTGAATACGCTTCTTGTGAAATTAAATCCTGAAGGCTTGGTCCGTTGTGGTGGATTATGTTTGGGGCATCTATTTTAAAATTGTAATGTGTGTCAATAAATGGAAAATTCATATCATGGAAATAGATCCTCTGATCAGTGAAGTCAATTACATCTGAGGTACCTAGGACGGCGGAAAGCTCGAAGAAGTTTCCTCATACGGGTGTTTTGACGAACTGTATGAGAGGTACCACTTAACATGATATGTATAGAAACATAGGATGAAAGTTCTGTGATTTTATGAGGATTCCTCTCGTTGAGAATTAGAATGTAAGGTGCTCTGTTTTACTTGCTTGATTCTTTGAAGGCTAAGATACACAGGGTTCTGTCTGTGATATTATTAAGTAGGGTGATTAATGTAGAGGTTTGACTATGATTGCAAATGTGTGATGTGTTTAGTGAGTGAACATAATCGTTATCATTGATAGGGATTAAGTTAGGAAGTAATGACAATTTCAAATTGTAACATGTACATTGCTCAGACGAAATCTTTGTAATTGGAGATCCTAGTTAAGAAGCCCTTGGGATGATAGGACGAAGTTTGGGGACAAACTTCAAAACAAGTTGGGGAGAGTGTAACATCCCGCATAGAAGATGCATTTTGTTAGTATAGGTAGTACCAATTAATTCTTATAAGTTATTCCTAACTGTACCGTCTCATATCAGCACAGTCTCTGGAATCCCTCTCTTTCGGGTGTTGATTCGATTCATTCATGAACCCCCAAGCTGCAAGATTTGGCATGAGCCGCTCATTGTCCGTGCCCTTTCGCACCGGCGATCACTCCCTGCCCTTGCCAGCTCTTGGGATGTTACATGCCCACCAACTTCCACCTGGTTCGTCCTCGAACCACACCGTACTGGAAGAGAGGCCCTGCTCTGAATGATATAAACAACATGATATATAGGCTTTCTTTTGCGCAGTGAGAAACTTATCAGCACTCTGAAATAGTAGACCCATTTATTTCCGATCCCATAATATTTTTTTAAGGGGATAATATTTTTTTTAAACTTACTTATTTATATATCTTACTCTGTAATTTACCTTTTCTTTCTTATTCATTTTTACAAGTTGTTTTTTTCCCTCTCATCTATTTTTATTTTTATTTTATTTTATTTTATTATTTTTATTTTTCATCTTTTTCTTCGATCATTTCCTATTTTTTTATATAGATTTATCATCGTCGATGTTGATTAAAAATTGATATTTATATTAAAAATAAATAAATTTACCCACTTCCCATGTGTTATCCATCTCCCTTATTCGTTTGGTGAAGAAAAAAAAAATCTGTTTTGCACGAAAGCGAGATTACAAAAGTGAGAGTATTCCTTGAGGAAGGTAATTGGTGGATATACAAATGTAGATGCATCGCACGAGTATCAATAACAGATACCCAGCAAAACAGCACCAATTTTGAAAAAATATCTTCAATATTCTTATAATACTGAAGACTCACTATATTGTTATTAAAATTAAAAAGAAAACAATACATTTAACTTTATATATTTCACTCACACTTTTATTATCAATAAAACCTGATTTTTATTTTATTTTCTATTTTTAATAAAAAAAAGTACCTACTAATGATCCAATTTTGGAATGTCACTGCATCAAAAATTACCGAAGACTTGGGCACTAATTGCACAGGAGATATGTACGAGTACCATAATTTACCCTTTTTTTTAGTTCATCTTTCTCATCATCTGCCAAATGTTCTCCTCAGTTGCAATCTCATCGTTCCATAATTAGAGTTTAATTTGGTGCAACATGAGAAAAGTGCACCAATTTTTTATTAACCTACACACAGAAAGGTGAGAATATATAAACACAAATATTTGGAAAGAGACAGAGGGCGAGAGAATTTCACGTTACAAGACGTAAAAATCCCATTTTTGTCTTTTTTTATACAAAAGCATGAAACTAGCTCTCTAGGACATCATCATAAGCAGGCTTCTTCATTACTGAGCATGGCATGCAGCGCCAGGTACTAAAAAACTGTCCCAGATGCACTGGAAGGATGTCTGTGATGTCGGTTTGGTTTACCATATTGAATGCTTTATGCCGAGGCCATTGCACGTCAATATAAGGCCCTTGTAACGGTTAAGATAATCCTGCAGCAAACAATAATGAAAACGTCAAATAAAACAGTAAGAATCATTCTTCTAAATAAAACTTTCTTTTGAAACACACTTCCTGCCAGACGAAGACAAATAATGCTTACAATGATATTGTAATCGTATACGTAATGCATCCCATTTTTGTCATATTCTTTCCTTTTGACTGGATCACTCAAAACTGTTCAATAAAGCCAAAGACATGTTAGGTAATAATACTTGACAGAATTTTGTCCTGCTATTTATAGTCTCATCTATTAAGTTAAGAGAAAATAATAAGGGTAGTCAGGTAATAGAGAAGAATGGATAATCGCAGAATATTCAGATCTCACTACAATAAGAAGTCCAACAGTACACATCAGGGGGACACTAGAATGCAATTGCAATACCGTATTTATCGAACCACTAATCTAATCCCTTTCACTAGCTGCTGTCTCAACCAAAATCTATCTTCTCTAAACCTTAAATGGACCATCTTCATTGTTGGTTACATGCCTATTAAGTTATAAGCATTGGTGGTCGGAAGGGAAATTGCATTGTTAACAAACATGGATGTAGAAGGGTTATGTATAAAGATACCATCTCCTCACAACTTCAAAATAAAAAATAAAATAATAATAATCATAATAATAATAATAATTCCCCCAGCAATGTTATTAATTCTTAATTTCTTATTCCATCTTACATTTATCCCTGATAACAAACATCCATTGAACAAGCCACAAAATATCACGCTTATCATATAAAAATTACCTAAATCAAATCTGGAAATGGTATTTCACCAAAAAATAAAATAAAAATCTGAACATGGTAACAATCTAGTGGTAGTGTGTAATGCAAAACCACATACATAAGCTTCAAACTTCAAAGCAGTGTTCTTTCCATTTAGAAGGGGGATTTCCACAATAAGCCAGTAGAAATATAAGTAAATTTGGGGAGATACAGTAGAGTAGCTTGGGGACATTTCCTCTCTCTTTTTTCTTCTTTTTTTCTTTTGTCTTTAATCTTTTGCAAGGAGACTAGGGAGGATATATTCTGTTAACCTTATAACATGCTCATAAAACAAACTTAGTACAATTACAATGAGCCATCAAAGTTGTAAGCAATTATGTTTACAAATCTCCTAGAAATCTAGAAATCATATAAGAGCCTATTAATCATGTTGTAATGAGGATGATCATTAACCAAAGCATGCAAAATGGAAGGGGAAAAATAAACAGGCTGCAACAAGCTAAACAAGTCGAGCTCAAGCTTCATATTGTTAAACAAGTCAAGCCCAAGATTTTAATTTGACTAGTTTAAATAAATGAGTCGAGCTTGAGTAGCATCTTTCTTTTGCAATTCAAGCTTGAGCTTCACGTGCTAGACTTAATTCATTTACATACAATCCTAGCTACATGGATCAAATAATACC
This sequence comes from Gastrolobium bilobum, assembly GCF_033153095.1. Classification (NCBI taxonomy): domain Eukaryota; kingdom Viridiplantae; phylum Streptophyta; class Magnoliopsida; order Fabales; family Fabaceae; genus Gastrolobium; species Gastrolobium bilobum. The sequence goes on from NW_026897333.1 coordinate 225,265, forward strand.
ATTGTGTTATGACAAAACCAAGTTTTCAGAAAGGCCATTTAAATTAAGGTCTTATTACCAAGGCCTCTGTTGGTCTTCTACTTACAAAGCCAAACCATTTCAAGCGAGATTTTATCATGCTACTTCAACTTTCTCTCAAATACACTCTTTTCCTAATTTGATCTTTTCTTGTATGACTAACCATCCACCACAATATTTTCATCTCCGTAACACTTATCTTTTGCTCTTGTTGGCACTTTACCACCAAACATTTGGCATCATAAGCATCGCTGGTCTTATGGCTCAAATTTTGACACATGCTACGCTTGTTCAAGTTTTGTTTATGATTTTTATTTGTGGAATCTTTGAAAAAGTTGACATGGAGATGTTTACAATCTGGGCTTAAGGCAAAAATTGATTCCCATATTTTATTTGAGCACCTTGATTATGCAGCACTTCCCGCGCAATACAATAAAGGTGTATTGAGATTAGTCTTATAAACTTAGACAAGTTTTTTTAATACAAGCAAATAGTTTCCGAGACATAAGTATGAGACAAGAAAACTAAGAGCACGTGGAAAGAATGCCTAATTATATAAAGCAATCCTTGACCCGCAATGACAATACACACGAATTTTGCTGCTTTATCTACAAACCAGAAACTATTTCCAGTTGTTTTAAACTAACCTCAGCCCATATAGAAAATAAATAAATTACTCCTTTATATATATAATTCGGATCATCCTAAGTACATACAAAAGCTCACTTCAAGTGAAAAGTAGTTGTTACATGTTGAGTTGTTGACTGCTAATAATTCCAAAATTTTCCTACCTATATGCTGATTCTCCTCAAAATTTCCTATCTCTCTGCAAAGGAACAGCAACATATGTTACTATATTAGTTACCTAAAATTTTCCACCCTAACATCCGTATGTGACTATATTGGGTTGACTAAACTCATACATACTTTTGTTATATAACCATCAATATTCGAGATTCTAATACCCTAATGCTCTCACTCGTGGCAACGAATTGCAGAATTTAGAATCATAGTAAACACATTGAATTGGACTGACACAATTCCACGAGGGGCATAAATTGCATAGGAGCAACTAAATACGAAACCCTAAAAGGACATACCCTGATAAGCCTCGTTTATATCTTGAAAGCGTGAAGTTGCTGCATCTTGGTCTTTCTGCTTGTCAGGGTGCCATTTCTGCGTGCACAGAAGAAGCACAACAACACAGCGGAACATGAGATTAGACACAAACAACTCCTCCAACGAACGGAACGGAACGGAAAGCAAAGAAAGAATAAAGTAGAGAAAGAAGAACAGACCAGAGCTAAACGAATGTAATTGGAGCGAATAGTATCATCGGTGGCATCATAATCCACTTCCAATATCTTATAGTAATCCTGTTTGCCCAAAAATGATTTATTACACAAAACAACAACAACCCCTAATTTGAGAAATAATGACAATAATGATAAGAATAAGTAGAAGAGGGTAAGAAGGAGAGAGTTATTGAATTGTTGTACCTTGGGTGTGGAGAGAGAAGAGAAGAAATCGAAATTGAGATAGGAATCAGGGTTGGGTTGGTCGGGTTTGGGGATGTTATGATCTTCAAAGTCATCTTCCCATTCCCACATCATGATGTTTCAGTGTTGGTTGGTTGGTGTGTGAAGGAACCTAACCTAACCTAATCCCGGTGGGGGTTTGAATTAGAGGGATAAAGTAAAGTGCTGCAGGTTGAGACTTGAGAGTGGTCCAATCCAACTCCTTTCTATTCTATGCTATGCCTCCCTCTCCCTCTCCATCTGTCTCGGCGTGCCGCGTACGTCTATTATGTGCCGCTATTCCTCTACCTTCCCAAACTACATCACGTTTCCCCCGAAAATTCTAGATATTAAACGGCATGATTGCAACACCAACAAAAATCATAAGGTTTAATCTATAGATGTGACTTACGATATATAAATATCGGAATATGTTACTATTAAATATTATTATTATTAATATTATTTAGTCGTTAATTTTTATTTTTATTAATTAATTATTAATTCATAATAAATAATAATCATTGATTGATTGGCGAAAATTACTATAATAATATTATTTGATAGTAATAATATTCTATCTCATAAATATATATTTTATAAAAATTATTTTCAAGAAAATAATATTTATTTCAATTACTTAAATATTGACAAAATTCTTTGACATATTAGAACGGCTATAAAAAAAAAAAAAAGATACATTAGAACAAGAACTCGTATTAGTTTGTCTACATTTGAGATGGATTAAATGATAGTAAGAGAATCACCTCTATTACAAGTCTAATAATACTCGAACCGAATTAGATTAGAAAAAAAAAAAAAAAATTACTACCATTTCAATCCCGATTGAACAATCTTTCATGGAAAGGTAATATGAATGGAAATATTTCAACATTCTTTTCTCTTTTAACTATTTTGAGTTAGGGATAAATAAGAATATGTTGCAGGTAAAAAATTGGTGTCATCCAATTACTACAAACAAAATAAAGTCAACAAACATAGTGCCTCTTAAGCTTTTTTATTTTATTTTTTAACTTGTCATTTCTTTTGTAGGAAAAAGAAATTAATCTTGTTATATGACGAAATCAAAGCCTTTTGAGTTAATTTATAAAGATTTACACTAATATAATAAGGGAAAGACTACTCTAATTTTACATGAGATAGTTATCTCATTTTCTCTCACTTCAAAAATCGTATTTTTTTTTCTTTTTCTTAATTGCTTTTTAATGATGGATCCCACTTGGACTCTCTCTATAGCATGAGAGAATTACTCTCATGTAACATGAGAGTAATATTTCTCATATACTAATTCCGAAACAGTTAGTGTTGTGTAAAATAATTAAATCGAACCTAATTATATTTTTCTAAATCAGTTTTGAAAATCAAATTAATTTTATAAAGCAATTCAAAAATATAACCGAACCAAAAGAATCCATTTAAAATTGGTTTGAAATCCATTTAGAACTAATTTATATATCCAAAATGGTTTACAACCGGTTACAAATCATAAACTCGTTTTAAAATTTCCTAATCAGTTTGAATTAAATAAAACATTTCGATTTGGTTTAAGAAAAAAAGGTTTCGTTCCAACTATGACCAACCGTAGAAACAGCTACCTTCATTGAGGCGAATTCAATTTCTTTGTGACAGGACCACCTGGTCGAGAGCATTTTGGGTACAAAGGTGGTATTAAGAATTTGGAGTGATTGTATATCTTACACTAAGTCTGACCAGTAAGACTTAGTGTAAAGTATAAAAATAGCTTCTTTATTTTCTTTCTTAAAAAACAAATTGCTGACATGACTGGCTTGTCGTAAGTACAACAATGATATTATAAAAATTTTCAACCTGATAATGATTGGGAACTTGAACCAGGTGTCACGTGTGGCGACTACCTGTTTGCAAGTATGCTACTGGCTCGACCTATTAATTATCAAACATATTTTCTCATTGCAAATGGTGAATCTATTAGGTGGTGTTTGGTTAGGAGCTTTTCAGCGGATATCTATGTTTCTCAAGTATGGCTTTTAAAAACACCATGTTTGTTTGAACGTATTTTCACCAAAAACTCATCTATCCAATTTGTCTGGATTTATGAGAAACATAGATATCCGCACTGTTTAGAAACCCAATTTGAAGGTGGGATTTTTCGGAAAACTGGTTATCTGGCTTTTAATGCACTGTTGATTTCATAAAGTTACCTAATTTTCCCAGTAAAGTTTTTCCTCACCAAACAACTTTTTTTTACATTTGTCTACATATCTCACTTTATCTATCTTTCCAATCATTTGTCTATCTGTTACATTTCCCTACTATTCCAAAAAAAATTCCTCAACCAAACGCCCCCTTAAGGGATGGTCGTGGTTATTTGTTATATTAGCATATTGTTAAACAAGGTCAGCTCTTTATGCTAATAACCATGAATCCATCCCAGTAACAGTGTAAGTGACACCCAGATTAGTTGTAATCTTAAATGAACAGAAAGAAATCAGTTCAAATCTGAAAAGACTAAAGAGGAATAAGATGTATCAAGCCCAATATTTGGAGATTGTTTGAATACAATTGGACGGCATAATATAGAAGACAAAGTATAGAATTAGACGCCCTCACTAGTATAACTTGTCAGAGAATCTTATCTTCAGACAGCTTTGACAGAATAATAATAAAGAGATGTGTTACGAGAATCCGATCTTCAAAAATAAATGTCGGCAACATAATAGAGATTTTATCCTCAATAGTAATTGTCGACAGGTTTATTTGTAAATATTAGTGTCAGTAAGGGTAGTTTTTAAAGTTGGTGTCAGGCTTTTATTTGTCATTTTGTAAAAAGAATCTTTCTTTTAAAACTGATGCGACGATGGGTCTTGAAAGCGCACACTGCTCAAAAAAAAAAAGATTCTTTTATATGTTTCAAGTCTATGTTTCGTGTACAAAAGTTTTAGTTTGGACCTATAAATAGATGTTGTAATCATTTGTAGAAATCATTGAGTGATATGTGTAAGTGTTTTCCTGAGTCTAAATATATGTAATTAGTATGTATTATTCTCTTGTGAATCAATATATTTCTTAACATTACAAACGTATTCTTCAATTCCTCCTTCTTCATTTTTTCTTAAAGAGTTGTTCGAGAATTTCCGAAAGGGAAATCTTTCTCCGTGTCCAAGGTACCATGTTTTATTGAATTTTTTATTATAATGTATATTCTTTCCCTTGTTAGTTTCTCTTCTTGGTATATATTTTTCCTTTTTATGAGTAAGATAGTTTTGCCCCATCTTGTATGAATCTATTAGAAAGAATATATCTTTTGTATATCTATAAATATTTATTTCCTTATTTCATTAAGAATTGTGTTAGGTTTAGGCTAAGCCCATTAGTGTGTCTATATAATGTACACCTTGTATCAATTCAATACACACAGATTTATTTCAATGTTCCTCTCTTCTCTTGTTAATTAACATGGTATTAGAGCCTAAGGAACCTTGATCTTTTTTTTTCGGTGAACCCATTGTTCATCGTCTTTGTTAATTGATGACAATGTTCCATACACATTATGAGGTGATGCTATACTCACTGCATGCTATCTCATTAATCGCATGCCATCATCTGTTCTTAATCATCAGGTACCTCACTCTATTTTATTTCCCCATCAAGTTTTATATCTTTTGACCCCACATGTGTTTTGTTCATCATCTTGGTATAAATTTGGATAAATTAGCTCCCAAGTCTCATAAATATGTTTTTCTGGGTTATCCTCGGTCTCAAAAGGGTTACCGTTGCTACTCTCCAACTTTACGTCGATATTTTATCTCGACAGATGTTTCCTTTTTTGAATCAGTTCCTCTTTTTTGGCTCTTCGACTACTCCTGTGGGCACTGATTCTGTTCAGTCATCTCTCCAGTTGACTCCTTTGAATACCTTCCGCCTTTACCAGTCCATGTTTCTGACTCTCCTCTTATTACCTCTTCTCCTGATGAGATCCAACATAGTTCGTCATATGTTTCTGTGGGCTCATATCCGACTGCATCTCCTCCCTCAGCTTCGGTCCCACTTTCGGATAGTGACCTTCCCATTGCTCTTCGTAAGGGTACTCGTGATACTCGTCCTCCTGCCAGGTATACAGTTAATATTAGTTACCATCGTCTTTCTCCATCATATTATGCATGTCTTTCCTCTTTGTCCTCTTTGTCTATTCCTAAGACTACAGGTGATGCACTTTCACATTCGGGATGGAGACAAGCAATGATTGATGAAATGAGTGTCCTTTATCACAATGGGACATGGGATCTGGTTCCTCTTCCATTTGGAAAATAAGTGGTTGGTTACAGATGGATTTATGCTGTTAAGGTTGGTCCTGATGGTCAAGTGGATCGTCTTAAAGTTCGCTTAGTGGCGAAGGGTTTCACTCAAGTGTTTTGATTGGATTTTGTTGATACTTTTTCTCCTGTGACAAAAATGTCTATTGTTAGCCTCTTTATTGCCATGGCTGCTATTCGCCATTGGCCTCTCTACCAACTTGATATTAAGAATGCTTTTCTTCATGGTGAGCTTGAGGAGAAAATTTATATGGAGCAACCTCCTGGATTTGTTACTCAGGGGGAGTCAGGTCTTGTTTGTCGTCTTTGCAAGTCTCTATATGGTCTCAAGCAATCTCCAAGAGCTTGGTTTGGTAAATTTAGCAGTGTTGTTCAACAATTTGGCTTGACTCGGAGTGAAGCTGATCATTCTCTCTTTTATCGTCATTCAGCTTCTGGATCTATTTACCTGGTGGTATATGTGGATGATATTGTCATCGCAGGTAGTGATAGTCATGGGATCATTCAGTTGAAACAGTATTTATGTCACCATTTTCAGACTAAGGATCTTGGGAAACTTTGATATTTCTTGGGAATCGAGGTGGCCCAATCTAAAGATGGAGTTGTGATATCTCAGAGAAAATATGCTCTGGATATTCTTGAAGAAACTGCTTTGTTAAATTCTAAGTCTGTTGATATTCCTATGGATCAAAGTATCAAGATTCTACCAAATCAGGGGGAGCCCTTTTCAGATCCTGAGCAGTATAGAAGATTGGTTGTGATAACCAAACAGCTTTGCACATTTCGTCAAATCCAGTATTTCATGAAAGAACCAAGCATATAGAAATAGATTGTCACTTTGTTCGAGAAAAAAGTTTTTGCTGGTGAAATTACAACTAGTTTTGTACCATCTAATGATCAATTAGCAGATATATTTACAAAATCTTTGAGGGGTCCTCGAATAGAGTTTATATGTAATAAGTTTGGTGTATATGATCTATACGCTCCAGCTTGAAGGGGAGTGTTAGAAAGAATATATCTTTTGTATATTTGTAAATATTTATTTCCTTATTTCGTTAGGATTTGTGTTAGGTTTGGGTTAAGCACATTAGTGTGTCTATATATTGTGCACCTTGTATCAATTCAATACACACAAATTTATTTCAATGTTCCTCTCTTCTCTTGTTATTTAAGAGAATCATTGTTCACCAACCCTAGCGAAGCTAGTAAGTGACCATTAATTAACTTGTGAGAAGGAATTAAAATGGACTAGGTCCAAGTTAAATGTAAAAAATTAAAATTTGTGTTGTGGTTAGTGCTCTATATTGGTTTAGAGGCTTGAGTAATGCAAATTGAATTATATAACTTCGATTCTATTAGTTTTGTCACTGTCATTTAACTGCTTTTAATCGGATAATTAGGTGTGGCAGCTTGTATCGGAAGTGCTAAATGAGGCAAGGTATGATGTACTATGTTTGAAAATATTAGGATTAACCGTGTGTTAGCTAGAAGAAACTATAAGGGGGCGTTTGGTTGAGGAGAAATTTTTTAAATACTAGGGAAATGGTTGGAAATTGACTTTAGTAGGAAAATGTAAAAAAAGTTGTTTGGTTGCAAAAAAATTTACCGGGCAAATTAGGTAAGATTTATAAAGTCTATGTTGGGTTTGATGTAAAATATAGATGGAGAAATAAGAGTCAATTACGAAAATATCCTTGTTTTTAAAACTTTTTGAATCACCTACCCTTTATTTTTTTTTATTTTTTTATTTTTTTGAAAAGCAAACAGGAAACATAAAAACAAAAAAAGAAACTAGGAACACCTCCTAGACCAAACTACTCCTACATAGTCCCTTTCAAGTTTGTCACGACAACCAGAAGGAGGCGAGTCAAACTCTTGTAAAGACCAATCAAAGGAGTAGGCAAAAGAGGCCATCCAATCGGCAACCCCATTCCCTTCCCTATGAATATGGGAAATTCTAACCCTCCAATTCCAATCCAGCATATTCCTTATGCGCAAGACCAAGTTAGAGGCTGGATGATGAGAGCTGCACCCTTCTCTTATGAAAAACTGGGCTACTAAGGAATCACCTTCAAGCCAGACAAAACGGAAACCTTTCCTCCATGCAATCTCAAGCCCAAGGAGACAACCCCAAAGTTCTGCTAACAAAACATTACCACAGCCAAGATTTTTACAAAAGCCAACAAGCCACCTTCCACTAGCATTCCTAAATACACCCCCACAAGCAGAAGCTTCTCCATTATTCATACTTGACCCATCCACATTGAGCTTAACCCAAGGGTCCGAAGGAAAAACCCAAGAAACTAATTTCTCTTTATTCGAGTTAGTCTCAAGACCAGCAACCCGAAGCGTATTTTCTGACCAAGAAAAATCTTCACCATAGACCATAGCAGCTCTAAAAGTGCCATAAGCAGGAACAGAAGATCCCTGAAAAATTTTCTTATTCCTAGCTTGCCAAATGAAACAGGAAATGATACCAAACAGAAGAGGCCATGATGGCAAATTGGACCAATTACGATCCTCAGAGATATTGGACAACACCCATTGCTGAAGATTAAGAGAGAAAAAATCCTCCCAAGCCTCTCGCTTAACTGCAATCTCCCACACTTTTTTTGCTGCAATACAATCTCTAACCGCATGTAAGGAAGTTTCCGTAAAACAATTGCACAGATGACATATATCTGAACCCGCCATGTGCCGTCTGCAGCGCCTTTCATTTGTCAAAATTTTATCTCCTAACAACAGCCAAAGGAACGTACGAATCCGTTCAGGTCCATGCCACTGCCAAACGTGATTCCAAGGTAAATTGGTAGATTCCTCGTTACCCCTGGATATGGCCATATAAGCGGACTTCAGCGAAAAACTCCCATCAGATGTCCTTGTCCACAAAATTCGGTCATGACCATTAACATCCGAAGGAGGAAGGATGTTATTAATACGAGCATTGACGTGATCGGGAAGACTATGCTGGAAAGCCCCCCACATCCAACTTCCGGAGGATGAGACAAGATCAGAGACCATTAGCTGATGATTTATCTGAGAGGGATCAGAAATAGCAGCATAGGATGAGAGTGCACCACAACCCGGAACCCACGGGTCATCCCAAAAATGAGTAGAATTTCCATTACCTAGCAAAATTCTGGAATGCTGTAATATCACAGGCCAAGACGAAACAATTGCTTTCCAAAGAGAGGAGCTATTCCGAGTAGCAGAAATATTAGGAACCAAATCAGACTGAACTTTATACTTGCTCTTTAAAACTCTAGCCCAAAGCGCGTCTGGATTAGAAAGGATCCCATAACCAATTTTCATAATAAAACCCCTGTTAACTTCCTTCATTTTCCTCAGACCCAGCCCTCCATGATCTTTATCCATGCACAACTGATCCCACGCAACCAGATGAGGACGAGTAGATGCTCTATTAGAACCCCACAAAAACCTCCTAATATGTTTCTCAATATCATTGCAGATTCCGAGAGGAACAACAGAAACTTGCATTGTGTAGGCTGGAATAGCTGAGAGAACAGCTTTCGAAAGTGTAATTCTTCCTGCTAGAGAAAGACTGGTGTGGTTCCAGGCATTAATCCTAGATTGAACTCGATCGAGGATATGACTGAAAGCCGCCCTCCCAACTCTGCGATGATGAAGAGGAATACCCAAATACTTTCCAAGATCCACCGTCCTTGAGAAGCCCAACTCACCACTAAGTTCCTCTGCCAAAATATGATTCACATTGTGGGAGAAGAGAATTTTTGTTTTTTCATGGTTAACCTTTTGCCCAGAAAAAAGACAAAAATCACCTAGCACCTTGGAAATGGTTTGGGCCTGATCAAAGGATGCATCCGCACAAAGAATAAGATCATCCGCAAAAAAGAGGTGAGAAATAGGAGGAGCATTTCTCCTCAACATGATCGGCTTCCAGCACTTTTGCCTAACTGCATGGGAAATGAGATGACCAAGTCGCTCCATACAAAGAATAAATAAATATGGGGACAAAGGGTCACCCTGTCTAAGCCCCCTGGATGGGAAAAACTCCTGAGTTGTAGAACCATTCCAAAGAACATTCATCGAACAAGAAGAAACACACCACATAACAAGATTAATGAGATTTGGGGGGAGTCCCACATCCTGAAGAGTATCTCGGAGAAAGTCCCAGCTAATTCTGTCATAAGCTTTCTCCAGATCCACCTTAATCATCATCCAACCTTTGGCGCCTTTCTTTGACCTCATAGAGTGAATAATTTCCTGAGCAATAATTACATTATTTGTCCCTTGCCTTCCTTTGATGAAACTACACTGGTTAGGCATAACAATTTTATCCATCTGCAATTTCAAACGGTTAGCAATAAGCTTAGTAATAGTCTTATAAATAACATTACAAAGGCTAATAGGCCGGAAATCTTTAAGGGATTGAGGTGAAGTTATCTTCGGGATCAGGCAAATAAGAGTTTGATTAATATCCCAAACTTTTTGGGGATTATTAAACACATCTTTCACCAGATCACAAACAGAGCTTCCTACAGTATCCCATTGAGATTGGAAAAATAGACTATGAAGACCGTCCACCCCTGGAGCTTTGTGAGGTCCCATGGAAAAAACTGTACTCCTAATCTCCTCATTCGAAGGAATGCTACCAATATGAATGTTGTGCTCTTGCACAAGGTGAGGAAAATAGCCTCTAATTGGAAGCCCAGGTCTAGCAGTATTATCCTCTTTAAACAAATTACGATAATACTCCACCGCCATATTCATCAGAATAGAGGGATCACCAATCCAATCACCCGCATCATTTTTCAGAGCATCAATACGATTTCTCCTCCTCCTAGCAGCTGTAGTAGAATGGAAGAATTTCGTATTCCGGTCACCATATTTCAACCAGCTAGCCCTAGACCGCTGAAACCAAGTAAGATCCTCCCGAATATAAATGAGATTCAACTGACGCCAAAGATCTTTCTGCAGAATTTCTAGAGCATGGCAAGGATGGTGACTAAGACTACGGTCAATACCCCTTAGTCTCGCCTGAAGATTATTCTTAAGCTTGGCATCTTCCCTAAAGCACTCCCTATGCCAGTGAGAAGCATTCGATCGAAAAGTTTCACTAGCTGTGCCCCAACCTGTACTCCCATTCCAACACTCCTGCACTAGGCCAGGGAAATCCTCATGAGTGAGCCAGGCTGCCAGAAATCTAAATGGACGGCTCCCTCCAGGATGGTGAGGAGAAGGACCCTCCCAGAGAAGAAGAGGTCTATGATCCGAGCAGTAGCAGGGAAGATGAGTCACAACCCTGTCAGGAAAGGACAATTGCCACTGCTCATTCGCACAAACTCTATCAAGACGGTCCTTCAATCTGCCTCTATGCCAAGTGAAAGTAGGCCCCTGATGACCCAAGTCTTCCAGATTGCAGTTCATAATACAATTTTGGAAATCATAAATACTCCTCCAATCAGGCGGGCCACCTCCCTCCTTTTCTGCTGCATGCAAATAAGAATTGAAATCTCCCAAAATGCACCAAGCCTCCGAGGATTGCTGTTGTAACCTTCCTAGAGCATCCCACAGAGACACCCTCTCAAGACGCCGCGGACTGGCATAAACAAAAGTAACAGCTTCCTCCTTCCTCCTATTACGCCAAAAAATTTTTAAATGGATAAACTAACGATGAGACTCTAAAATCTGAATCTGAGCTTCATCATCATTCCATAACACCCACAGACCACCAGAAAAACCTTGAGGATGAGCCATAACATGCTTTTGAAAGCCAAAGCCTTTCACCACCTTCTGAGCACGGTCAGCTCCGATACGAGTTTCAAGCAAAGCCATAACTTGAATATTAAAACGACGAGACAAGTCCCTAATAAGGGGAGAAAAACCCTTTTTTCCGGCCCCCCTGCAATTCCAAACACACACACTCATCAAAAAACCACAAAAAGTAATGAGAAAGGATGAAAAATACCCTGTCATTAGACTTTGGGGAGATCAAAACTATCCCGCATCACCGAGGGTACATCAGCAGGTCTCAAACTAGCATTCGAAGCCTCAACATCCTTCGAGCTGGAAAGAGTAACCGGACTCTTGTTGTCATGCGTTATTATGAAAATATCAACCCCATCCTCCCTTTTACCGGAATCTGAGGGAGTTACCACATGTGGAGGAGATGATGTAGAAGAGAGAACAAGAGGCTTTCTGCCATTAATGTCCATTGCTGAAATTTTTTTTGCCGAGCTCGAAGCAATGAACGGCTTAGCCCTTTGCTTAAAACTCTTTGGGACAATAGATAAGGCAACTGCCTTTTTATTCCTGTTAATTTCATCACGTAACTCTTTTTTTTTTTTTTCCATTTTGCGACAAAGTAGAAGACTTGGAAACGGTAGCCTCTTGTGGTCGAGACAAAATCCTTTCTTCTACCTGAGGAATAACAGTACCTTTTTGAACAACTGGCATAAGCTCAGGGCCACTTAGATTTTGATTTGGCATAGAGGGTCCCACCAAATTTGTAACTGTATTTGAGCTAGGGAGAATAGCTGCTGAAAGATGACGTTTATCACGAGGAAAATTCGAAATCTTATTATTTAAACCCTTTTTCAAATCAGCACTAGCGGTTACCTTAGAGGGGCCATGCTCATCATTAATGATTTGAATATTCTCATAATTAACATCATGATTATCATTCACTTCGTCAGAAATAACTGAAAATCTTGATCCAGCCGTTGAAGACGCCACCTTTGAAGCTCCAGAACCGTTATTTTTTGCATTAATCATTGTAGCCGATTTCATTCCCACATGATTATCGGGTTTCTGCTGCTTGATTTTAGCTGGACGTGAAACAGAATGATTTATTCCTTGAGCATTAATTCTCCTTTGGCCAGTTGTAACGGATGACCCCTGATTCCCGGCTGCATTGATTGCGGCAGCATTGATTGCGGCAGTCTCCATGGTAGCTTTTGCCTTCCTTCCCCGTTGACTCCTTTGGACAATCATCCAAGAACCAAAAGCTTCACCTTCTGCCATCTCACGCCTGACACCATTGTTAACAACCTCTGCACGAACATCCTTTCGGTGAGAATGACTATCGGTTGACACCGAAACCGAAGAACAAGTGTCACGCCTATGCCCATACTTACCACATGCAAAGCAGATCATGTGAAGGCCTTCATACCCTACCGTATAAACCTTATTAATGAGATTGAATTTAGACAAGAATCCTTTACTGAGATCTACTTCTACGCAAATACGCGCAAACTTGGCCCTTTCCGTAACAACCCCATCACCAGCATCACTTTTACGTATAGAATTCCTATCAATCTTCAGTGTTTTCCCAAATAGATCACCTATGTTCCGCAAATGTTGGGAGGTATAGAACTCCATAGGTAACCCCGGAATACGGATCCAAACAGCTAATTTTTTAAGGTTGTCCTCGTAAGGATCAAATAATGGCAGCCACCGTTGAACAGAAACATAATGGTCTGCCACAATCCAAGGCCCTTCCTCCAAAACAAAGTTGTAGTCATTCAAATCCGCAAAACGAAACAAAAAGTAATCGTTCTCCATATCAATGAATTCATGTGTCCCCGACAGATTCCACATCTTCAAGAGTCTGTTCAGCAGAAACTTTACACCAACCTTTTTTCCCAAGAGCTTGATAATCACAGCTTGCTTCCAAGGCCTGCAACTCTCCTTATATAGCTCTTTTGAAAATCTGTATGTAGGACAGAAAGGATCATCTTGGTCATTTGATTGAACATCCTCCTCCATACCATGAACATCCAACTCCTCAAACCAATCCCTTTCCTCGACGTCATCCGTAACTTTCAGCCCATTCAACTGTAAGAGTGTATCCTTGTAAGATATCGGTTTCTTCCCTAACACTTCTTTAGCTTTGTCAGTACTACGCTTCAAGAGATCAACCTCCTCAGCGGATGGTTCACCAACCGCCGAGATCTCCATTAAACTTCAAAGTGCTCTATGTCGTAGCTTTTATTTTTTTTAGTACAAACCTATCCTTTTTTTTTCGGTAAACGTACAAACCTATCCTTTACCCGTAAACATGTTTCCCCATTAGCCAAGGATATAGGAACTCCAGCTCCATAGGAGCTCCCATTCATGGAAGCAATTCCAGAGATCACCCAAAGTGGAATATTTAACTGCTTCTCTCTCCCAAGAATGCCACAAATGGTTAAGGTTTCTAATTTCGTTCTGTCGAAAAAACCAAACACAATGAATTTAGGATCAAACAATCTATGATCAAATGGGAGCACGAAACACAATAAAAAACAACCAGAAAAGTAGAAACAATACCTTGGGAAGAAACTGAGATGGTACCACAAGGGTGGTACACCGGAAGAAGCAGTCAAGGTTAAACTATGCGATCGGACTTCGCCGTGTGGAGATTTGCTCTTCAACCCACGCAAGGAAGAAAAGCTTCTGAACCCAAAGAGCAACACCTATATCTCTAGCATCTGTCTTCGAGAGGGTATTTTGGTCTGCTGTATTTTCTCTTTTTCCTACTTACCCGGCTATCTATAGAAAACCACCATCAACTTCAGATTCTAAACAGTGCAAATGGCTGGTTTTCTACACCAAATGTGAAATTGCTATGCAAATAGCATAGATAGGGAACTTCAACAAATCTCTTTACCAAACATAGACTTTCTGGAATGCCAAGTTTATTTGCATGGGAAAATTTTCAGATCTCTCCAACCAAACACCACCTAAATATATTTGAAAATATCAGGATCCTCACGAAAGCATGAGTTCGCAAAGTGTTTTGTGGGTGGAAGTTTTCGTATTGAATGTTGCTACGAAGCCAGGATGTATCCTAGACAGCATAGTAGTTAGAATGCATCTGGGCTTTATAGTGTTGGACCTCTTGGGATGGTATTTGGGTTTTTTGTTGGGCTCAGATTGCAATGATATATGCATGATGTATATTACTAAAAAAGTTTGCTTTTCTCAATTAAGATAATAAAAAGAGGGTCAATGTCTGTCTGGAATTCTTACCCACCTTTTGGACTTAACATCCTTATTCTTTACAATTATATTGTCCAGCTAGGGCCAGCACTAATTATTATTATTAATTTTTTTTTTTATTTTCAGCTGCAAGGAGCCTGTTGAATCATTAACGCTTGAAGAAGTAGCTGAGCAATGAACTATATGCTTGAGTTAGATTAATGAAATTCATGTTCCAAATGTTACAGATGTGTTTGAATACCCATCAAAAGAAAGGGAAGCAGCTTGCAATAAATTGTTTTGGCTGTTGGATCTCTCCATCTTCAATGAAAAATAATTCTGTTTTGTCTAGACAAACTCTTGAAAGTGCGGTTGAGTTTTGGTGATTTGAAAGGAGTCATATAATTATATAAACTACAATTGAATACCATATAACCAAATGCAGGTAGGTAATAATATATAATTAAATAAGCTGGTCTTCATGGAACTATAGTGACCTTTTACCAGAATTTGGTAATAAATTAAAGAATCATGATAAGCCTTTTCTTTTTCGTTTTTTTGGAAACATGACATGCCTTTTCTGGTCGCATTGTTGATATATAATTTCGGCGATTGATAGGATTAGGCACAAGCAGTGCATCACAAAAGCTCCATGTGACCCAGTTCATGAAATACACTGTAATGTGTGATGCAACAAACACAATTTCGTTCCTTTACGTGGGAAAAATATTCCATACATTCGATGTATGGTACATCTGTCCAATGTCCAAGAAAAAAAAGATTCTGAGAATTTACATGTGAATAAAAATAAAGAAGTAGAGTAGAATGGAAAGAATTTTTTCAAAATTGAGAAAAATGAGTACCTAATAACATACAACGGCTGTATTGAAGTTTCTCTCCTTTATCTAAATATCTATGGTACTACTGCTGTACCATTCACTCAGTGCATTTATCCAATAAAAAATAGGAAATGACTGTTATGCTTGCATGAAAAGAAGAGAAAAATATTTTTTTACCTAGGTGTCACTTGTTGAATGGCAGATGTACATATTACAGACGTACAGAAAGAATAAATCTTTGGTGATACTGTTACACCAAATATTCAATACATTTCATCAATAGAAATATTATATGTCAGTTAAAATTCACTTTTCTTTGCCAAATTTTTTTCTCTCTTATAATATGTAATGATTATATTAGTGAGATATACTAAATCTTGGTGCAACAGTAGCACGAAAGATTTATTCGTACATAAGATAATCTTCTCCCTTACGTGTGTGCACCCTCATGCAATCACGCTTTGCTGACTTGGTCCCTTAGGCTTGCTGAAAAGGATAAATTTTTTAATACACAATTAAATTTTTCTCTAAAAACGCACACACCACGAGCCATGCATTTATGAGTTTAGATTGATGTAAGGTAACCCAATAAAAAGCGTTATGTGTTTCTCTCAGGCAATAAGTATAACAATTGGGTCGATTAGAGTATGTTTTGTACTTTGTTTTTTTTTTTTTTTTTTTTCCGATTATTTGTCCGTTCATAGATGGAGCTTTCACACGCAGCTGTCCATCGAATTTGAACCCTGTTGTCCAGCTGTCCCGGAACTTCCAAGTTCAAAGTTCAAACGTAAATAGAAACGCATTCATATTTATCCAAAAACAACATAAAACATCATCTCTCTTTCACCTTATTTTATGCTGAATGGATGCTTACCATGCCCATAATCTCTTACCTAATTTCTGCTACTTCATTCCTCCATCGTAATGGTAACTAAAAACGTCATGGATTTATTCTACTCTTAACATTATATTATGTGTTAATTAAGATAATGTGGGCGCGTGAATCATTCATTAACTATCTTAATACATAAGGTACCCCAACACAGTCCTGGTGGGAATATTCCTATTTCTAAATGATAGTGTCATGATTAAATATTGAAATAAGAAATGTCAAATATAATCAAAAGTTTATCGTTACATTGGCATTTTTAAAGTTTTCAAATTAAAGCCACTTCATATGATTTTAGCCGTCAACGTGAAGTAATATTCCTTCCTCGTGGTTGTGACAACAAACTTCTTCAAAGCTGCTCACAAAAGCCATATAGATATTTCCCTTCAATAGCTTTATCACTCGTTCACCGTCCTATAACCAAACCCAGTCACTGGTTGTTATGTGAGTAGCCACTAGCCAACAACATAAACATAACATAACAACAACAAAAAATAAATAATAAAAAAAGAGAGTAGGCGTCAAGTGTGACCCACCACCATGTGCTTGTGCCACTTGTGGGGACTCTTTTTGCTTATTTTTCCATACATGCAAGCTGGGAATTATAGTAAAAAACAAAGACCATAAAGTGTCCCCACTACAACGGTCGAGTTTTGATCCAATCTTTAATGTTTGTTTGAATTAATTAATAAATACACATTGAAATAAAATAAATTCCCCCCCCGTTACTTTGCTCCTTTTAACTGGTCAAGTATATTATAAACTGCGTGCGCTTTATTTTCGGACCCGTCACGGATTTTTTCCTTTTTCGTCGGTCATGTATATGAATCAGTAAAAGGTAAACGGAATCGTCCTTTTGCGCAGGACGAACGGCGTCGTATCATTATCTAGTTAGCTTTTTTTTTTTAGGATACAGTTAAATTTTTTCATGAATCATCTTAGCGACCTCCTGTTATATTAATAATATATTATTTGGAACATGTTTTATTGAGAGAGCTTAAAAATAAAACAATTATATCCTAAAAAATAATCAAATTCAAGCAAGCTGGTACATATGGTTTATTTTAAGTATATAAATTATTATTTAATATGTATAAAGTGTACTTAATAAAAGCCACGTAATTTTATACAAGTGATTTCATTAAATTAGTAGAAGATAAAAATATATATTATATAAAAAGGAAGGTAATATGAAAGTAAAAAGTTGAAAAATTTAAAAATACTTTAAGCTAAATATATTTAGGGTTTGATGTTTTTCTAGAAAATAAAATTATCCCGTATACACACATAAAAGTGTGTTGGACCCATATGGGGTCATATCAAGAGAAGAAAGAGAAAGAGAAAATATAAATCTCACATACTTTTTTATATCTGTAGCAGATAAAATTATCTTCTACAATACGAGAAACATTAATCTCATATTTTTGAGAAAAAGTATCTAATGTTCCTTTAGATAACTTTATCTAATATTTACCAAAACAACATCATTTTGAGATTAAAAAATTAAAATAATCTCATTTCAGTGAATATTAACAAAATTATCTAAAATAACTTAAAAAAAAAACAAACGTAGTAAGCACCAAAATTCGGTGCTCATCTCTCTCTCGTAAATGGAGAAGTTTCTATATCATTTAAACCATTATTTTTCTCTTTAATTCCCTTTTAAGTCCTTTTGGTGCTTTCTCCCACTCCCAAAGAAGGAGACAAGTAAGAGAGAGAAGAGGGACTTTTGTGGGTCTCTCATGCTTCAGTAGTCTCTTATGTGAGCGAGCGAGCGAATGAGTGCTAAACAAATAAAGCTTTTTGAGTAAGCTAATCAATCCTCTTTTCTCTCCCTCAAATCTCGCACCCCATTAGGTTTCTACATTCTCTAGACTGATTCACTCTCTCAATAAGAAACCTTTTCTGTACCATTTGCTCCTCTTTGGTACCTTCTACTGTGAAAAACCGATTCACATGTCAGATTACTACATTTTCTGTCATTCCTTGTAGTACCCTTCCCTTTGTCCAAGTAAAGATTCATCTTTTATGTAAGGCCTCCAATTTTGTAGTGCATTTGTATCGAGGGTTGCTCATCTGAGATTTGACCGTTACTTCTTGTTGCAGGTTATGATGTTCACCGAAGGCCTTGACAAAAATGCACTTCGATGGGTTAGAGAGGTAATTTTCACTTGTTAAATTTGTTTCCTTTTTTATTTTCATTTTTTATTTTTTTCTTTTTCCAACCTTGATTTCTTCACGGTATATCAAAATGGGCTTCTCTTACTTTACCTTCATATTTATAAAGGTTCTTTTTTTTATGCTGATGAGTGATGATTAGAAGGAAGTTCCATTCTGGAACTCCCCTACCTTGAGATCACATTAATATTTTTAAAGTTCTGATTTTTTATTTATTTATTTTCAATTTTGGTTTGTGATTAGAAGGAAGTTCCATTCTCCAACACCACCTTGAGATCACATTAATATTTGTGAAGTTCTGATTGTTACTATTATTATTTTTGTGATTAGAAGGATGTTCCATTCTCAAACACCACTTTGAGATCTCGCAATGATCCCATCAGTGGGATGAAGAGTGGAAGTGGCAGAGGGTTTGGATTACCACCTCCAGCAAAATTCAGAAGTGGGCATCTTCCTGCAAATGCTATCCCTGTGTCAACAGTTATTCCGGCTGAGACCGGTGATAGTGCTTCGGATTCTGATAATGATGCTAGCATTGATTCCGAGGAGGAAGTTTATGGTGGCAGGTATTCATTGGATTCTTCACCCCAAGACCATAGAGTCCCCAATGGTGCTGCTAGGAGATATGAGAACCTTAGTCAAAGGGGACCCCCCCGGTATGGGAGTGATTATACATACTCTGAGGTCAGTTCTTCCAGGGAAACACTGGTAGGGAGAGCCGGTGTTGCGAGGGACCCATTGATGAGGAGGGCCGCAAATGTGAGGCAGAGTGGTTTCACTGAGGAAGAGTCGTCTGATTCTGCTGCTAGCTCAGAGTTCTCTACCACGCAGGTAGGAAGTATCAATGGCACTCTGCCAAGAAATAGGGCTTATGTGTCAGAAGGGTATGCTTCTAGTGTGCCTTCAAGGATGAATGTGCAAAGGGCTGCAGAAAAGGTATGAAATGGTAGATATGATATAACCTATTGAAGTGCATGGTTGTGATGTGCCTATATACTACCAAGAATGATATTTTCCCTGTCCTAGACAGATTAGGTAGGGATATGGCTGAGTTTGTTAGCCTTGCACCCGGTTATACTTCTATATTATTGCCTAATGGCTAATTAAACATTGTCTGTATGTAAAAGATATGGGGCTTGTAAAATTGTGACTGTAAGTGGAATTTATATGAAACTCCTGCACCTGGTATTTTCGCCAGGTTAATTGTTAATATTTATTTTTTGTTACAAAACTTTGGATGGTGATACAAAAAGTATTGCCTTTAAAATAGTTGTTTTCTAAGCCATTGGGATTGGTCTAGTGGTGAGAGATTTGGATAGTTTGCATGAGATTATAGGTTCAAACCTCAGTGCTACCAGTATCCAAAAAAAATAGCTGTTTTCCTTGTACTAATTAATACAAATTTGATTTTGCAAACTGCTGCTTACTGTAATTTAAAATTTATATTTGATAAGGTAGATGTTGCATTTCTCACTAACTATTGTTGTATTGGCACTGTGCCTTTTTCTTCTTCACTCATTATTTCCTAATAAAATTTTCTCATATTTGGATTTTAATTGTTTAACTGCTTACTCTCTCCATATGTAATATCTTATCTGGCTGAAATCAGTCTAACTTACTGATTTGTACTGTGAAAATCTGCAGAATGGAAGATTATCTGATGATGACGATGATGACATTCCCAGTGCGCCCCCATTTTGTGGTTCTACGCAAGAGATCAGACAAACACATGAAGAAAATCCCTCATCTGGAGCACATACTACTCCAAACCAAGCAAAATCTAGTACTTTGAAATCTATGTCTGGTGATAAGATAGAGAACCATGTTGGAGATGGGAGCCCTGACCAATTTGTTAGGTTAGTATATTTGATAAAATAAGTATATCACAGCACTTGGGTTCTTAGCGTCTTTAAAAGTACATGACTTCCTTGTCACACCGCATGTACGAACGTAGAGCAATTGAATATCATTTTAATCTTGATGTATATACATTCACAGAACTGCTACTGGTTCAGAAGCTGCTGCATCTTCAAATTCACACCCACCTCGCCTTCCAACATTTCATGCAAGGTATCATCCTTCTTGATTGTGCTAATACTTTTCTCCTTAAGTATGTGCTCATATTGCTATGTGAATCCATTTCAGTGCTCTTGGGCCATGGCATGGAGTGATTGCATATGATGCTTGTGTGCGTCTTTGCCTTCATGCTTGGGCAATGCAGTGCATGGAAGCTCCAATGTTTTTGGAAAATGAATGTTCTTTACTCAGGGATGCATTTGGGTGAGTTAAGACTTAAGACTCTTCCTTCACTACTATTTCTTCCTTCACTACTATTTCTTCCCTCTCCTTCCTCAAGTCTTGATGTAATTAATTCTGGTAAAGACACTCTTGCTTTACCCTATTATGTAGTTCATGAATAGAAACAAGTGCTAATAACTGTACATGGTCTGGTTTCATGAGTGGATTATGTCATGCTGAATCTGGCCAAAAAATTAATGAAGAAAAAAAAAACTATGTTATGCTGAGACCATGGAAAAAGTAAAGATGGAGGTCGCGGGATTCCATTCTGAAAATTTCTGGTTCAGAAATAACTAGGGGAACAACAGCGGACAGTCTTGCTCTTGTCATTAAATAACAAAACTGAGCCAAGGTCCTAACTTACTGTGTGAATATCTAATGCCAATCTTGCTTGGGCGCTGTAGTATGTCTTGACTCTTAATATCCTGATATGTAGGAGCTATATTCCGGTTCAAATGACTGATAACTTTTTCTTGATACGTGTTATATATACCCCACCTAGTGGGGTAAGGATTGGTTATTGTAGCATTTGAATCTTATATTTCCTGGTTATCAATGTTGTCCTTAATTCTTATTCTTATTGTGTTATTATTGTTGGATATAAAACTATTCATGTGCCTTCGTCTAAAAGTTTAAGCTTTTAAAACAGTTTGGTCCTTAACATGTTATCATAGACTCTAATCTATAACTAAGTGATCAAGAGTTCAATTCTTGTAGCTCTCATTCTTCTAATAAAAGTTGAAGTTAAGCATGAGGTAAAATGGGCTTGTGCATTGTATATGCCTTGAAGCCCAAAAGGCTCAAGGTTCTTGTGTGAGAGGGGCATGTTGGATATAAACTGTAAAGAATCAATTTAACCCAAAAGCTTAAGCTTTTGGGTTTATTAATGATTTTGTATATCTCAACACGCCCCCTCACACGAGAGCCCACTGGGCTTGAAGTGTGGACAATGCACAGGCCCACCTACCTGTACGAAGAAAGAAATTCCACTTGAAAGAAAGTGGGGGGCGGTGAGGATCGAACCCGGTACACCGAGGCTCTGATACCATGTAAAGAACCAATTCAACCCAAAAGCTTAAGCTGTTGGGTTTATTAATGATTTTGTATATCTCAACATAAACCTTCTGTAGAATATGTAGAATATTCTAGATAGTATTTATTGATGTAGTTAGTAGTTGTATATTTATTGATGTAGTTGGTGGTTGTATATTTATTAAAGTAGTTGAGGTAGTTGGATGTACTCAATACATTCAAGTGGGTTGCTGGAACAAGGACTCGAGTTAGGATCCTGGCAGTCTAGAGTATCTTCATGTGTTTTGCACCTGTTGTAAAATTTTCCCCATTTACCAGGAGGATCACAAGGAGGATCATTAGTTTCAGGTATAGTTGCTCCCCCTGTTTCCTTCCCAATAACTCCCTCTGTTTCCAAAGGCCAAGGTAAGACAGCAACATCATTTGGTTTCCCAGGCTTATCTTCATCCATACCAAGACCAATAGACTCCCCCTGAAGAGAAGTCGGGGAAAAAAAGGATTGTGTCTCATAAAAGGTAACGTCCATGGAAACAAAAACCTTACGGAGAGAAGGTGAGTAACACTTATAACCTTTTTGATTAGGGGAATATCCTATGAAGACACATCTGATGGATTTAGGGTCAAGTTTGGACCTTTGATGTGGAGGAATATGCACAAAAACCAGACAACCAAATATTTTGGGAGGAAGAGAAGAAAGAGCATTGAAAGAAGGAAAAGATTTAGTAAGGCAGGATAAAGGATAATGAAAATGTAGTACCCGAGAAGGCATCCGATTAATAAGATAAGAGGCTGTCAAGATGGCTTCCCCCCACAGATATTTAGGGACATGCATTGTGAATAAGAGAGCTCGAGCAACTTCAATTAGATGTCTATTTTTCCTTTCAGCCACTCCATTTTGTTGAGGGGTGTTAGGACAAGAACTTTGATGAATAATTCCATGCTGGTTTAGGTAATCTCCAAAAACAGAATTAAAATATTCAGTACCATTGTCTGTTCGCAGAATTTTGATAGAGGTTTGGAATTGAGTTTGAATCATAGCATGAAAGTTTTTAAAGGTGGATGCCGCATCAGACTTATCTTTCAAGAGGTATACCCAACATACCCTAGAATGATCATCAATGAAAGTAATAAACCAACGAGCACCCGAGACATTTTTTTCACGAGCAGGTCCCAAAATATCACTATGAATCAATGTAAAAGGAGAAGATTCATGATATTTTTTAAGAGAATAAGTGGCACGAGAATGCTTTGCAAGCTGACATATATCACAAAGAAGGGAACTTGGCTTTTTATTGATGAACAAGTTCGGGATAACTTCTGAAGATAGACAAAATTTGGGTGTCCTAACTTACGATGCCATAACAAAACATCATTACAGTCATCTGATAAACATAGAGAGTGGTTTGAAAAAATCCTCCTTTCACAAGGATCCTCTTTAAAATAGTAGAGCCTTTCTTCCTCTCTAGCACTGCCAATCATCGTCCCCGAGTCCTGTTCCTGAAAGGTACAAGCATTTGCAGAGAACTTAGCAACACAATGCAACTCAACAGTAAGTTTGCTAATTGAGATGAGGTTACAGGTAAGAGAGGGAACATGAAGGACTGAATTCAAAATAATATGCTCAGAAAGTTTAATGGATCCCTTCCCCGAATTAGTGGAGAAATTCCCATTAGCTGTTCTTATTCGTGACGGGTGATAGTAAGGGGTATAGGAGAAAAATAAGGTTGCATTACCTGTCATGTGATCAGAGGCCCCTGAATCAAGAATCCAACGATTACTACGTTCGACATGGAATGCCATACCTTTTTGAGCAACATGACTAGTTGCCTCGGCAGGTTGAGATATCAGTTTCTGAAATTGCTCATACTGGGCCTTAGAGAAGAAAACACCATCAAGGTTTGAAGGGACATGAGACACCTCCCCTTTATCTTCGGAAGATGCTTGATTAGCATGATTCTTGTTCTGTCCTTTTGGTTTCCAGTTTGGTGGTTTTCCATGAATTTCTCAACATTTTTCACGGGTGTGACCACCCTTATTGCAATGAGAACACCAACGGTCAGATCGTTTTGAGTCCCCAGAAGGCGAAAAACATTCTTTGCTATAAGGGCAGACCCATCAGAGGACTAAGAGTCCTTATCACCCAACATTACTTTTCGACGAAGCTCCTCCCTTCGTACTTCAGAAAAAGCAGTAGCAAGGGAAGATAATGGGTTTTGCCCCAATATTCTTCCACGAACATCATCCAGATCAGAATTAAGGTCAGCAAGAAAATCATAGAGACACCTTTTCTCTATATAATTTTTGAACCTTGCATTAGCTTCTAAACCTTGAAGGTCTGCTTTATCATAAAGATCCAACTCTTGCCACAGTGTTTTTAGAGCAAGGAAGTATTCAGTAACAGTCATCCTTCCTTGGCGTAATTCTTTCACCTTGGTGTTGAGATCAAAAGCCTGAGATGCATTGCCCAGGTCAGAGTAATATTCCCAAATTTCTTGAGCTGTATCAAGAAATAAATAAGTTTGACTGATATCTGGTTGCATAGAATTAGTCAGCCATGTCACGACTAAAGCATTTTCAGTCACCCAAGCATCATAACCAGGTTCACGTTCTGCTGGTTTTACCTTTTTTCCGTCAAGATACCCTATCTTCCCTTTAGCCTGGATAAACAACTTAACAGATTGACACCATTGCACATAGTTCCTACCGTTTAAACGGTGATTGGTGATCTGCATTGCTGGGTTGTCTCCAGAAGACGAAGAGTTGGGAAGGGGAGAGGTTCCAGACGAAATTTCAGAAATTTCAGCATCCATGGCTTTCTGATAGGTACCCAGAAAAAAGTTCCTCCAAATACGATTTTGACCCTCAAACAGGAAGAGGGTTGCTCGCCAAAGTCAATGAATGAGAGTAATCTTGGCCACAGTGAAACAATAATTGCTACAGTAATGAACAGTACTGCTACGGGTCTTCTGTGGGCTGGCTCGGAATTTTGTTCTGAACCTAATGGTGGCCTTGGTTTTGGTAAGGATTCTGGATTGGGAAGTGGCTAAAACGAAAAAAAGGAATAGGAAAATGACTTAAAAATAAATCAGAACGGGGAAGAGACTGGAATATAACCAGCTCTTGATACCATGGAGAAAAGAAGAAGTGGAAGAAGTGTTTTGTCTGAATAATACTTTCTTGATTCATTGAGAGACCCAATGGGTCCTTTTTATATTGAGTACATCCAACTACCTCAACTACTTTAATAAATATACAACCACCAACTACATCAATAAATATACAACTACCAACTAAATATACAACTACTAACTACATCAATAAATACTATCTAGAATATTCTACATATTCTACAACTACCAACATTGATATGCCTATTGCTCTTCGAAAAGGTACTAGATCTTGCACTGCTCATCCTATTTCTCATTATATCTCATATGAAAAGTTGTCTCCAGGTTTTCGTGCTTTCAACACTATGTTAGATAGTACCAAGATACCCAAAAATATCCAAGAAGCACTTGATGACCCAAAATGGAGGAATGCAGTATTAGAAGAAATGGATGCACTTACAAAAAATGCAACATGGGAGTTTGTGACATTACCTAAAGGAAAGAAAACTGTTGGTTGCAAGTGTGTGTTCACAATAAAATTCAATGCTGACAATAGCATCAATAGGTATAAGGCCAGATTAGTTGCTAAGGGATTTACTCAGACTCATGGGATAGATTATCAGGAGACATTTGCTCCTGTTGCCAAACTTAACACTATCCGCGTTCTGCTATCTCTTGCCTCTAACCTAGATTGGCCATTGCAACAGTTAGATGTTAAGAATGCCTTCTTGAATGGTGATCTACATGAGGAAGTTTACATGGATCCACCTCCTGGTTTTGAAAAAGGGGATGGTTCTGTGTGCAAGTTGCAGAAGTCTCTCTATGGACTTAAACAATCTTCCAGAGAATGGTTTGGGAAATTTACTCAAGCTGTTAAGGGAAGTGGGTTCACCCAAGCTCAGACTGATCAGACTTTAGTTTTTAAATACTCCGACAAAGGAAGAATTGCTATTCTGATCGTTTATGTTGATGACATAATTGTCGCTGGTAATGATAGCGAGGAGATAACCTCTTAAAAAAATGTTTAGCTGACCAGTTTGAACTAAAAGATTTTGGATCTCTCAAATATTTTCTTGGCATGGAAATTGCTTGGAGTAAGGAAGGAATTTCTTTAACTCAGAAAAAATACATTCTAGACCTGTTGCAAGAAACAGGTATGCTTGGGTGCAAGCCGGCAGAGACTCCAATTGAAGCTAATATCAAGATGGGAGTTGAAGACGGGGAAGATGTTGATAGGGAACAGTACCAGAGACTAGTGGGGAAATTAATCTATTTGTCTCACACTCGTCCTGATATTGCTTTTGCTGTGAGCATGGTTAGCCAATTCATGCATTCTCCTAAGGAAAAACACCTTAGTGTTGTTTATAGAATTCAAAAATACCTCAAAAATACCCCTGGTCGAGGAATTTTCTTTAAAAAGGGGCACAAAAGGATGATTGAAATCTATACATATGCAGACTGGGCTGGCTCTGCAATGGATCGAAGATCTACTTCAGGATGTTGTACTTATGTCTGGGGAAACCTTGTGACCTGGAGAAGTAAGAAACAAACTGTTGTTGCAAGAAGTAGTGCAGAAGCGGAGTTTCAGACTCTAGCCCATGGTATTTGTGAAGGAATTTGGTTACGAAGGCTTCTGGAGGAGTTGAAGATCTCTTATTCCCTACCTATTAGAATATATTGTGATAATAAGGCTGCTGTCAGCATTGCTCAAAATCCTGTTCATCATGACATAACAAAACATGTGGAAGTTGATCGTCACTTTATCAAAGAGAAATTAGAAGACGGTAGTGTATGCTTGACATATATACCTACCAAGGAACATACGACAGATATCCTCACCAAAGGATTACTTAAGCCGACCTTTGAGAATTTGATCAGCAAGTTGGGAATGATCAATATATATCTCCCAACTTGAGGGGGAGTGTAGAATATGTAGAATATTCTAGATAGTATTTATTGATGTAGTTAGTAGTTGTATATTTAGTTGGTAGTTGTATATTTATTGATGTAGTTGGTGGTTGTATATTTATTAAAGTAGTTGAGGTAGTTGAATGTACTCAATATAAAAAGGACCCATTGGGTCTCTCAATGAATCAAGAAAGTATTATTCAGACAAAACACTTCTTCCACTTCTTCTTTTCTTCACCTTCTATATAGTTGGTCCTTGACAATTACATCCATTCTTATTGGATTTTTTTTTGTTTTTTATTTTTGAATCTGTAGATTGCGACAGGTGCTATTACAATCAGAGGATGAACTTATGGTGAAGTGCAATGCAGAGCATTCCAGTGAGGGTATTGCTCCAAAACCCAAAAAACTTATTGGCAAGATGAAGGTGCAAGGTACATTTTCATGTTATCTCTTACTATTCAAATTATTTAACTTCTCCATAGTGAGTCGTTATTGAGACATTGTTCCCTTTGCAGTACGTAAAGTCAAAATGGGCCTGGACCCTCCTACTGGCTGTAGCATGTCATCACTAATGACACATAAAATTAAAATGGAATCTGTGCGACACCATTTCTTCAATATGCAGTCAACACTCTCTTCTGGATGGCAAGCTCTCAGAAAAATCCGATTTGTCCCACGCTTGCCTGCAAATGGTTCCCTGGCACGACAAAGCTTGGCATATGTGCATGCCAGCACTCGCTACTTAAAGCAAGTGTCTGGACTCTTAAAAGTTGGTGTTACAACTCTCCGGAGCAGTTCATCATCCTATGAAGTTGTGCAAGGTATGTGAAAATCCAGCCTGCATTATAATCATTCATTATCACTATCCATGCATTAAGGGGGGAATTGTAGGGAAAAAAATTCCTCTCTCTATATTTCAATTATGATTATTCATGAAATATCTAGACATGTGTTTAACTTAAGGAAGCAATTTGGCTGAAATGAACTTTGGCCTTCTGTGTAAATAATGCATTTGGTTCCTGGTGTTTTATTCTTTGTTGGTTGTGTCACTCCTTACTCCTTAGAATTGAGTTAAAGAATTGAGAAATTTACAGTAACAATGGGTGCTTAATATACAAGCTGTCCTTGTGCCCAGGGATTGGGGTTATGTTTTAAGTAACTTGTTTAGATGTTTATGCTTGTCTGAAAAAGTTACTTTCTAAATGTAGAAGCACTCAAAACATTTGAGACATCACTCATGTAAATCCCTTAACTAATATTTCATTATCATCCCTTCATAGCTGTTATGTACTCCTTTGGTGTTGTTAGACAAATTCATGGCATATACACTCCTTAATAGTTAGTATTGTAATATAAGACTGAAATGTATTTTTTTCATATATAGATTGACACCCCAAAGGGTTCTTTTTATACATATTACAAGGTAGTTAAGGAGATGAAGTAATAAATAAAATACACAGTAACCGAAGAGGCATCACACCATTCAAAGATACTAGTAGCTAGAAACAAGTAAAAAACTCTAGAATATTCTACACTCCCCCTCAAGTTGGGAGATATATATTGATCATCCCCAACTTGCTAATTAAATCCTCAAAGATGGGTTTATGTAATCCTTTGGTGAGAATGTCGGCTGTTTGCTCCTTGGTAGGTATATATGACAAACATACACTACCCTCCTCCAATTTTTCTTTAATAAAATGACGATCAACCTCCACATGTTTGGTTCTATCATGAT
Organism: Gastrolobium bilobum; assembly: GCF_033153095.1. Classification (NCBI taxonomy): domain Eukaryota; kingdom Viridiplantae; phylum Streptophyta; class Magnoliopsida; order Fabales; family Fabaceae; genus Gastrolobium; species Gastrolobium bilobum. The sequence goes on from NW_026897333.1 coordinate 254,045, forward strand.
GTACAGGATTTTGAGCAATACTGACTGCAGCCTTATTATCACAATAGAGTCTGATAGGTAGAGAATAAGATATTTTTAACTCTTCAAGGAGTCTTCTTAACCAGATTCCTTCACAAATGCCATGGGCTAGCGCCCGAAATTCTGCTTCTGCACTGCTTCTGGCAACAACAGTTTGTTTCTTACTTCTCCAGGTCACAAGATTTCCCCAGACATAGGTACAATATCCTGAAGTGGATCTTCGGTCCATTGCAGAGCCAGCCCAATCAGCATCTGTATAGATTTCTATCATCCTCTTGTGTCCCCTTTTAAAGAGCATTCCTCGACCAGGGGTGTTTTTGAGGTACTTGAGGATTCTATAAACCGCACTAAGGTGTTTTTCCTTAGGAGAATGCATGAATTGTCTAACCATGCTAACTGCAAATGCAATATCAGGCCGAGTGTGAGATAAGTAGATCAGCTTCCCTACCAACCTTTGGTACTGCTTCCTGTCAACATCTTTTCCATCTTCAATTCCCAATTTAATATTGGGTTCAACAGGAGTTTCTGCTGGCTTGCACCCGAGCATACCTGTTTCTTGTAGCAGGTCTAGAATATATTTCTTCTGAGATAAGGAAATTCCCGCCTTGTTACGAGCAACTTCCATTCTAAGGAAATATTTGAGTGATCCAAGATCCTTCAGTTCAAACTGATTAGCTAAACCCCCCTTTAAAGATTTTATTTCCTCCCAGTCATCACCAGTGACAATTATGTCATCAACATAAACAATGAGGATAGCAATTTTGCCACTATCAGAGTGTTTAAAAAATAAAGTGTGATCAATCTGAGCTTGGACAAATCCTCTTTCTTTAACAGCACGAGTAAACTTTTCAAACCACTCTCTAGGGGATTGTTTAAGTCCATAAAGAGACTTATTCAACTTGCATACTGAACCATCTCCTCATGTAAGTCCCCATTTAAGAAGGCATTCTTTACGTCCAATTGATGCAAGGGCCAATCAAGGTTGGCAACAAGTGATAGTGTAGGACTCGGATAGAGTTAAGTTTGGCAACGGGAGCAAACGTCTCCTGATAGTCTATCCCATAAGTCTGAGTAAATCCTTTGGCAACCAATCTGGCCTTATATTTGTTGATGCTGTTATCTGCATTAAATTTTATTGTGAACACCCATTTGCAACCTACAGTTTTCTTTCCTCTGGGAAGTGTCACGGATTCCCAAGTTCCATTTTTCTTAAGTGCATCCATTTCTTCAAAAACTGCATCCCTCCATTTAGGGTCATTAAGTGTCTCTTGGATATTTTTTGGTATTTTTGTACTGTCTAATATAGTGTTGAAAGCACGAAAACCTGGAGATAACTTTTCATATGAAATGTGATGAGAAATAGGATGAGCAGTGCAAGATCTAGTACTTTTTCGAAGGGCAATGGGCATATCTAGGTCAGATGTACCGGTGTTCTCAAGTGGATTGCTGGAACTAGGACTCGGGTCAGAATTCTGGCAGTCTAGAGGATCTTGAGGAGATTTACGCCTGCTGTAGAATTTTCCCCATTTACCGGGAGGATCTCCAGTCTCTGGTACAGTTGTTGTCCTTTTTTCCTGTACATTAACTCCCCCTGTCTCCATAGGTAAAGAAACAACACTTGTTTCCAAGGGTAAAGGTAAGACAGTAGAATTATTTGGAATCCAAGACTTGTCTTCATTTACACCAATAGACTCCCCCTGAAGACCTTTCGAAGAGAAGGTGAGTAGCATTTGTACCCTTTTTGATTAGGAGGATATCCTATGAAGACACATCTAACAGACTTAGGATCAAGTTTTGACCTTTGATGTGGAGGAATGTGAACAAAAGCCACACAACCAAACAACTTTGGAGGAAGGGAAGAGAAAGCCCGAAAGGAGGGGAAAAAACGGGTAAGGCAAGATATGGGAGAATGAAAATTCAGGACACGAGAGGGCATCCGATTGATGAGATATGAGGCAGTCAATACAGCCTCCCCCCACAGGTATTTAGGGACATGCATCGTAAACAAGAGGGCTCTAGCAACTTCAATGAGATGTCTATTTTTTCTTTCGGCCACCCCATTTTGTTGAGGGGTGTTAGGACAAGAACTTTGATGGATAATACCTTGCTTGGTTAGGTAATCCCCAAGAACAGAATTAAAATATTCAGTACCGTTGTCAGTTCGCAGGATTTGGATAGAGGTCTGGAATTGAGTTCGTACCATAGCATGAAAGTTTTTAAAAGTGGCTGCAGCTTCAGACTTATCCTTTAGAAGATATACCCAACATACTCTAGAATGATCATCAATGAAAGTAATAAACCAACGAGTTCCAGATATATTTTTTTCACGAGCTGGCCCCCAAATATCACTATGGATCAATGTAAATGGAGACGAAACATTATAATCTCTGAGGGAATAAGAAACACGAGAGTGTTTTGCAAACTGACAATCATCACAAAAAAAGGAACTTGGTTTTTTATTGATAAATAAGTTTGGAAACAGCTTTTGAAGATAAAAGAAATTTGGGTGTCCTAAACGACGATGCCACAACAAAACATCATTACAATCGTCTGATAAACATAAAGAGTGATTTGCAAAAATTCTCTTTTCATGAGAATCTTCTTCAAAATAGTAAAGTCCTTCTTCCTCTCTAGCACTGCCAATCATCAGCCCCGAATCCTGTTCCTGAAAAACACAGGTTTTGGCAGAGAATTTAGCAACACAATGCAATTCAGACGAAAGTTTACTAATAGAGATAAGGTTACAAGTAAGAGAAGGGACATGAAGGACAGAGTTCAGAGTAATATGATCATAGAGCTTAATGGATCCCTTTCCCGCAATATTAGAGAAACTACCATCAGCAGTCCTTATTCGTGACGGGTGATAATAAGGGGTATAAGAACAAAACAAGGATGCATTACCCCTCATATGATCAGAGGCTCCTGAATCAAGAATCCAACGACTACTACGATCAACATGGAATGTCATACCTTGTTGAGCAACATGACTAGTTGCCTCAGCAGATTGAGACATCACCTTCTGGAATTGCTCATACTGAGCTTTTGGGATGAATACACCATCGGAGTTTGGAGAGGCACGAGACTCCTCACCCTTATCATCAGAAGAGATTTGATAAGCACGACTCTTGTTCAGCCCCTTTGTTTTCCAGTTTGGTGGTTTTCCATGAATTTCCCAACATTTTTTGCGAGTGTGACCACTCTTATTGCAATGAGAACACCATCGGTCAGAACGTTTTGCATCACTAGGGGGACGAGGAGTATGTTTTGCTACTAGGGCAGATACATCGGAGGATTTAGAGTTCTTGTCTCCCAACATTACCTTTCGGCGAAGTTCCTCCCGTCGTACCATAGAAAAAGCAGCTGCAATGGAAGGTAACAGGTTCTGCCCCAATATCCTTCCACGAACATCATCAAGATCACGATTAAGGCCAGCAAGAAAATCATATAGACGTCTTTTCTCTAAATAACTCTTAAACCTTGCATTAGCTTCTAAACCTTGAAGATCTGCTGCATTATAAAGATCCAACTCCTGCCACAGAGTTTTTAAAGCAAGAAAGTATTCAGTAACAGACATCCCCTCTTGATGTAACTCTCTTACCTTGGTGTTGAGTTCAAAAGCTTGAGAAGCATTGCCTAGGTCAGAATAATATTCTTTAACGACATCCCAAATTTCCTGAGCCGTATCAAGAAACAAATAAGTTTGACTGATATCAGGATCCATGGAGTTAGTCAACCAGGTCATGACCAAGGCATTTTCAGTCATCCATTTATCATAATTAGGATCATCAGCTTCGGGTTTTTCCTTTTTTCCATCAAGATACCCCATTTTCCCTTTTGCTTGGATAAACAGCTTGACAGATTGATGCCATTGCACATAATTCTTACCGTTTAAACGGTGGTTAGTAATCTGTATAGCTGGGTTGTCTCCAGAAGACGAAGAACAGGAAAGAGGAGAGACATCGGAAATATTACCGGATAATTTTTCAGAATGTTTATTCTCATCCTCATTATTTCCAACTTCCATCCTTCTAAAAAGAAGGAGAGCAACAGGTCACGCCTATTGTCTTTGATAACGAAGAGGAAACAACTGGACTTAGCAAGAAAAGTGCTCCAATCGTGATTTAAACCCTCAGAACAGGAAGAGGGAAGCCAGGCGAGCTGTTCTGTGGAAGCCGCGTGACAAACGGAAGCCGGCAGGGTGGCGCGTGGCTCACACGCGCCGGAGAGGCAGATCTGTGGTGGCGGCGCGTGGCTGACGGTCCGGCGATGGGGCTGACGTGGGTCGACTCGGAAATGGCTTCTGAGTTCAGTGGTGGTCTTGGTTTCGTGATTGGAGGGGTCCAGATATGGTTTCTGAATTGTAAAAGCGAAACAGTGAAAAAAATGGAAAAAAGACGACAGAGGTTTACAAGAAAACCACAGGATAATCTGCTCTTGATACCATATTGTAATATAAGACTGAAATGTATTTTTTTCATATATAGATTGACACCCCAAAGGGTTCTTTTTATACATATTACAAGGTAGTTAAGGAGATGAAGTAATAAATAAAATACACACTAACCGAAGAGGCATCACACCATTCAAAGATAATAGTAGCTAGAAACAAGTAAAAAACTCTAGAATATTCTAAAGTTAGTAGCTAATAATTTTATCACAATTAAAATTGTATTGTTGCTATAGAGGTCAACATAAAGGTAGGATTGCATAGCGTTGACATAAAAGTCTTGGCTTCAATTCTTATTTTGTGGTCTGTAAGCTCTTATTGAGGCTTGTGGTGCCCTGACCTTAGAATGGGGGCAACCCCAGCCCCCTTTTTAATTTTAACTACCCCCCCACCACCCCAAAAAAAAAACAAACAAACAAAAAAACAATAATAATAAAATAAGGGCAACTGTGCTCAATCTGTAATGTATACTTCCTGGCTACAATTAACCTTAACAATGGTTATGAGATAGTCTTTTGGAAGGTATTCCCGTTGCAGCCGCTGTTAATTTTTTTTTCTTTTCATTTTCATAGTTTAATATAATTAACGATTGGCGAATTTGGAGATCTTTAGTTGCCTTTTACACTTTCTTACATGTTTATTATTTGTGTCTATGTAATTCAAGATATTTCAGTTCTAAGTATACCTGCATTATTCTCATTTCACTTATTAAGGTTTTTACTTGATCTTGTTTCATTCTAAATTATTTTCTGGCTATGCATGTGATCAGAGACGTACTCATGTTTTTTAAGACTGAAAAGCATAGTTGAAGAAGATGCCATTAGGTTGCAGCCTGGTTCTGGTGAAGCCCATATGTTGTAAGTAGTTTTTTTTTTTTTTTTTTTTTTGAGCTAAGATTTTTTGGTTGTACTGCTTGAATAAATTTGTGACTACTTTACAGTTTTCCAGATAGCCTTGGGGATGATTTACTTGTTGAAGTACAAGATTCTAAGGGAAAGCATTTTGGCCGTGTTCTTGTTCAAGTGGCTTCTATAGCTGATGATCCGGTAATATTTTCTATTGCATTTTTTCAGGGAGTTATTGGTGTTTGTCATGAGTGATGATCATTATAATAGAATTTATGTTCAATCTGAAAGCAGGCTGACAAATTACGCTGGTGGCCTATTTATCATGAGCCAGACCATGAGCTTGTGGGCAAGATACAACTTTATATAAATTATTCAACAAGTACAGATGACAATAGTCATCTCAAGGTAAGCTACTATGAACATTATGTAATTTTTTTAATATATAAACTATAGTAGTGAGAGCCTCAAATCTTGTAAGCTTTTCTTTCTTAAACCACTATCATACTATTATATGGGAACATAAAAAACTTGAGATTCTACTTAAAATTTAAAAGGTAATGTTACCTCATGTTAATTTCGTGTGGCTTCTTTTATAGATATTTAAAGTTATTTTGAGAATCTGTGTTAAGATCTCTAGAGCTGGATTTAGTTGATTAACATTACAAGGCATTAACTTTTTGGGACTGCCTGAAACACACTACTACAATTTTTTATTAAAGTGTATTTACCTTCATCAGACATATCCATTGCATGACTGGAATCTAAGTGTCTAACACAAATGAAATATTTTCATTTTATAGATACTAGGTGTCCCTCTCTTCTAACCTCTCCTCCTGGTTGAATGTGTCTCCAACAGAAAACCAGAAAAAAATATAGATATCCTTATTCCTTGACATCGTATCATTAGTATGTGTTTTAGGTTAGAGTTTTCATTTGCTACATGATATGATATTATCTAAATTCTTGAGTTTCTTAATATCTTGTGCCTCCCCATGTTACATTTTATTGTCTTTTTCTTGTGGTCCCAGTATGGCTCTGTAGCAGAGACAGTTGCATATGACGTAGTTTTAGAAGTTGCAATGAAAGTTCAGGGCTTTCAGCAAAGGAACCTATTGTTACATGGCCCATGGAAATGGCTTTTGACAGAGTTTGCATCATATTATGGGGTATCAGAGATATATACTAAGTTGAGGTAATGTGAAGTTAATTTTCTATTTTCTGCTTAAATATTTAATTTATTCAATGTGTAGTTTCACACTTTATTTAATTTATTATACTAGTGATGTTCATAACCTTCTCGTTAAATAGATATCTATCTTATGTAATGGATGTGGCTACACCAACAGCCGACTGCCTTAACTTGGTGTATAATCTGCTAGCACCTGTTTTCATAAAGGGCAATAGCAAGACTTCCTTGAGCCACCAGGAGGTATCATTGACTTTTTTTTATTCAAGTGATGTTACATTAACTGAACAGTGCAATCCACTTTTGTAGTTTTTCTAAGTTCTTCTGTGAATTCAACATTATTTTAGTCAATATACTTGAACTTATTGTTTTGTTAGCATTTGGTCACTTTCAAATTGATTGATTTTTTCGTCTTGTCTAACTCAGTATGATTTTGGTCATCTTATCAGAACCGAATACTAGGAGAGACCAAGGATGAAATTGAACAGATTCTCACTCTTGTTTTTGAGAATTACAAATCACTTGACGAATCATCTTTCTCGGGTATCACAGAGGTTTTCAGACCAGCATCTGGTCATTCGGCGCCTGCCTTGGAACCTGCTGTTAAACTCTACAAGCTTCTTCATGATATCTTATCTCCCGAGGCCCAAACTGCTTTCTGTCATTATTTCCAGGTTCGAGAAAATGGAGTTTTTCATGATGACAATTGCTAATTGAATACACATCAGTATAATTGACAAATTGTATTTTCCCAGGTTGCTGCAAAAAAGAGGTCCAGAAGGCATCTGAGTGAAACAGATGAATATATTACAAATAATAATGAAGGCAGTCTGATGGATAGCATGACTATGTCTACTGCTTACCAGAAGATGAAAACCCTATGCATAAATCTTAGAAATGAAATCTATACTGATATCCAGATTCATAATCGAAATATACTTCCTAGGTATTGATCATTTCTCAAACCATTTTTTATGTATTTAGTGTGCTAGAATTTTAATACAGGTTATGTATTGCTTCTCATCTTGAACTGTTCCTGTCTGTAAATGTATACTGTGTTATGAGAATTACAATTCTTACATCCAATCTTAACCGTTACTCTATGTTGAGATATATAAAACCGTGTTGAGATTTATAAAAACCATTAATGTAGCCTTACCCAACAGCTTAAGCTTTTGGGTTGAATTGGTTCTTTACATGGTATCAGAGCCTCGGTGTACCGAGTTCTTTACATGGTATTGGAGGGTGGTAACATAGAGACAAAGAATTTAGGACTCAGACTCCGCATAATTATAGAGACTCTGCATGTCACATGAGGAATCAGATGAATTTTCAACCTCAGCAATTAAGTCTTCCTTCTTATTGTCATGTCGTGTAACTACTGGAGTAGAAGATGTAGGTAACAGAAAGGGAGACTCAGACTCGAAGAAAATGGATGAAGCTTCTACACTATTCTCCTCTTGAAGCTGAGGGTGTAGAAAGTAAGACTCGGATTCATGGAAGTTAACATCCAAAGACAAAGAATTTAGGTTTTTAGTCTCTTTAAATAGAGAACTCTTGTACAAATATTATACAATTCAATTATATACATATCTTCTTTTCTAGTTGGTATCAGAGCTCTCGATTCTGAGGGCTCTGCTTCCGCAAATCACTACCACTAAAAACCTAATGGGCTAAGCCCAAATACACTTATAGAGTATTCTAACTAGTACAAAATAATAATAAAATAATTCTATTATTTACAGTATTCCCCCTCAAGCTAAGGAATGAATATTTATCATTCCCAGCTTGGTAGTAAGTTCTTGAAATCTATCATTAGGAAGACCCTTGGTTAAGACATCAGCCAATTGACGACCAGAAGGAATATATGGAGTAGTGATCAGTCCACTGCCTAATTTCTCTTTAATGAAGTGGCGATCAATCTCAATACTCAGACTCGAAGAAAATGGATGAAGCTTCTACACTATTCTCCTCCTGAAGCTGAGGGTGTAGAAAGTAAGACTCGGATTCATGGAAGTTAACATCCAAAGACAAAGAATTTAGGTTTTTAGTCTCTTTAAATAGAGAACTTTTGTACAAATATTATACAATTCAATTATATACATATCTTCTTTTCTAGTTGGTATCAGAGCTCTCGATTCTGAGGGCTCTGCTTCCGCAAATCACTACCACTAAAAACCTAATGGGCTAAGCCCAAATACACTTATAGAGTATTCTAACTAGTACAAAATAATAATAAAATAATTCTATTATTTACAATATTCCCCCTCAAGCTAAGGAATGGACATTTATCATTCCCAACTTGGTAGTAAGTTCTTGAAATCTATCATTAGGAAGACCCTTGGTTAAGACATCAGCCAATTGACGACCAGAAGGAATATATGGAGTAGTGATCAGTCCACTGCCTAATTTCTCTTTAATGAAGTGGCGATCAATCTCAATATGTTTGGTTCAATCGTGTTGAACTGGATTGTGAGCTATACTAATAGCTGAGTTGTTATCACAAAGTAACTTCATAGATCCTTCATATCTCACCTTGAATCATCTAGAATGATTTTCAGCCATAATAACTAACAGATACCTTGAGCCATAGCTCAAAATTCTGCTTCTGCACTTGATCTAGCAACCACATTTTGCTTTTTACTTCTCCATGTTATAAGATTTCCACAAAGAAACATACAATAGCCCGAAGTAGACCGTCGGTCAGTCACAGATCCAGCATAATCGGCGTCTGTATAAACTTCTAAGGATAAGTTTCCTCCTCTCTGGAACAATAGTCCTCTACCTGGTGTGCCTTTCAAATATTGGAGAATCCTGTCCACAGCTCGCAAGTGTTTCTCCCTCGGATCATACATAAATTGACTAACAACACTAACTGCATAAGCTAGTTAGATCAATCTGCCCACTATTCGTTGATATTGTCCTTTGTCAACTGGAGAGCTCTCATTTTCACTTCCTAGTCTGTGATTCTGCTCAATCGGAGTACTGGAAGGTTTACACCCAAGTTTTCCTCCTTCTTTAAAGAGGTCTAGAACATACTTCCTTTGACAAATAAATATCCCTTGCTTTGAATGAGCAACTTCTATCCCAAGAAAATATCTCAGTTTTCCAAGATCTTTAACTTCAAATTCAGTAGTCAATCTTTTTTTCAGAGCACATTTCTCACCTATATCATCCCCTGTTATAATAATGTCATCAACATAAACTAGAAGGATAGTGGTCTTACCTTCCTGAGAATGTTTAAAGAAAAGTGTATGATCTCCTTGGCTTTGCTTGTATCCCAATGAAAGCATGACTTTGGTAAATCTTCCAAACCAAGCACGCGGGGATTGCTTCAAACCATACAACGCCTTCTTTAACCTACAAACTTTATTATCTCTATTTGTAGAGTTAAATCCTGGTGGAATCTCCATGTAAACCTCTTCTTCTAATTCACCATTGAGGAAAGCATTTTTCACATCAAATTGGTTCAAATCCCAGCTAAAATGAGCAACGAGGGACAATAGTACTCTTACACTGTTCATTTTGCCCACTGGAGCAAATGTTTCTTCGTAATCAATGCCATAGGTCTCTGTGTATCCCTTGTCTACCAATCGAGCTTTATACCTCTCAAGAGTCCCATCAGAATTATACTTCGGAGTATACACCCATCTGCACCCTACTGTCCTTTTTCCATTTGGCCTGCCAACAACTTCCCATGTATTATTCTTCTCCAATGCATTCATCTCCTCATGCATGGCTTGAACCCAATTATCATCCTTTAATGCTTCATGTATCAATTTCGGGATTGAAATGGAGTCAAGTGCTGTAATAAAACTTCTATGCTGCAGAGAAAGATTCTTAGAGGAGACAAAATGAGAAATAGGGTGTTGGGTACAAGACCTTTTTCCCTTTTCTTACAGCAATGGGTAAGTCATCAGAATTAATATCAGGCTCAGGAATATAAGTAGTGTGTTCAGTACTTACCAGCGGTTCAGGCGATTGCAGTTGCTGATGGGGCAGTGTGGGTTGTTTCTTCCTTTGGTAGAATAGTTCAGGTGTCCCAGCTTTGCGTACTTTCTGTCTATCAATAGGAGGCATGTCACATGAGGAATCAGATGAATTTTCGACAATTAAGTCTTCCTTCTCATTGTCATGTCGTGTAACTACTGGAGTAGAAGATGTAGGTAACAGAAAGGGAGACTCAGACTCGAAGAAAATGGATGAAGCTTCTACACTATTCTCCCCCTGAAGCTGAGGGTGTAGAAAGTAAGACTCAGATTCATGGAAGCTAACATCCATAAGGACAAAGAATTTACGACTTGGAGGGTGGTAACATTTGTACCCAACTCTTACTTACTAGGGAGAATATGATGAATCAGATGAATTTTCAACCTCAGCAATTAAGTCTTCCTTCTCATTGTCATGTCGTGTAACTACTGGAGTAGAAGATGTAGGTAACAGAAAGGGAGCGTGTTGAGATATATAAAACCGTGTTGAGATATATAAAATCATTAATGTATCCTCATTACACTCTATTTATATCAAATGGCTGTAATTTATTAGTCACTTGAGCTCTTAGATATAAGTGAGATCACACCGACTAAGATTGAGAGTGTAACTTATGCTGGTATAAAATGATTCTGCCTTTTTTATTATTCTGTTCTATTTAATTGATGGTTACACAATGGGGCATACATCTATTATCACCTGGCTACCTGATGGAAATATTTAATGTAATTGTTATTAATTACTATCAGCTTTAATTGAAAAGTCAATATCTAAGCTTAGCAGTATTTGAATGATTAATATTATATTAATATGGGTGTTGGGTGACAACATGTTATTATTTCTTACCAAATATAGTGACTTTACTGAAGTCCCTCTCAGCGAAACAATGGAATTGGGAAAATAGGCTTTTGTTGCCTATTTTTCAACTATGATATTCATTATTGATTCTTATCAGACTGAATGATACCCCAATTTATTTCAGTTCTAATGAAAGTAAAGCTATTAGGCTAGCGTTACAGCTGATAATAACAACATAAGCATAAAACCACAGTAACAAACTAGCTTGTATCAGTTATAGTTCATAAATAAAAACTTGGACAGCAATAGAACATAAGGAAGGTTTTATTATGTTAACTCTGATAGCATTTAGCTTTATTATTTTAATCTTTTTTCCTGTTTATGGTATGTTTGTCACTTTAACAATACCTATTATCTTGAATTTGTATTCGCATTTGACAGCATATTTTTCTTAGTATAATGGTTACTTCTTTTTTAAGCTTGACTCATGGGCATAGGAATCATCCTTTGAATCACTTTATTAAATGCATTTCAGACTAATTTTCCTTATGTGCAAGTGTTCTTGTGTTGTAGTTTGTCAAACTACTATTGTAGGTTAAAGGTTTTAATATATCTGGTTCAATGTTTTCCACAGCTTTGTGGATTTGCCAAATCTTTCTGCTTCCATATACAGCACGGAGCTTTTCAGTAGATTGCGAGCCTTCCTTATATCTTGTCCACCGACAGGCCCATCATCACCAGTAGCAGAACTTGTCATTGCAACATCAGATTTTCAAAGGGATCTTGTAAGCTGGAATATTAGGTAAGTGCTGTACTGCTGTTGGTTGGAGACTAGGAGTATAGCCCTAGTTTTGTGGTCAAAGAATGATTTCCTGCTACTACATAAATCTAACTTGTATTATTTCCTATTTAGTCCTATCAAAGGTGGAGTGGACGCAAAAGAGTTGTTCCATTTGTATATTCTTGTCTGGATCCAAGATAAACGTCTGTCTTTGCTCGAGTCATGCAAATTAGATAAGGTACTTGTTTTCTACATTTTGCAATTCTGTCATATTCGGTTTTGTTGATCAGTGTTTTGAAGGATATGTCAAAACTGATTGTGTTTGACTGCTCAAATTCTTCACAAGATTCATTCTTTCTTCAATAATTCTTTGATTTCTCGAACCAGTTATATCACATCTCTTCAGTGGTACATTGTCTTGTGCCAACAGGCTTGTCTGATTGCTTTGTTTTTGCAGGTGAAATGGTCAGGAGTTAGAACACAACATTCTACTACTCCTTTTGTTGATGACATGTATGAGCGGCTGAAGGAGACATTGACAGACTATGAGGTCATCATTTGCCGCTGGCCAGAGTATACCTTGGTTTTAGAGAACGTATGCCAGATCTTATTACTTTCCTCATCCTGCATCTCTTCCCCCTTTTTTCAGATGAATTTCAGATGCTACCATTTTCCATTTTCATGCTTTAATCTTCCTATTTCAGTAAACCTTTAACCTAAATAATGTGAATCTATTTTGAATTGAAATTCGAGCTACAATGTGGTCTAAGGTAAATGTTGAGATATATAAAACTATTAAAAAGTCCTCACCCACTAGCTTAAGCTTTTGGGTTGAATTGGTTTTTTACATGGTATCAGAGCTTCGTGTCCCGGGTTCGATCCTCGCCGCCCTCCACTTTCTTTCAAGTGGAATTTCTTTGTTCGCACAGGTAGGTGGGCTTGTGCATTGTCCACCCTTCAAGCCCAATGGACTCTCGTGTGGGGGGCGTGTTGAGATATATAAAACCATTAAAGAGCCCTCACCCACTAGCTTAAGCTTTTGGGTTGAATTGATTCTTTACAGTAAAAACACTTCTTATTTGCCAAAAGAGTTCTTCCCTTCTGTTTGAAAAGGTGTCAAAGTAAGGAGTCTCATGTTAGTAGTTACTATACTTAATACTATGACCCTGATACACTGGACTCATTAACTTAATTTAAAGTACATACATTTCAAGATTCTGCCGAAAAAATTCTATCATATCTTCTGTGAGAAAATACCCATCTGAAGGAGTTTTTTTCTAATTGATTGCTTTCATTAGAAAAATTTCTCTAGCATAGCAATTCTTTTTTCTTGATCCTGAATGTGTTATTGTATTAGATCTACAGAATATTGTAGAATATGCATTTGATTTGCTTTTTTCTTCAAAAAAAATGATAACAGGCCATTGCTGATATTGAAAAGGCCATCGTGGAAGCTTTAGACAAACAATATGCAGATGTATTGTCTCCTCTCAAAGAAAGCATGACTCCTAAGAAATTTGGGCTTAAATATGTCCAGAAACTTGCCAAACGGTCTACATGCGCCTATGTGGTTCCTGACGAGGTGAGTTGAATTTCGGAAGAATTCAATTGTTCTTCTGGGCATGTACACTTCTTCTAAACTTATTCACTTTTCCAGCTTGGAGTTCTTTTGAATTCCTTGAAGAGAATGCTTGACATCTTGCGTCCCAGGGTTGAATCACAGTTCAAGTCATGGGGTTCTTGCGTTCCAAATGCTGGAAATACAGCACCTGGTGAGCGACTTAGTGAAGTAACAGTGATGCTGAGAGCAAAGTTCAGGAACTACCTGCAAGCTATTGTGGAGAAACTCGTGGAGAATGTTAGTATTTGATCTAACATATCCTTTGGCGAACTCATAATTTGAACTACATAATATTATTGTTGTTAACATTATATTGCTGTTTTCTTCATCTAGATATCTCAAATTTGTTTTAGTCATCTTTCTACAATAATGTTAATAAACTAATCAAGTATATTATGTGTCCCTGATATGCATCTTTTATGTTGTTCCAGACAAAGTTACAGAATGCCACAAAATTAAAAAAGATTCTTCAAGATTCCAAGGAAACTGTGGTTGAGTCTGATTTAAGAAGTAAAATGCAGCCACTGAAAGACCAGTTGACTAATACCATAAGTCACCTTCACAGTGTCTTTGAGACTCATGTTTTCATTGCTATTTGTCGAGGTTATTGGGACCGTATGGGACAGGTCAGTTTGCTTTCATTGGTTTGTCTTATATATAGCATGTTTGGATATGCTTAATTTATATAGAAAATTTGCAGTTTTTTCTTTTCTATTTTTTTTTTTTTCCAAAAGTTTTCTTGGCAAGATTTGAACATAAAATTAGCTAATCCAAACACAATTTAGATTTCAGACTCTGGGATATTAATTTCATATTATTTATGGTATTCCTTATTTAACAGGAAATTTTAAGTTTCTTGGAGAACAGAAAAGAGAATAGATCGTGGTACAAAGGTTCAAGGGTGGCTGTTTCTGTAAGTAACAGATGTTCATTATATGTTGCTTGTTTAGTTATGAAAACAGAAATGCATGACTTTTTGAGGTGCCAAAGAACAATGCTGCAGATTGATTACAGTATAGTTAATGTTGATTACCTAAATGCTAATAAGAACTGATCTGCCAATAACATCTAAATATAATTTTGGTTTAATATAGTCTTTTATTAGATTGGAGTTTATTGAGAAAAGTTCGCTGAGATTTCTGTAACTTAAATGGGAAGGCTTGTCTTTTGAAACTGATTTTAAATTTAATTAAGTTTTCTAAATACTAACAGTGCATAGTTTTAGTTAGTGCACAAGTTCGCGAACTTCACGTTGCTGTGAGCTATTTAGCTAATGCTCTTCTGGAATGACATTTCCAGCATTTGGATTGAGAGATCCCTGTTTTGGCATTGTATACTAACTGTCCAACACAGTTTTTGTCATACAGGAGTGAGCTGTTACATTCTTGGGTAATATAATGTCAATTTTTTGTTGTGTATAGGCCATGTACTTTTTTATTTTATTTTATTTTTTTAGTTGTTGAAGTTACAGATGGTTTTTTCCCCTTCCTTTGCCTTGTTTTATGTGCTGTGTCTAGGCTTGTGATTACTGATGTGAAGTCATGTGTGCAGATTCTGGATGATATCTTTGCCTCTCAGATGCAGCAGCTTCTAGGAAATGCATTACAAGAGAAAGAGCTTGAGCCACCTAGATGCATCATGGAAGTTCGTTCCATGCTATGCAAGGATGCTCCCAATCACAAGGACAACACTTTTTACTATTAGGCCAATACATGTAAATATGATGAGAGAGGGAATACCGGGTAAAAAGAGAAGAATCAAATGGATCACCAATTTTGTAGCAGGAGCAAGCAACTCAACTGCTCTTAGAATGATCAATGTGCTCTTCAATGAGAATAGTACTTTTTCAACACATGGTATATATACATCAAATTAGTCATTGAATACTTGGTATTAAAATATAACTTTATAGCTTTTTTGCATACTATCAATCTATCATTGGCCTTTTGGTTAAGAAGTGCAGTGTCTAATAGCGTTAGTATTTTTGTTTAACTTTTACACTGTTTTGGTTTATTCAATTTTTAAGCTGAAGGTGATTTGGCGTCCGGTCAAATAATCAACGTCAGTTTTCCACATTGGTTGTAATATTCTTGTTCAGGATCATGTTACCGTTACAAGCATCTTGAAATTCGCCAGCATTTTAACTAGTAATATTTTATTATAAAAAAGAATTATTATCAATCGGGTAGTTTGATTTGATTTAGTGATTTAATTGTGCTTTTTTTTCTTTTTCCTGTAAGGTATTTTTTTCTTTTCAATCACATTAATGAATAGGATGGATAAAGATAAGATTTGATCCTATGCTTGCACTCAATAAACGATTTTACCAATTGAATTTGGTTTGTATAATTTTTGCGATTTAAATTTTCTTTCTACCAGAATTTGAATATTGATACAATAAAATATGTATTTACTTGGTGGTGTTAATAATAGTCTTGGCAGTAGATATAGTGGCTGAAATACGTACATTTCCAAAAGATTTGGGACGTATGGCATGAACTAAAACCCAATCATCACTGGATGCCATGACAGATTAACGTCGGTCTGATCCTAATCAAATGATTCTATATACTTTTTACCTTCAATAACAAAAATTGGACACTTCAACAGAGCACATTGTATCCATTAAAAGATTCCAGTTTACCGAATTTAAGTTCTGCTCTACCTTTGACAAAAACACACTATCACAGTACTTAGACCCCGTTTAAATGGATTTACTTTCTGTTTATTTAAGCATAAGCGCTTATAAAGCAAAAGTCACTTGGTGACAACCAATCACAATCCATTCTTATGAGGTCATAATGGCTTCAAATTCAAACATGTAGTTGAATAGAACGGGCACTTACGGATGTAAGAACAAAACTTTATTGCAATAGGCTTCATCATCCCCCACACTAAAATCAACTTTAGTGGCCGTGAAAACCAGGCTAGAAACAAATGCAATTAATTACATTAAAAATATTCAAACTGAGTAATATACCATATTTAAATCGGTTTATACAATTTGATTAAACCTGAGTATTGTTGGACCCCAACTAAAATTACCGCATACACCCAGATATTACTACCTCTACTTGTGTCAACTGATGTTCTACGAGGGGTATATTCATCATTGTCATTTTCAAATAAACCAACAGCAATTAAGCACAAAAAAAATGTCGGGGATGTTATTTAACAAAGAAATGAAAAAGGTGAGACAGGACATGGAACAAAAATATTAAGAGAGAGAGAGAGAGAGAGAGAGAGAGAGCGTAACTTGGCATAGATGACTGATACTGAGATAAATGGCAGTTGGGTTCTGAGATGGGGGAAGGGAAATGATATGTTACAAGCCTGAGTTGTGAATAACAATTTGAATTGCACTCGGAACATTTGAATAGAGATATTTACAAGATCAAACTACATTAAGATCAATTGATCTGTGGTGTAAACAAATTGAATTTTACATCAAACGGGGATAGAAAACCAAGCTGAATTGCAGCACAAGCAAAAGTTAAACAGTCAAATTACTACATCACAACTTTTTTCTCCAAGCTGCATTGGCAAATCAGAGTAGCTTTGATATAACTTGACAAGAAGACCAGAATGCTTTAGTTGCAACCCTGACAATAACAGGATTTTGATATATCCTGTCAAGAATGACAAATGAAAGTAATCAATAAAAATGCAACTGTTAGCTAAAAAGAGGGAGAAACAAATTCCAATAACTTTTCTATTCTTATCCTATATGTAAAAGCAAGTTGACAACAGAGGGGCATGTTTGGTATAGCCACTTACCCAATGGCTGTAGCCCCCCATGATGCCACATTATAAATAACTTTGCTCCCATCCCATGCCTTTCGAAGCTTTCCCTTTTTCTTTTTCACAGAAAACGTCTTGCTGAGCGCTGATAAAAACAAGCCAAAAAAAAAGTCAGAAATCCCTTCCCATTCTTTTATCTAACTGGCAATAAATTGTCTAAACTTGAGAAAAAAATTTATCTGGAATGAGAAAGGTAGCTAAGGATTTATTTCTTGTTTTACACTCAAATATATGGATGACTAACAAAAATGAGAAATCATACTAGGAAGGAAGCAATCAGACTCACCTTCCTGGAGCTGATTTGGAGTCAAATCCTGCAAAAAGTAAGGCAATCAATTAGAGAGAGAGAGAGAGAGGGAGGGAGGGAGAGAGTAGAAACTTCAGATTAAACAGATACATTAAAAACTCTACTTCAATGAGATTACTTTTTGAGCACAGGGTTGCAAGAAGAATTTATATCCATATTCCAAAAAAGAACAGGAACTGTAACATGATAGCCACAGAGGAATGGTAAACAATATAAGATATGCCAACAATAAAATCTGGCAACTGCATTATCAGCATAATATTTTATTTTTTGCCTTAGCGGGTCACTATCTTATTTGGAGCTTGTTCTTAATGCAATATTCATTTTGCAACATTTTTCCAGATATTAAAACATAACCAGCTTCATAGCAGACATCTTCAAGGAGGAAGTAAGCATTACAAACTTAAATTTCACATTAACTGTAGAAGTTTCCAGTTCAACTTGCTGAATAGAATTAGTGGCATATAACAATTACTCAGGTGACTCCATGTGCAAGTGATTCAGATTGAACTCATTTTTGTGCAAACCGCAACAAAAAAAGAGTAGTGTTTGCCACTAATCATGGTAGACACACCGCTGCTTCAAAGTTTAAAAAAGTAAAAATTTAAGTGGTTGAGAATCCATCGACTGCGATTCAATAATATATGGTATCTAATACACCTTACATTAATTAAAGATTTCAATAGTTTTTAATAATCTTAAACAAAAGTAAGAAGAGTCAAGGAAAGAAAAAACATTTTAAATACCATGGCAATTCCCCACAGCCTTTCACAAAACATATAAGACATTTTTTGAGAAAGCATATGTGGCGCCCGTTTGCATGTTAGAAATATACTTTCTAAGTCAAGTAGTAAACAGATTTGGATTTTCATATTTTCCAAATCATTGTACAAGAGAGTCATTCAGACTATATCACAATGAGTCTAACGTGGACCTAGGTATTAAATTCACAGGAATGGTATATAGCCTCCAAAATAACAAGAGAATACCTTGGTTTGCTTAAGGGATAACAAATATGTAGCCATGAAGCAAGCAATTCCCTCCACTATATCTTCTTGTCTAACAAGGACATAATCTTCTTGGTCTGAGTCAACACCTTCACCTTCCCAAAGATCATTTTCACTGACCAAATCCCAAGAATTGCCTTCTTCTGCCATTACCCATGCATTTTTCTTTAATTACATTCTAAAATTCAAACAACAAAGATAACATCTGGATGATAAGCACCAAGTTGAAGACATAAATACATTTGGCTGCATTGCATACCAGCCATGCTCTGCGAAACTGATTGCTGGGCATACTCTAACTTTTCAAGGAAGTCAGGGCATTCAAGACTAGATTTGAGCAGATCACATAACTGCATCGGGGCACACAGAATGTTGAGTGAAGCAAAAAATTTCTTAATCAAATCATCAGTTGCACGAGGATCAACAGAAAAACAACATTGATTATTTATATCTCAGCACTAACTAACAATAATTGTATCTTCAATAACGTGTTTGTCATCAAGAGTGCCAGAAGGAAACAACTTCATCATAAACTAAAACATCATTAATTTTCTCCAATATTAAGAATGAAACGAATAAGATAAGAACACAAAGGCAAGAGCATCATTTGAGCTGTGCCATGCAATTAGCAGATACATTCGTTGTTTTCATATAAACATGTATAAAACGCATTTATTTATTTATTTTATTTTATTTAAGTCTCTTTCAGTACAGAAATCAGAATAAAACTCCTCGCAAACTTCCTTCACTTTCTTTTATTTCCTCGAATTCACGATGCAAATAACACGAGAAGCTTAACCTAACCAAAACATGAGTGTTCCAAAACCAATAGAAAATTCATAATTCAGTTTTTGGTTTCTTAGGGAAAAGAAAAAAAAAAGAGTTACCTGATCGGTTTCTGGATCGGGGCGTGGTCCTTCATTGGTCAAATTAGCTTGACCCTTAGAATCACAATCGCAATCGTCTTCGTCATCGGAAGCATTAATCAGTTCAAGGGCTCTCTGACACTGTTCCAGCACGGCCTGAAGTGTCTTCCTCTTAAACCGAACCGGGTTCGGATCACACAGACCCAACTCCATCCCGATTTGGTGAGAACTGGATTAACGTGATGTAATTCGTAATTTTTTGATTTCAGATTTGGGAACCCTAGACTATAAGGGGGAAAAAAAAGGAAAAAGAAAACTGAAAAAGAGAGTTTGATTTTTTTGGGGTCTTTTGAGAATCGTCGTTGACGACGCTGAGGAAGAGAGAGAAGAGAATTATTGGTGTGTTTTATTAATTTTAAGTTTTAATGTTGTCGTGTGGGTTGCTTTGTCTCTTTCTTGCATTGGCCAAGTGGTGGGGGAACTGGCGAACAATAAGAATTAAAGAAGAGACGAGTTGGCAGTGGCAGGCGCAGCCTGATGTATTTTGGGCACATGCTCTCCCAATGCCAAATGAATTATTAGTTTTGTTTTTTTGTTTTTGTTGCATTCAATTCTTGTATAGTTAGTTGTGTTGGGATTGTTTCCTGGTTAAGTGAACTTTGCTCGATTTGCTCAATACAATCACGTGTATTGACATCAAATAAATATTTCGTATTTTAGTTTTGTTTTTCTTTACTATCTTAAAAAAAATAAAAGTTGACGCACAGGATTGAATAGATAGGTTAAGAGTATATATTTAATTTTCTTCGATATTATTTTTAAGAAGAGTTTAAAATTTTAATCGTTAATCTGCTCTAAACAAAATTGTCTCGGACAAAGAATATTTGTGGTTTATAAATAAATAAATAAAGATTTTTAAAAAGGTAATTATACAAAAATATTAAAAAATTACAATTCAGCTAAATTGCGCTGTCATGCACACGAACCATGTCATGTGTCCATACTCCATACTTTAGTTATTGTCCTTACGGTTTGCTATGAAACATCTTCCCAAATGGTAATGTCACGGTGCATTGATGCAATTATAGATGAAAGTGAAACATTCTATTTGTCTTCATTACGATCCGACGCCGGTTAAATACTCAAATTTAGGGATTGCACTGATAACAAGTTAACAATATAGTTGGTGTCGACATACAATTCAAGTACTAAGTGTATGAATTATTGGATCATCTTGGATCATTGCGGTTTGAATGTGTAAGATCATCATTATTTATAATTATCTCTTGTAGCGCAGATATGAGATGATGCTACGCAAACTAGAGTCTTTTACGTCACAATACGAACTCACGAACTTATTTCCTCAACGCCGTAGTACGAACAACTTACTTGAAGCTGGACTGTGGCAGATCTTTCAGACTATTTCTCAAGGAAATGAAAAGTGTGTGGGCACTCTCTCACTTTCAAGGAGAAGACCTTACCTCAGTCTCTGTAACCACCAAGTGAAGACCACCGGAGGATGTAGAATATACATGGGTTCCTAGAAACTCTAACTCTAAGCAAATGAGCTTTAGGTTTCTTGGACTATTCTTACACACTAGGCCTTATTGAGCTTTAGTGAAAGAGCAAACCCAACATTAAGTACTGTCTTTGGACATTGTAGCTTAAAAACACTAATTATACACTCTACATCCTCATTGAAATTTGGAAATTAGTGTAATTGTTCTCTAACCTCTTTCTTAAATACCAAAAATCTACACAAAAATAAGAAATCATTTGTTTTAGTTTTAGTTTCAATTTCACATGAATTTTCTTATTCGAAAAATTGTAGCTTGTGTCACATTTTTCATGCATTGATTTTTTTGTCGTTGTCGAGAATTATGTTAGGGTGTATTCTTCCATTAATTCTTGGTGGCTAAGCGTGCACCATATTTATTAATGGTTTGCTCAATGTCCTAATAATTACCTCAATGAATACTATCTACCTCATTATTAGAGAAGATTCTAGTAGAGGTGAAGAGTTTCACCTCTCCTACGAAGAAATGTAAAACCCTTTTGAAGAGTTACCTAAGCTAAAAGCTTATGGGAATTCTCCGAAAAGAAGTTTGAATACGAGACATCTTTAGAAAAGAACCTTATAACCCCCATTATTGGTGAAGTTTATGTACAAATCCATAGTGACACTAAGGAAGCTTAACTATTATAATCTTACTATTCATAGTGAAAGTTTTTTTTGTACTCGGTCCTGTGGTTTTTATTCCTTTGGGGGAAGATTTTTCACGTTAAAGTTTGTTGTGTTTCTTCTCAATCTCTCTACTTTCTGCACTTTCTATATTATTCGTGTGGGCCAACTTATTGTTTATTGGTCGACCTTCAAGAGCCGAGTTGTGAGCTCGACTTGACGACCCATGAATCGCTTCCACGTTGATTGAGGGACCTAGTCCCAACAGTGATATTAGAGTCCGAGTTCAAAGAGTTTTGACTAAAAAAGATGGAGACCAGCGGAATATCCCATGATGGATACATGTTTAAGTTGACAGCTGATAATTTTACTTATTGGAGGCCAATGATGGAGAACCATCTGTTCTGCAAAGACTTATACGAGCCTATCCTCAATGCCAAGATGCTAGAAGGAAAAAATGAAAAAGAATGGGAGATCCTGAATAGAAAGATCGTGGTCATGATTAGGAGACATATAGACAAAAGCCTCTTTGAGCATGTATGTCAATTCACTAATGCACACAAGTTATAAACGAAGCTAGAGTCCATGATACAGAATAAGACTCCCTGAAATAAAGCCCATCTAGTACACTGGCTTGTGAAGCTTGAATCCAAGAATAACATGAGTATAATTGAGCATTTAAAGACATACAAAGACGTTGTGAATCAGCTATCCAAAGCTGAGATAAAGATTGATAACGAGCTCCAGGCACTCCTACTCAGCTCACTGCTAGAAAGCTTGGACACTCTGGTAGTGACCTTGAGCAACTTAGTTCCTAAGGGATGCCAGATGATGGTGTTGGACAAGTGGCTTCAATACTCAAGAGGGGGGGGGGTGAATTGAGTTTTACAAATTCTTTTCGCAAAGTACCTCCTTTTATATTTTAAAGACTATTTCTTCAATGAAGTGATTTAATAAGATAAAATCTAAGTGTAGTGATCAACAAAGTAAGCAATTGAATATATAAAGACAATCTAAAATACAATTTTAATACTTAAATAAAGAGATTAACGATAGAGAAATTGCAAACTAGATGTATCCTAGTTCGGTCACCACCACCGTGACCTACGTCCAGACTGAAGTCGCTCGATCAATTCTTTTCACTAACTATCAAGCTTGAGGGTGCTTGACAAACCACTACAACCTTTCAAGACTTCGGGCTCTTGATGCCTTACACTTTTTCACTCTAAATTTTCTTAGGAATTTGGTGACCTTTCAAGTGTGTAGGGTTCACTCCCCTAGCTACTCAAGTAATCAAAGGAAGGTGTTTAATATTGGCTAAGTACTCTCAAAGTACAAATAACACAAGTTGAAGAACAAGGGTATATGGCACTCTTACAAGAATAAAGCTCAAAAGGAATTTATGATCAAGAAGACAAGAATAATGCAAATAGGATGAGAATTAATGAGTAATAATGATCAAGAAGTGTGTCCCATCAATGGAAACAATAGTCTCTATTTATAGAGGGCCTTCATGGCCTTTTTCCTACTCATTTTCGCAAACTAGCCGTTTTATAGCCGTTATTTTTGTTTCTGTACAGTAGGTAATCGATTACCATTGAGTGGGTAATCGATTACCATGAAGGGTAATCGATTACCATTGTTTGGTAATCGATTACCAACCTGTTGAAAGGTTGGTCTTCGCCCTAAAATGATTTTCTCTTGATTCACATCATTTTCAAATATTGTTTAAACATTTTATGAACATTGAAAAGTATGTTTTCATGTTAAGAATGTATTTGAATGTCAAACGATGATTTAATGCATGTATTTAAAAAATACTTTGAGCTTCGTTCTTGTAAAGAATAAATTTACAAATAATCCTAAGTCCTACAGTATATTACTCTGAGTTTGGACTTAGAGACTTCCCTTAAAGCTTGAGTCTTGATCTTGTTTAGACTTCTTTTTTATGGTTGCACTTTGAAGCTTTCATTCCATGCTTGTTTGTTATCATCGAAATCGTTGAACCTTTATATTCTTTTCATAGAGTGCATTGGTTGCACAAATGGATATTGTGACTGATATCCTTTTGAATGAATAATCCAAAAGAAAAGTGTGAGCTAAATCAAGAGGCCGGTGTATGTTGCAAAGAGCAGAGGAAGATCCAACTTCCGGGGCAATAACAAAAGCAGGGGTCGAGATAAATCAAGAGGCCGGTGTATAAGATATGAACTGATATGTTTTTATTCTGGGAAACCTAGTCACAAGTATCTCGACTGCCGAACTCTAAAGAAAGACCAGAAGAGCAATGTGAAACCTGGACAGATTAAGTCTAAGAAGAAAAAAGACAAGGATTACTGCGATAGTTGCCAATACAGATGTTGAGGTCATCCTCCTATGTGAGAATGATATTTTAAATGTTGCTTATGATGATTATGCTTGGATTGTTGATTCAAGTGCCTCCTTTTATGTTATTCCACATAAGTTCTTCTTCTTTTTCCTATAGAAGTGGTGACTTTAGAGTTATAAAAATGAAAAACCAAGTCATAAGCAAGATCGTTGGGGTTGGTGATGTGACCTTAACCATGAATGTCGGATCCCGACTTGTGTTAAAGGAGGTAATGCATATGCCACACATGCATGCATGTGCTACACATGTATTTAAACCTAATATCAGTAGGAAAACTGGATAATACCAGGTTAGTGAATTATTTTGTGGTGTAAGATGGAAGTTGGTCAAGGGTAATTTGGTGGTTGCCCGAGGCAAGTAGAAGGGTTCCTTATATGCGATGCAAGGGAAAATAAACAGTGGAGAAGCCAACGTTGTTTGGTATGGACTTAGCATAGAGTTGTGTCACAAACGACTTAACCACATGAGTGAAAAAGGACTTTAAATTCTGATCAGGAAATGTTTGCTTCTCGAGTTGAAAGGTCAAATGCTAGAATGTTGCACGCATTAACTTGCTGGAAAATAACATTGTGTTTCCTTTGTGAGAGTAGAACGGCCTAGACGACGCAGGTATATTCTAGATCTCGTCTACATTGATGTCTTCTCTATGTCAGAGAGATCACTTGATGGGGCTTAATATTTTGTTTTTTTCGTTAATGACTATTCTCTCAAAATATGGGTATATATGTTGCATTCCAAAGACCAGGTACTCTAAACCTTTAAAGAATTTCATGCTATGGTAGAAAGGGAGATCGATAATAAGCTGAAAACTATCTGATCAGATAACAAGGGAGAATATTGTAGCCCTTTTGATGCTTATTGTAGAGTAGTTGGAACATGACTGGAGAAGATGCCCCCAAGACATCTCAATTGAATAGAGTTGTTGAGAGGATGAACCAGACCATTAAAGAAAGGGTCCGAAGTATGTTATCCTATATTGAGCTACCTAAATCATTTTGGGTAGAGACTGTTTGAATTGTTGTTGATTTGATAAACCTATCACCATTAAGACCTCTTGAAGGAGAAATTCTTGAAGAAGTATGGACAGGACGAAAAACGTCCCATGACTACTTGAAAGTTTATGGATGCCAAGCTTTCACACATACTCCCAAGGACGAAAGGGCAAAACTTGATGCTAAGATAAAATAATGCATATACCTCAGTTCACTGAGAAGTGAATTTGGATACAAGCTTTGGAATCCCACCAAACGAAAAGTGATAAGAAGTCGGGATGTTATTTTTTATGAAGGCAGAACAATTAAAGATATCTCAAACCCCAAAGTCTGGGTTACTGTCTAGAGTGAAGAACCTATCCCTCCTATCAAGCGAAACAGGGGGATAAAATCAAGAAAATATTGAAAATGACAGCATCAAGAAGAGCAATTTGTCGAAGGTGATGAACAAAGACAAGTTGAAGCAAGTCATCCAGATGTTCGAGATGAGAATGATGAACTGGACTCTCAACCTGAAATGCAACCCATACACTCTACTAGAGTGAGACGACCTTCCATAAGATACCCTCTTAATGAATACATTGTTATCGCTGAAGATGGCGAACCTCAAAATTATGATAAAACCATGACGAGCCCTGAAAAGAAAGAATGGGAAAAGCAATGCAGGACGAGATGAAGTCCATGCAAGAAAATAATACTTACGAATTGACTACGCTACCTAAAGGTAGACTGACTTTGAAAAATAAATAGGTCTATAAAATCAAGCATGAAGAGAACTGTCAAAGGCCGAGATACAAAGCTAGGATTATGGTGAAAGGCTGCAACCAGAAGAAACGAGTGGACTTCAAAGAAATTTTCTCTGTTATAGTAAAGATGATTTCAGTCCGAACCGTATTAGTCATGGCAACCTCAACGGATCTTGAAGTTGAACAAATGGACGTGAATACCGCATTCTTTCATGAAAACCTCAAAGAATAATTTTATATGGAGCATCTTGAAAGGTTCCAAACTCCAGGAAAAGAAGAATTGGTTTGCCTTCTAAAGAATAACCTTTATAGTTTAAAGCAAGCACCTCAGAGTGGTACAAAAAATTTGAATCCTTCATGATGCAATACAAGTTCATAAATCAACCACTGTGTATTCATAAAGAGGTATGAGGCATGAGACTTTCTTATTTTACTTTTATATGTTGACGACATGCTTATTATAGGGCGAGATAAGACAAAGATAGCCCTGAAGAAGGCATTAAACGCTTCCTTCACGATGAAAAATCTCGGCCATCGAAAGCTTGATGTACGTAATGATGTGTATGAGACCCTACCTTGTGTATGTTGTAGGAATGATGAACTGATATTTGTTGAATCAAAGCAAGGAGCAATGAGAAGCTGTCAAATTGATTTTCAAGTATCTTAGAGGTACAACAAATTTATGCCTCTAATTTGGAGAAGATAAGGCTAAGCTAGAAGGTTTTACATATGCAAACTTATGGGGAGATGCCGAAATTCGATGACGATTTATTTGATAACATTTACAAGAGGAGCTGTGTCCTGGCAATAAAAGTTGCAATCATGTGTTGCACCGTCGACGACCGAGGTCCAGTACGTAGCCACAACTGAAGCTTGCAAGGAGATGATATGGATGAAGAAGTTTCTCCTTGAGCTCGGCCATGAACAAGACAAGTTCAAGCTAAAGTGTGACAATCAAAATGTTATTAATCTGGCTAAGAACTAGATTTGATCATTCCCACACAAAACATATTGACGTGAGTTATCACTCGATCTGGGATATGCTAGAAGGCAAACAACTCGAACTAGTCCAAATGTACACTAACCTCAATTAGTCAAATATGATGACGAAGTCGGTGCGAGCAAGAAAATTTGAAGTTTGTTGCTTGGGTGCCGGGCTGATGTACTTATACATTAGAGTCGAAAATGGGAGATTTGTTAGGGTATGTTTCTTCATTAATGCTTAGTGGCTAAGCACGCACCACATTTATTGGTGCATGGCTAAATATTCAAATAACCACCTCAATGAATGCTACCTACCTCATTATTAAAGAAGATTCTATAAAATAGGTGAAGAGTTTCACCTCTGCTATAAATAAATGCAAAACCCTTTTGAAGGGTTTCCTAAGCTAAGAGCCTATAAGAATCCTCTAAAGAGAAGTTTGAGTGAAAGACCTCTTTAGAGAAGAACCTTGGAACCATCATTATTGGTGAAGTTTGAGTGTAAACTTTTAGTGACACTAAGGAAGCTTGACTCTTGTAATCTTACTATTTATAGTGAAAGATTTTTTCTGGACAAAGTCCCATGAGTTTTACTCCTTTGCAATAGGAGAAGTTTTTCATGCTAAAGTTTGCATGTTTTCTTCTCCATTTCTCTAATTTCTGCACTTTTTGTTTCCTACATATAGGTTGACCTACTGTCTATTGGTCGACCTCTAATTGCTGAGCTATGAGCTCGACCTAGCAACCTGCAAATTTCTTCCACGTTGATTGATGGATCTCATCCCAATAATAATTAATAATGCTCTTTATCTTTATTACAATCATAAAGATTTCAACAAAGCTTAGAGGGAATAATAAGGATAAGGAAATGAGGGAGTGAAAGAAAGTATAAAATCTAAAAGTATTGGAACTACGTGCCACATAGCATGCCCCAATATTTTTTTTATAGATTACGTTAGTGTCACTTACAATAATATCTTACAAATGCGACGTATTTTGATATGTAATATAATTTTATTTTCATAAATTTCAGGGGAAAGGTTATATTTATAAATTTTTTTTTACAAACTACACTATGTCTGACCGGTCATACACTAATCAAAAGTGTATTACATACTTAGTTTAATTTGTAAAAAAAATTTGTGAACAGATCATTCTCCATTTTACTTTTGCTATAGAATTTTTTTTCTACCATACTTATGTAAATGTGAGTAAGTCTTATTCTAAAATGAGAGAACAAAAAATTGCAAAACTCGCTCACCTTTATATGAATATGGCAGATTTTTTTTTCTATAACACAAATATAAATATTAAACCTTATATTTGTTTTTTTTCTCTCTCTCAATATACGTGGCTTATTATTATTGTTATGCTTCAACTATAAAAATTATTTATGATATTTTAAATAAGAAATATTATGACGGTGACATGAAGCATGCTAAGCAACAGCGGACCTACATATGTTTCTATGTCTGCAATTGCAGACATTAATTTTATTTTATTTTTGGTTGAAACTGATGATTTTGGTGGTTGACATTTGATGATTTATAGTACTCATGTCTACATATGATTTATGTTAAGTTGAAGGGTTTTTTTTTTTTAATTTTTTTGTTTTTTAATGCCTTTAAAATTTTTATTAAAAAAAGAATCGGCCCGAACCCACCACTAAATATGCACACAAATATAATTTTCTGGGTTATTGATACTAAGTGTCTATATCCAATATAATAATTTTTTAAACATTTTAAGTTTTTATTATGATAAATGTGTAAAAAATATATATGACAAACATGTTTCATATATGTAACTATTTTTTTTTTATATTTACATATATGTAACTATATATTAGATTATACTCAATCATGTCACACACGCAATGTTATACTAGCTTGCTAAATATATCATTAAGACATTAACAGTGGAAGTATTCGTGTGAAACATATATTTACAATGCACATTCGCAAAGGACTTGAATTTTCTAATATCATCTTCACATTATATTTGAGAACAAGCCTCCAATGGTTAGAATCTTCAAAGAAGACGGGTTTATAATTGAATTAGAAGCTGAAAGACATTGTTTTTTCGTAATTTTTCATGGATTTATTGATAAATAAGAGTCCACTGAATATTGGCTCAAAATTTTTAGATCCATCGAAATTTCCAAACAAAGTGATTTCGAGATCATTCGTTAATCTAGAACAACTATATATTACTAGTTGATCCACACGTTTTGATGGTTTACAATGGATTTTCAATATTATATGAAAGTATTTTTGTTATTTAAAGTGATTTATAATATTTTAGGTAGAATGTTCGAGTTTACAGAAATACATTTATCTTTCCTTAATTTATCGTAAAGAAATAATTTAAATTAATTAATTAATGAAAAAGTTATTTGTCCTTTTAAATAAGATAACATTATATTTTTTAAAGTGAAACATGATATATTATTATAATATTTAGCAAATTAAAAAATAATTTTTTTTTATAAATAGAAAGATAATTAATGAAGTATTTTAGTGAAACATTATAATTTTATTTAAAATAATATAATATAATGGGTTTTGTTCTTGTCATGTTACATGACAAAAAATCATTTTCCTACCATGTAACGTGACAAACCATTTCCTCTAATATAATATTTTTAAAATGACAATTTTTTTTAATTAATAGCATAAAAAATATTCTGATTTATTATTATGTGTTAATTTTTTAAGGAGTATATTTGATTAACTACAATTTTAATTACAATAGTCTTGATAGATTTGATATGCAAGGTTGTTGAATCGGAATCTGTATCGTTTCCCTTTTTTGTGACATATCATGAATCGTATCAAATTGTGAGATACATAAATATAATAAAAATAATTTAAAAATATATAATATACTTAATATCATATAAATTCAAATTTAAAAGAGGATCAAGTCAGCAAAATACATAAGTAATTGATGTGGAAACCAATTATCTCTTATTCATCAATTATCAAAACTAATATTATATATCACTACTATTACTATCAGCATCTTTCGCGACATAATTAATCCATTACCTTTTCATTAGTGAAGTTATTGAGTTCGTTTTTTCTGCAGTTACTGCAAATAAGTTATTTGCAGTAAGTCCAATATGACGTCGTTTTGGAGGCAGAAATCATGGTATTTTTATTTCAAGGTTATTATAGTCTTTATAATTATAAATTTTAATATTTCAATTCCAAAACGACATCGTTTTGGGAATAAATGTAGATAACTTATTTGTAGTAACTGCGAAAATATTTTTCTGGTAGTTATTTGACTCATTTTCCATTTCTTGTTTAACAATCTGAGGTTCTTTTCCCTTGTCATTTTTATTGACAATATCATTTCGTTAATCAAGCGAGTTAACATTATCTTGTTCTTGTATAGGTGATGATGCCTTTACTTTTATTATTCCTGTTGGCTTTAAGATTTCGAGGACCTAAAAAATAAAAATATACATAATAAAAAATATATTTATTTAATGGGTAAAGGATTTCTCCAGTCACTGAAGATAAGTTATCTCAAGTGAGCTCAAAACGACGTCATTTTGAGACGAAAATCAAAGTATTTTTGTAATTTTAATATATTGCAGGGTTATATCAGTTTTTATCATTATAATATTTTAATCCTATAATCCCAAAACGACATCGTTTTGAGCTCATTGGAAATAATTTTATCTCCAGTGGAGAAATACTTTTCTCTTATTTAATTATTTCCTATTAATACAAAATTTTCAGATTATTTTTTTAATTTAAATTACAAATCAAATGTTTATTTTCTT
This sequence comes from Gastrolobium bilobum, assembly GCF_033153095.1. Lineage (NCBI taxonomy): Eukaryota > Viridiplantae > Streptophyta > Magnoliopsida > Fabales > Fabaceae > Gastrolobium > Gastrolobium bilobum. Next base: position 284,801 of record NW_026897333.1, read on the forward strand.
TTCCTTACGATACAATATTGTATCATCCGATCCACCCATTTTTCGATACACTTATCAATATGTATCGTTAGGGGTGTCAATATGGGTTTTTGACACGCGGGTCGATCCGCGACACGACACGAAAATTCGTGTTCGGGTTGACCCGTAAAAAAATTCGTGTCGTGTTCGTGTTGGAAAAAATGACACGCAAAAAATTCGTGTCGTGTTCGTGTTTATGAATTCGTGTTCGTGTCGTCCCGTATTATTTTTATTTTTAATTTTTTTATTTTTTATTATTATTTTTTAATTTTTTATTTATTTTCGATCTATTTTTTAAATTTTTTTGTTAATTACCGTTTTGTCCCCTATTTTGCGTGTTATTCGTGTCGTGTCGTGTCAACCCGCAAAAAATTCGTGTCGTGTCAGTGTTGAAGATTTTGACACGAATGAAAATTCGTGTCGTGTTCGTGTTGATGTATTCGTGTCGTGTCGAATTCGTGTCGTGTCAAATTCGTGTCGTGTCAACCCATATTGACACCCCTACGTATCGTATCGTGTATCATAAGATAGTTAAGATACTGATGGATAATTTTTTTTTTTTTGGAGTTACCCAACCCTAATTACCTCTTTGAGGCGAGTTGGCTCCCTCCGGTATCCCCACGACCTTCGACTCTTTGAGCCGGCTATGAGACTAATCCGGAGTGCGGGGGAGCAGTGATGGCTAAAGGTTCAGCCCCCTCCCCAAGAATGCATTCAGCAAGAATCGAACACATGTCCAACCCCACTAACTCAGCGCCAAGTTACCAACTGAGCTGCACCGATTGGGTAGTGATGGATAGTTATGATAAGCCAAGCTAAGCCTTTTTATTTTTAAAAAATAATCAGAGCAAAACTATGAAACTTAAAATATTCAGCATAGCCATGAACTATTTAGTCTAAAACGAGCATAATCTAATTAGGCTATGTTTTAAGAAAAATAACATGAAATGTTGTGAAATGACGAAAGACACACTCTTCCGTTTATTTTCCCTCCACCACGGCGTGTTCGTTTTCGAAGGTTGACGTGTACAGCTGAAAATCCGCTCCTCTCTTTCTTTTCTCATTGCACCATTTCGGAAGACAATAAAATAAAACAAAACATCCATTCCTTACATCACATTTCATTTCAGAGAGGAGAAAGAAAGAAAGAGAGGGGAGAGAGAAAACTGTTTTTTCTTTTCACTTTCTTCAGGCTCTCTCCTTCTCTCTTCTTTCCCTTCAATCCTTCCTCTTTTTATTTCATTTATGCTTCTTCAGGTATGTTACAATGCTTGAATCATTATGTTTCAATGTGTATTATAATAATCTCTTTGAGCTGCATTGCCTTTTTGATCAATGTTGATGCAGGGTTTTGTCTGCGATATATCTATTTATACATATTTAGTTCTGTGAATTTGGGATCACGGATATGAGTAACAAAAGTGGTGAATTGGCACAGGTAAAATTTCTGGCAAATGACATTACTTTATTTTGTTTTTCATATTTTTTTTCATGCAAAAATTCCTTGCTCAGAATAGCCTGTGTTATGTAGTACATGTTTTCTGTTTTCTCCATGGGTTTTGAATTAATTAGGAATGAGGGGTTGTGGTGCCTGGAAATGTGGAAATTAGAATACAATATAATTGTTTTTAGTGTATATTGAGGGAGAAAGTCATATGGTTATGTGTTCGTTTTGTAGGGGAATAATGGTGATGCTTCCCTTCCCTCTCCTAATCCTCAGCCTCAGCCTGGGCCACAAGATCATCGACGTTCTCATAGTAGCCATGGCAATCCGGTATGTGTTTTTCATTGCAAACACAGCATTTAGAACTGTGTTTGAATTTCAATTGGTTCGGAAGCATGACTGTGAATGGCTTTGTCACCATGTTCAAGTTTTGTGTTCATTAGCCTGGTCACTCGGTCATTCAGTTCAGTTGGTTCCCGAGTTGGATTTTTGTACATGATTATACATTGTTTTTTGAAATTATTCTTGTGATTTTTTAAATCATACCCTAGTTGAGTGTTTTGCAGTGATTTTGTGATGGGTTCTTACACTCCAAGGAGACATATTATAATAAGAATCTAGCCCCCAGTGGTTGATAAAGAGAACAAGTGGGTCAACCATTAAGAACTTAAGTTACCGCAAGACACATGCTCTAGCCTATATTTGGATTGATGGAAAGGGATGGAATGGAATGGCATTAGTTGCCATTGTTTATAGATAGTTTAAAAATAAGGTGGAAAGAAAGCATCCTAATGGAATCCATTCCATCCAATACCTTTATCTTTCTTCCCCCCAATTCCATTCACTTCCTAAACAATGTTGTTAAAACGTAGAGTCTATGTGAAAACGGTAGGGGTGAGCAAAAACGTAAAATTGCAAAATGTAAACGAAACGTAAGAGTTTACTAACGTATTAAAAATAAAATATATATCCAACATATATAAAACCAAAACCCACAAACATGTTTATTTTATAAGAATGTCAATTTTAATCTTTGGTTTAATTTATATAGAATAATTTTAATGTATTAATTATATAAGTTATTAAATTTAAGCTAATTAATGACTAAAAATATATATATATATATATTTTTTATTATTACGTGTTATATATATATATATTTGAACTATGCAAAAAAAAATAATATTACGTTGTTTGAACCGTTTCTACGTTTCGACACTACGTTTGAACCGTTTCGACTCAAAATCCGTTTCAACTACCGTTTTGACTCGATTTTGGTCATAAAAATGTATACACGGTCCGTTTTTACGTTTCGACACTACGTTTTTACAACACTGACTTCCTAAACAATAGAATGGTAACTTTCCTCCATTCCATCCTAAAATATCCAAACAATGGTAAGGTAATTTTTTTCCATTCCATTTCATCCATCCCTTTTTACTATGTTTGGATATTTAATTATGGGTGGAATGGAATGGTATGGATATTTTATGATGGAATGAAGTAAAGTTTCCATCCCATTGTTTGGAAAGTGGGAAAAATGGTACAAAGGTTAGTGAACAATAAGTTGGTTCCATCTCATTCCATCCCATACCCCCCAAATTGGGTGGAAGAAAAATAGAGCTATTAGTTGGAATTGAATGGAATGCATTCCATGATGTTTTAAACAATCCAAACAATGGAAATTGACGTCATTCTATTCCATTCTACTCCATTCCACCTCTTTCCATCAATCTAAACATATTACAGAACGCGCTTGAGGAGAGAAGGGAGCAGTGTGCTATGTGGGCTGGTCAACTTTTGGAGGTTGTGTTTGTTAGTTGTTAGGGTGGCAGGCTAGATTGATGATGGCAGGTTGAGTGGAGGGTCAGAGGGTGATGCCACCTTTATTAGAGCTTGCATGTGCTAGGGCACTTGCATGCTAAGGTATTTGCAAATTTGGGGTGCACTCATATGCTTCTTTGAGGGTTGAGACTGTGGCAAGGTTGGATGGTTAAGTAAATGGAAAACGCTACTTATAGCTTTAAATGAAGGGAACTACTTACCTCATATTCTCAAGAGAGATTCCTTACAAAGATAGTAAAGCCTTGATGGATTATCCTTCACCTAAGAGACTATGTTACGATCCCATTTGCAAGGTATGGGACTTGGAGTCCCACATTGGTTGTATGGGCAACTAATGTGGGGTTTATAAGGTCTTGGGCACTCCCACCCTTTGAGTTAGCTTTTGGAGTGGTGCACCTCAAGGTTCTTATCAAATGGTATCAGAGCCTTCTACTATGCCTCCCGGTTGCAATCGAGCGGCGCGGGTGGTGACGTCGGCATTAGCGGCGCGGGTGGTGACGTCGGCATTGCAGTGTTCGCCCGAGGCTAGTATAAGACTAGCGCAAAACCAGCCCGCGTGGGCACTGGGGCTGCAGAGTGTGGTGGAATGTTACGATCCCATTTGCAAGTATGGGACTTGGAGTCCCACAATGGTTGTATGGGCAATTAATGCGAGGTTTATAAGGCCTTGGGCACTCCCACCCTTTGAGCTAGCTTTTAGGGTGGTGCACCTCAAAGTTCTTATCAGACTACCAATCCACTGAGTGTAGTTCCCTAAAGGGGAAGAGCACTGCTTCCCCAGAGAGCATTGTACGCTGGGGAGCACAATGTCCTTTATAGAGCTTGAGATGGTGTCCTTGATCAAGCATGCTTTTTATAGGTTTGATGCCTTTGGTGTGCGTTACTAACTATGTTATCCTTTGGTATATTTCATACCAAAACATTGCACTTACCCCTCATGATGAAGGGCATGCTAATTGAATTGCTATTAAGTTTAGCTGGTTTAAAGTGAATTGTATTATTATTTTTTTATGGATTTCACTCCGTGTTGCTCACTTACTGCAGTTCAAATTCGTGTGATTTCATCTCTTGCAGATTTTCAAGAGTGGTCCACTTTTCTTATCCTCCAAAGGTGTGTTTTACTCCTCTACTTTACTCATTTACTTCTAAGGAACTATAAATTTGTATCATTTGCTTCTAGGGCAAGGCTATCAGTAAAAACGCATCTAGTGTGCTTTTATACCTATAATACAACAGACAGTCATAAATCTTTAAAAGCAAGAAAAATCAAATATTTGATATTCACCTTTTCATGGTTGTCAGACAAGCTGATGCTTTCTCACACACAGTAGCATGATTGTCGAATGTTGAAGTTTCATGTACCCAGGAATGGAATTTTAAAACAGAAGCAAACTTGTGGATAAAAGCCAAGACAACCATTGGACGACCATAAACAAGTTTCTACCCAAAAAGAAGTGAGAAAATAAATGCAAACCAGGAACCGAGGATAACTTTGTAATGATCTTTGAAGCATAAGTATAGAAAGAAGCTCTGATCTGAACCTTTATTAGATGAGTAGAACATTAAGAAATAGATATGCTACAATATTAAATCTTTTCGCTTTGCTAATTCTTGTTCCTTTAATCCTTCCCAAACGTAATTGCAGTTTGTATTGTACTATGTAACATGTATAATACTCAATTGGAAAGCTAAAATCCAACTCTTGAAAAAATGACCGACTTCTTTGAAGTAATTATTTATTGTACAGTATGTATTTCATAATGTGTAGGAATTGGGTGGACATCCTGGAAGAAAAGGTGGTTTATTTTAACACAAAATTCACTTGTTTTCTTCAGAAGCGATCCAGTAAGTAATTTTGTTTCAGCATCTGGTTTGTCCATCTTTTTCCACTGTGTTCCCTGTATGGTGTAAGCATTGAACCTGTGTTTTTACCATCTCTCCCCTTCCCTCAAAAAAAAAAGTGCATGGTAACTGATCATGAAGTTCACTCACTTTGAGACTACAGTACAGAGAAAAAAAAGTTTCTAAAATTTATTCAATTTTCCATCAGTTGTTTTCTTTAAGAATTGAAAATATATCTGCGGAAGAGTGTTGGTTGTAGTTTTTCAACTTTTGAGTACCTAAGGCTAAAGAAGGCCAATAGAGGGTGGTAATATTTTTACCTAAAAAAATTATTTATTTTTTGCCTTCAGTAAAATTTTCTTCATAAATGTCACAATAAATATATAAAATAATTTTCTCCGTTATGTTTGTCTAAGTGTATTCCTTAATCATTTTATGTTCTACTTTTTAGAGTGTTGTTTCTGAGAAGGGAGATGAAGTGAATTTGACCCTTGGTGGCATTGACCTCAACAATTCAGGCAGGTTGGCTTGTTTTTTCACAACTACTCATTATTAGCTTTCTGTTTTTCTTCATAATATCACTGTGTATTTGTGAACTTTCTTGACCTCCTACAACTCAGGTTGTCAAATTTTGTAGTGTTGTTGTCAAAGCAGATAAGAAACTTTTGACAGTACAATTTCCTGATTTTCGTGATGGACGAGCATTCACACTTAAGGTGCTTCATTTTTTCCTTAAAATGTTTAGCATTTGTTTTCTTTTGAAATATGTTTCAAGACAAATTTATTTATGCAATTTTCTGTTTCGATGATATAACGTACTTTAATTGTTAATGCAGTTAGCATTATGTTTGTGAGTTCTATTAGGTTTGATATGCTCAGTGGTTTGACACAAATTGGGATAAAGATTGTGGGAGATTGTAAATAGGCTAATAATATCTATAATTATGGTAATTAGGATATTTGAGATTCTTGTAATTATTGCATTTAGTGTATATAGAGTCTAAGTTGTAGGAGATTCTTGTTATTCTTGTAATTCAAGGATTTCATCAACCATTTCTTGCTTTCTTTTCCCTTAATATGGTATCTAGAGCCTATTTCATGCCTACCCATTGGAACACTACCACCATCACCAACATTAACACCTACTTTACCTTTATTACAAACTAGCTGGTTAGCAGTTGATGGACTCAAATAAAAAACAATTAAAATTTGAGGGAAAAGAAAAATAAATAAATAAATAGCAGGTTTTCCCCAAAAAACCGTGTTTCAAATTTGGTTTATGGTCTCCACTATTGTGTTATCCTTGGTGGTGGAAGATTGGAAACTAGTGTCGGAACACGATGATGAAAATAAAGTAGAGCTTCGAATTTTAAGGATAGTGAAATAGTGACACAACAAGTCATGGAGGATAATACTGCTTTGCTATGATAAAATTATAGGGATTTAGGTATAGAGATAGGAAAACAAATAATACTATATTGATATTGTTTTGAAGGATAAGACAAAGTAATAAAGCCGTATCATCTACATCCAGAATTCCAAATGGTCCTCGAGATTCTTGCTCCTTTTGGACCATTTGTATCTATATGCATTAGGATCCTGATTCATGGATCTCTCGATTTGAGAAATAAAAATAAGATGATCAAACCATCTCTTCTGGCTCTTTTTCAAATTTGATAAATGTTGGTTGATTGTGTATTTCATTATCGTTCTATGATTCAGAGTCTCATTTCCTATTTGATATCTTTGAATTCCATATTCGAAGTTGCGATCGAATCGATTCTATTTAATTAATTGATTTAATACATTTCTTATGTACCCATAAGTGCTATATTGGATTTGAATCAGATTTCGGCGGATCAATCTATATTGATTGACTGCCTCCATTATGTTCTTGCTAGCAAAGACCATTATTTTTGGCTTTGAATCTTCCAAATCATTCCCGCAAACTCTTCAAAATAAAGAAATAAATATATAAGGAAATGTGGAAACTAATCGTAAGAGATCATCTAAGATACTCTAAATTATTTTAAGACATAATATTATAAGATATCTTCTAGATATTCTAACACTAGTGTCTCATGAAGGGACCAAACATATTGAAATTGATGGTCACTTTATTAGAGAGAAAATCTTATCTTGAGACATCAGTAAAGCTTTGTCAATTTGAATGATCAATTGGTGGATGTGTTCACTAACGCTTTAAAAGGTCCTTGATTAAGTTATACGTAACAAACTTAGAGCATATGATCTATATGCTCCAGTTTAAGATGGAGTGTTGGAAAATATATAAATATTGTAATAAGGCTAATAATATCTTCTAATTATATTAATTATGATATTTGAGATTCTTGTAATTATTACATTTAATGTATAATAGAGTTCTACTGTATAATTCAAATACAAATTTCATCAAATGTCTCTCATATTCTTTCCCCTTAACAAAGATAAATGAAGAAATGAGAACATGAAAATTGTTCATTTTTGCTAATGCATCATTTCATTTGAATATGCTGTAGGCCGAAACACTTAAAGATTTATATGAGTGGAAGCTCGCACTTGAGAATGCTTTGGCACAAGCACCAAGTGCTGCCAATGTGGTGGGCCAAAATGGTATCTTCAGGGGTGATCAGACTGATTCACATAATACTTCTTTGGACCAATGTATGCTCTTGCTGTAGTTGTGCTTCTCATATGTTATTTCCTTGACAATTGGCACCTCCTTGTGTGTACACTATGAATGTTGCACATGGCTGTGTATAGTGCTTCATGAAACAATTTTATTGTCATCACTAATCTCTTAGGTTGAAATAGTTCTTTACATAGTGTATCAGAGCCTCTGAGACCAAGTGGTCACAAGTTCGATCCTCACGGTCTTCATTCTGTTAATAAATAATTAAATAGTGTGGAGTTTTCTAGCACAAGTAGGTGAGCCTGAGCATTGTTCACCATTCAAGCCCAATGAACTCTTGTTTCAAGCCCATAAACTCTTGTATGCGGGGACATGTTTGAGAAATATAATATAAAAACCATTAATATGACCTTAATCTTAAAGCTGAAATTTTTGGATTGAAATGGTTCTTTACAGATTTTTTCCTAATACCATGAATTTTTCTGTAATGATATTTATAAGCAAAAATGTATAACTTGCTTGCTTTACTTTCATATGATTTTCTGCATTTCTTCTATAGTGAAGGATAGAGATGCAGTGAAATATAAAGTTATTGGCCGGCCAATTTTACATGCTTTGGAGGAAGTTGATGGAACACCATCCTTTTTGGAGAAAGCCCTGAGATTCATTGAAGAGCATGGTGGGTTTTCTTTTCTTTTCTGTAAGAATTATTTTTGTTTAGTGCCAGAAAAAAAAAAGAAAAAAGAAATGCTTTTGTTTATTGAGTTTAGAAGTATGAATACATTCTTTTATCTACCAAAACTGGAAAAAAAATGTGACTGCTTTTTTATGCATGTCCACATTAAACTACTCTACACTTTTCTACCAAACTGATTTTTTTCATGCTTAAGGAAATTATTTTAATGCATGTTTCGGTTTGAAGCATCATAGGAGACATTTTATCCTGAATGCATTGTTGATGGATTAATCCACTGGTTCTTTATTTTGCATAAATTTTTTACCTTAGTTGGCATATTTAATGCATTAGTGATATTTTTGAATAGAAAAGTGCAAAGTTAGAGTAACCTCTTCAATTAAGAAGAACATTAACCACAACAAATTGGGGTCCACGGCATGGATCAATCGATGCCTAGCATGTTTGTCTTAGTTGCATTCTACTGCAAATGTACTTTAGCACATCTTCCAAGGATTTTCAATTTTGTATGCTTCCTGAGTGTTTTGTTGAAGGAAGTGTGTAGCTCCTATTTGTGAATGCCCGGTTGTGTTTAGAAAACTTCAAACCAAATTTGTTAAGAACCTTGGGATGCACCATCCCAAAAGCTAGCTCAAGGGGTGAGAGTGCTCAAAGCCTTATAAAGGCCATATTAGTTGCCCATCCAATCAACGTGGGACTATATATCTCAACACGCCCCCTCACGCAAGAGCCCTTTAGGCTAGAAGCGTGGAAATTGCACAGGCTCATTTTTGGTTTACCTTTTTGTGTTTTTTATTTATTTATTTTAATTTTACTTTTTAAAGCGGGGGACGGTGAGGCTCTGATACCATGTTAAGAACCTTGAGGTCACCACCCCAAAAGCTAGCTCAAAGGGTGGGAGTGCCCAAGGCCTTATAAAGGCCATATTAGTTGCCCATCCAATCAATGTGGGACTATATATCTCAACACGCCCCCTCACGCAAGAGCCCTTTAAGCTAGAAGCGTGGAAATTGGACATGGCTATATCAGAAACTAAATTTTCAGTGCCAATGAACTTGTAGCTCGATCGGTACTGGCCTTAGTCTTTAAGATTGAGGTGTGTTGATGATGTTAGAGGTTCCATACTCCGCTATATCACTTATTTCCATCTCTTGTCCAGTTGCTTGCACTTCCAATGTACCCAAAAATAAACCAAATTTCAGTTAAACTACCGAAAGCAATGCAAGTTTTTTAATGGTTTCTACTGAAGTTAACTGAGGTTTTCCTATATTCCTTTTTTTTTCTAAGTAGATAGGTTTTCCTATATTTCTTTTTTTCTAAGTAGATAGGTTTTCCTATATTCCTTTAATTGATTATCATTGTGACCTTGTGAAGGTGGTTGGTGGGAGGAGAGGAAGCAAGCAGCAAATATATATTAGTTTCTTCTAACCCTTCTGATATTGTTTACACATGGCATTAATTATTTGTGTTTCATATGAATCTAATCAATGTTATAAAACAGGAGTCAAAGTAGAAGGGATCTTGCGACAAGCAGCCGATGTTGAACATGTTGAAAATCGAGTGCGAGAATATGAAACAGGTTTGTGCTTTTGTTCCTGGCAAATCTTTGAAATTTATGTTTTTGTCTGAACTTCTGCCTTGGATGCCTCCATTTTGAATACATTGTTTGCTAAAGTTCATTTCAAGCATTAAGAGGTTTCACCATATTTCAGGATTTGCACAAAAGTCCTTTTCTAGTATGTCAGTTAATAGATCGTTACATTGGATGGTTTTTTCCTACTCGTAAGAGTTTTTTGTATGCAAAGGCCCTTCCAGGGCATGAAATTTTTTATCTCGTATGAGTTTTTCTATGCAAATAATAAAGAGTATGAAGTTTTCTAGTGTTCCAGTAGCAGATACTGTTCTTCTTCTTCTCCTTTTTTTTGTTTTATATAATTTGTCAAAATTTCTCATCAAATCTCATTGTTCATGGATATGGCATATGGTTGCAGGAAAAGTTGAGTTTTCTGAGGAGGAGGATGCCCATGTTATTGCTGATTGTGTTAAGGTATCTTCATGATAAACTGAATGGCTGATTCCTTTATCGAGCACATACATTAAAAGCTATAATTTTTTATTTTAATTTTCTTTTATAAATTTCTAGCATGTACTTCGACAACTACCATCTTCTCCAGTCCCTGCATCTTGCTGCAAGGCGCTTTTAGAAGCTCGTAGTAAGTATACTTTAGTTTTTGCATCTTAATATGATATAATTTATAATAATTACCAAGTCACCCAGTATTTTTTTGACATGATCTTTCTGCTGTTACTATGCTTAAATAGCCACCATCTAAGAGGATGTGAGAATAACCATCAAATTAGCACTGTCTTACATTAGCACAATCTTTCTACTGTTTCTCTGTTTAAGGAGTCCAATTCTAGTTATTCTCCAGATTTTTAGAAACTTATAAAAGAATATTTTATCACTAATAGGCATGAATCAAAACTCAGAAGCTAGAGAATTGAAGGTCCCGAATCATTTATAGTGGTTAAAAAATTAATAGGATATAAGGATAGCAGATATTAAATGTTGCACAGATATGTAAGAGATAGATATACTGTCACATTCTTGATATGCTGCGCATAGCGTTGATGCATGCAGTCATTACTGTCACTGGATGACAGGGAGTTTATCAAATCCCTGTAACTGAATCTAACTGATTATGGTGTGTTGGTTGTATCTTGGATCAGATGTCAAGTTTTCAGATCAATAAAATATAATATTCTCTCAACCTCTTGAATCTTCTTTACTACATTTTTTTTGCATTTTCTCGGTTTGTTTCAAGTAAGGTTCTTTCAATTTAGTCTGATGCCCTAACAGAAGAACCATATGGGAAGGGTTTTTTCTGTTTTTTTAGAGGACTAATTCATCAAATTTTAAAAATGAGGGACCACCACCATGATGTGGTGTGGAGGACACCTGTGGTTTATCTAAAAAAAAAAAAACGAGGGACCAAATTTGAAAAGAAGAATATGGTGCTGTATTGGCACAGGCCAAAGAACTAAAACTACTTGTAGGTAGGTTTATTTAAAATTTCATTCATGTAAAAATTGGTCACATGTGAATTAAGATGTCATGTAATAAAAGCTTAACTTGTTGCATTAGATTTTGTTAATAGAATATGACTATAGACGTATATGTGATTCAGAGATAAAAGATAAATATAAATGAAAACTTCTTCAATACTTGAGGTTGAGGCTGGAGGTTCCTCTAGCGATCTCAGTAAGTATATCAGTCATACAAACAATAAAGAAGTGAGTAGAGTATCGTTCCCACGAGAATTAGAGGCTCCACGCACTATTTTTACTATTTCGTTTAAGTTGGACAAATCAAGGTTGATTTAGGAAGAATGATTTCTAATTAATGAAAAGTCAATTTAAAGAAAGCAATGAAATGTGAGAAAAGGATTCAAACAATTAAAAGATGGGTTGGAACTCAAGCATGAAAAATTTAGTTAGGGTTTCTTCACCTCACGTCCTCCTTAAGTGATTTAACTCAATTCAATAAATCTCTATCTCTATTGTTCCAAACAATTTCTAAGTGATAATTGGTTAAATTCCTAATGTCTTAGTTATTTAACCCTTTAACGTAATTAGAATCCTAATTTCTTAGAAACCCATTTTAGATTAAGCCTTACGCGTGATGAATTGCACAAGCTTGCAAACCCTACAAATCTATGATCAGAACATGCAAGAATTGGTGCTTACCCCTGTCTAGATTAAGATCCCAATATCTTTATTTAGAACCCTAACCCTCTTTCTTTTTATATAGTTGATCAGATCATATAAGAATTTAAACAAGATATTCAAGATAAACACATAACAATTTGAGACAGAGTTTATTAAGAAAATTAAATCAATATAAAATTTTATGTTGGATTCGTATTCCTAACTACAAAAGAAATTAGCCACACATATGGCTTAAACAAAACAAGAAAAGAGAAAAAAACTAAATGAAATCTCTGAGAGAGGAATATTGGTTGATCTCGACGGAGCTTCGATCTTCCTTCAACCTACTTCTTGATCTCTAAACTCTGAATTCTCCGGTCTCGTTCTTTTCCCAATTGTTGAAGTCTGCCCTCTGTTTCCAAAAAGCTTCTTCTTATATTGAAGGGAAAGTATCTTTTCAAATCTTCAATCAGATCCTCGTTGATTAGATTCAAAATTTCAAAACTTAATGCTGGCGCTAGTAGTGTGGGAAGATTGTGGACCTGGCACTCCAAGCGCCAAGTTGGCGATTGTGGCGCAATAAAGCAGGTGACCTTTGCACTTGTAGCGCCACTCTAGTGCTAACAGCATGGCGAAACAGTAGCTATCATGGTAATGGCGCTTGAGGCGCCAACTAACTTGCTTCCTTCCTTTTAAGCTCTTCAACTTGATTTTTTTTCAATTGGTCAAAATCCCTATAAAACACAAGAATTTCATATGAGAATGCTACTGAGAGTAGAATAACACTTTAATCACAATTCTCATGTCTTTTAGTTATATTTAGATCAATTTCATGCTCAATTTGACTCTTAATACATAACAAGTTGGAAGCTCATCAATTCCAAACTAACAGACCATATTTTGCAAATTGAGAAATTCTTTTGGTCTCTCTCATACATATGTATTTAATATGCAATAACTAAAGATTCTTTCCATGTTTCCTATTCTCTCTCTATTGTTTGCATATTTTTTTGAATTTATATGGATCTCTCTTGAAGTTTAATTTTCTTTCATCATCTGAAAATGTTACAACCATTAGGAACTGAACGTGGCAGTAGGGTTTCTGCAATGCGTGCAGCAATATGTGACACTTTTCCTGAACCAAACCGCCATTTGTTGCAAAGGTATTCCTTGTCCTTTTACCTTTCTTTTCTTTCAGGAGAACTGATTGATTGCTATCTTTTCTTTTCTTTTTTGTTTGGTAAACCATTTATTGCTATCTTTGTTATCTTAAATGCTGAACTTTATTGTTAACAATACTATTATTCCTTGTTGTGACAGCCCCACATTTCTTGCATTTGTAATTATTGTAAATTATTTTTGTTATTAGGGTAGACTATTAGTTACCATAGATTGAGTTTTGTTTTAGGAAAGAAATTACTTGCATACTCTAATGTTGTGTACAGTTTTTAATTAGTTAGAGATAATGTTCTGTTTTTGCATCCAAGTTGGTATTGGAGTTCCAGGCCTGGGAGACTGCTTCTGCAAATTAACTTTAGCCTATGTTCATCGCATCCTCCATAGCCGCCCCTTTCATCGCGGCTGATCTCTTCCTTTTTTTTGCGCCTTGATTGTGCTCTGGCCTTCTTTTTAGTCTTCAGCCGTGCTTCTGCATATTAAACAATTTAACCCTAGCCTAAGTTCATTTTTTTCATGATGTAAAATTTTCATTTCGCTCCTGTACAGAATACTGTTGATGATGCAAAGTGTAGCTTCCTGCAAAGCTGAAAACAGAATGAGCTCATCAGCTGTGGCAGCATGCATGGCACCATTACTTCTTCGCCCCCTTCTAGCTGGGGATTGTGAGATTGAAAATGATTTTGATGTTGGTGGTGATGGTTCTCTTCAACTTCTACAAGCAGCTGCTGCAGCTAACCATGCTCAAGCAATTGTTATTACTTTATTAGAAGAATATGACAGCATATTTGGGGTAGGTTTAATTATATATTGATATTTTATTTTGCATGGCTTCCATTTTTTAATATGTCATCATATTGCATGCATCTCTTACATCAGTAACAAGCTATGGATGCATCGTGTTTCTTTGTTGATTCATAGTTGTCCTTGTTCTACAATTATCTTTTTCTAAATAACTACTGGAACCTTTCACTTTTTTACTGGTCAAATTCTTTTTCATGTTAGAGGATATAGTGGGCTGCTTATGAAATACTTTGCATGTATTTTAACGGGTTATTCTCAATATGAAATAGTGATAAGGTGCATATTTTGATGAACATGCTATTCCTCATATCAGCTTAGAATATGAAGTGTGGTTTTTCATTCCAAATCTCTCCTCCTTGAAAAGGGGTTAAAAAAAATGTAGATTTTTTTGAGTGTCTGGATTTTATAATCGGCGTGGCTCTCTGCCTCTATCTGATTAAAATGCATGCAGCTTCTAGTTATATTATTTTCAAATTTTCTTTGCCATGGTCTTTACAGATTCCTAATTATTAGTATTCTAGCAGGAAGGTTCTGTGTCCCCTGGCCCTGATATGTACTTTGACTCAGAAGATAGTGGATCTGAGAGTGAGGAGGCTACGGATGATGATTTGTCTTATGATGATTATTATGATGACGAGGAAGATGACTCAATACAGGAATCTGATGTAGATGCAGATGATGATGTTGTTAGTCAAACTGACAGCGAAACTGGAGACTCTACGGCCAATGACGAGTATGATGATAAGGTTTGAGTCTTATTTATTTCATGACAATTTGATGAAATTATAGCAACTAGGTTTGTCATTAAGCATATCCATTTCATAGGTAGGACTAAATTTAGTTTATGAAAATATTATAAATCAAGTTTTCACACATATGGTACGGATGCAGCAAATGACAACTTGAACAGTAGTAAAAGAGATATCTCTTCCTGGAAGAAGAAATGCGTAGTTGAACATGATGGAGAAATTTTGATGTTTTCCCAAATCTTACACTCTTTTCAGTATACCCTTCCCATCTTCAACCGACCTTAGTTTTTATTTTAACGTTTGCATTGTCAGACAAGTTATTACCCTAGCCAAGCTCTGTAACTTCTGTAGTAACTCGAATTTTTAATTTTGACTAAATATATATTTTGATGTTGTTCACCTATTTAATCTACAGATCATACGGTTTTTCCAATACTCTGCATTTTCACCCTTTCTTTGTTTTAGATTAAAAAAAAAACACTGTATTGGTTATTATTCATGTTTCATGCGGATCTGCCTGCCTATGGATGGTAATTTAATTAGAGTTTCTCCAAGGAGTAGCTATGGCTGGATGGGAAATACCCTACTTATTATAATTTTGTACAATATACAGGACCATGATCTTTCTAATTCGAGGTCAGAATTCTCGGTGGTGAGCGAAGATCATTCTGAAGTCGAGCAGATGTTGTCAACAACTTCACTTAAAGTCTCCCTGCCTCGACATGAAGATATCAAAAGCTGTGAAAATGTCACAAGCCCAAATAAGACTGCTTGGGAAAATGAGTCCAATAAGCCTGCTGATATCGTTGGAGGCTTTCCCACTGGCCAAACTACAATGCATAAATCAAATTGCCCTAACCCTTCTTCATGTTTGAACAAATCTATAACCATATCCAATGTCCCAGCACCTCGTCGCCGTATTGTATTGGGGCGAACCTCTGTGAGTAAAACTTTTCATTATTAATGATGTGATTTTTGTATCTCGCCATTTGTCTCTATCACTATCCTTAACTTGGTTAGAGCTTTTACATTCCATTTTCTTACTTTGCTTTCTGACTAGTTAAATTGACTTTATTCTATAAGCTCCAAGTTCTTATGCATTTTGTAATATGTCCAGGCAAGGAAGAACCTTTCAATGGAGTCCATTGATTTTCTTGATGATGATGAGTAAGTACTTGATATCTAACAACAGTGTCAAATTCTTGGTTCAACTCTCTCAGTGGTATCTTCTTTAGTTCCTATTATATCTCATTTGTTGCCATTTGGGCTGTGTTTCTTGAAACTGTTATGCCAGGTGAATATGGACTTCTTTGTGTGTATGTGTGTGTGTTTGTGTGATTGATCAGAGATGATATATTTGAGAGATAAACTACAAGGCTTTGTAATGTGCTTTTTTAAATTATGTATGCCTGTCCGAGAAGAGTTTATGAGGAGCACAAATAATCATACATCGATAGAGAGTATGCATGAAATAAATATCAAAACCATTTAAAATAATAAGTTAGAAACAGGATAATGGTAATTAAAATATTCAGTGCCACTGTATGTCTTTTAGAGAAGTGTTTAATCTATTTTTATACGACTAGGGAAATAGTATCATATGCAACTGTTAGAGTTTCGAAAGTTCTAATATCAAAATTCACCTGTTTCATTTTCTTTTTTGTGTCAAGAACTAAGGATAATTGATCGGGGGAGAAAAATTGCCTACCTTTGACTCCACTGTCTCTCCAGCAGCTGCATCCATACCATTTCCACACTTTGACATTCTTTTAACTCTATTCAATGTCATTCATTAGATTGGTGTTCCCTACTATTATTGATTTTTCTTTTTGGAAATTTATAGTCACTTAATTACGAATTCAGAATGTTTCGTAATGGTATTCTAAATGATGATCAGACCTTGCTGTGTATGTTTTGATTCGATGTGGATCTTTCACTTAAAAGTGAGCATGGCTCTTGCAATTTTCTCACTTTATCATTATCCACTAATTTATGTTTCTTACCGTGCTTAGACCTGAAATTGAGAGGCTCGAGACTGTTAAGACAGAATTGCAAAACCAAATTGCAGAGGAGGTTAATACTTAATTTTATCATGTTAACCTTGTTTATATATGTGCCAGAATTTATTTTCCATTTTTACTTCCACTTGCAGGTGAAGGTAAAGCTACAATCTGATATGGAAACACGAAAGAAAGCCTTGCAAGAGCGTCGTCTGGTTCTTGAGCAAGATGTATGTTCGTTATGAGATAACATGCCCCTCTTGCAGCATATGTGTGTGTGTGGGTATGTAAGCACCTTGATCTGTCAACCAAAATTTCTTTGCAGGTGGCTAGACTACAGGAACAGTTGCTGGAGGAGAGGAGGTCTCGGGCAACTCTTGAAGCAGTACTGAAGTTTCATCCAGGAACCTTTTCTGATTTAGTTGGTATTGATGAAAAGGTTAGTCTATCTCACTCATAGTCTGTTCTGTTGAGTTTATAATGCGTTTAACAAATTCTTAATCTGCAAACTTTCCACAGACCAAGGCAGATCTTGAGGAATTAGTGCTGATAGAAGTAGACCTTGCCAACCTAGAGCGGAAGGTTGGTGAGCTTGGGTCGCGGCTTAATGTACAACTCGAGCGGAACTATGGTTCTTTGTTGGATTTATGCAATCAAACCCAACAGATGTCAAATCATGAAAGAAATTTGTATGTTTATCATTACTTCTGTGCTTGTTACTACATACTTTTTTGTTCCTATTTTTACAATATCAGATTCCTAACTGCTTCAATTTTCATGAGAAAAATTATGTTCACAACGTCCTAGATTTTGTAGCGGGGCCTTTTGGCACTTCAAAATAGATTGTGTACAAAGAGTGGCTGTTGTTTGTTATTTGTTTGCACTTGACTATTTATTTCTATATGATGATTATATAAATAATGAAATTTTACCTTCCTCATGGGGAATCTATTTGACAGGGAGAATAAGCCTGATGCTGAAGTTGCAGCCACTTCAGAATCTGACAGGTCAATAAGTCAGGTAAATCTAATATATCGATTGAGAATTTGTTCTGTTCTCTCTGTCACGGTCACAAATATCATAACCAACTCAATGCTTGAAGATCATGTCAGTTATGGATGGATATCACCTGTAACATGTTTATACCCTTAAATCCATGAATTGTGGGTAATCTAATGCCCAAAATGAAGTAATTGTCCCCCTTCTTGGTAAAGGGTCCACTAGGTTAAAAGAAAAATAAGCAAATGTTCTGAACGATGTTGATAGTAATTTGGAATTTATCATCTGTTTAATCTGGTAATTGGCAATGCTACAGCAGGACACTCATTTTGGTGTAGCAGTAAATGATAATGAGAGAATGCCAGAGTCACCTTTACCAAACAAACATCCACCAAGTTCCAAGAAATCTGGTACAAGGGGTGAGGTAAGTTTCATAAACTTGGCTGTGAATCTAGATATAATCGGAGTTTTCTTTTCAATTGTGTAATCAGCGCTACTAATTTTGTTGTAGGGTCAAGAATTGCCTATACTTAGTTGATATTTCATGATAATATATGATTCTTGATTGCTTTTATCCATATCATTGCTATCCTTGGTACATTATCATTGGTTTAGTAATTAAGGTAGTGGATGAGTTTAAAGCATTTTTGGAAAAACCATTCGCAAGCCATGGAATCACGATTGAGGCTGCAAATGTGGTTCAAAATTTGTGCTAACATCTTTGGCAATTTTGGAACAAAATTTATTTTGCATCATCAAGATGGTTTTGATGTCCAACTGCAATAAGCAGTGAAGAAAAATTCAATTACATGTATATTGACAAAAACATTCTCATAATTTAATATCATATTATTAGTTTAAAAATATTTGCATACCGTTATTAATAATTATAAAGTTAAAAGTGATTTTTGTTTAAAATATCCAAAAAATAATATTTTTAACATAATTACTTACTAGATAAAATTTATCAAATATAATTCAAGCTAAACCAAGTTTGCAAAATCTAATCCAAACATATATGATCACGAACCAACTCTCTTCGAAGCTTATCTGAGACAGACAAATAAATGATTTTATATCAGGTCCATTTTTACCTTGTTCTGAAATTCAACTTATTTTACTAGATATCACTTGGTACATGAAGGGCCTGTTTGGAGTACCAGATAAAGAAGATACGATAGGATAACTTATCATATCCTACTTTTATCTCTTGTTTGGTGGGTCAATAGGATATGATTAGCTTATCCTATTGTCTCATTTTATCCTATCAAATACATGAGTTCTCATCCTATGGAGGGAGCTGGGTTAGGATTCAACAGGATAGGATACCAATATTGGATACCTAATATATCCCCAAGCTATCCAATATATTGTTAGGCGGGTCCAGGGGGAAGCCCGTGGCGGGGGCCACCACCAATGAGGTAAGGCTACACCAACCGTAGCAAGTGGATCCAACACTATGTCTCAACCCAAAACCTTAAGGCATTGGGTTCATGGGTCCTTTCACTTATATACTCTTCACTTAGCTCATTACCAACCAATGTGGGACTCATCACACTTGAATATCCCAACAATCTCCCCCTCAAGTGTGAAACCCACCATTGATTTGCTCTCCCTCAACTGAGTACTCCTGGCCCAAGTACTCAACCCGCCTCCTAGCCAATCATTAGGCTAGCTCGAGCACAACCCGGCTCTGATACCACTGTCAGGCGAGTCCAGGGGGAAGCCCATGGCGGGGGCCACCACCAATGAGCTAAGGCTACACCAACCGTAGCAAGTGGATCCAACACCATGTCTCAATCCAAAACCTTAAGGCATTGGGTTCATGGGTCCTTTCACTTATATACTCTTCACTTAGCTCATTACCAACCAATGTGGGACTCATCACACTTGAACATATATCCCCACGCTACCCAATATATTTGTATTTATTGCATTATATTTTATTTTTTCTTTCTTCTTTCTCCTTCTACATAATCTTATCAGATTGCTAATCAGATTCTCATCAAACACAGGACATGATATAGGCTTATCAGCCCCATATCATATCCTACCCTTATCAGCCCCATATCATATCCTACCCTTATCTTATCATGTCCACCAAACGAGTCCGAATAATTTATATTACATCTCTCACATGCCCCGTCAGAGCAGGAGCCCTTTAAGTCATGCACGAACCAACTCTCCCAAAACTTGTTTGGTTCATGAATGGTTTTAGTATATCTCCAATAGATAAAGGGCAAATCAGACTCAAACTTGTGACCTCCCGATCATAAGGAAGCAACCTTATCGTTGCTCCAAAGCTCCTCCTTTATATCTCTAGTAGATATATTACATTAAAAATTGGGTTAGAATCAATATACACTGATTAAGAAGTCTTACAACAAATTTTGCATTAGAATCATTGTTATTTGTACACTGATATTATATGGCAATTTGATTGGGGTAGATAGACTTATTTATTAAATGCTTTCACAGCAGGGAGCAAATTCCACTACTTCTGCACTAACAAAACTGACATCCAGACTATTTTCGAAGGATCGCCGTAATCAGATTTCAGATGAACCCCAAAATATGGATAAAGGCCAAGAGTTAAGTCAATCCTCACAGAACCTGGAAAAAGGAAAAGGATCAGGACTCCGCATATCACTGCCATTCCCCAATAATTCTCGAGGGTTTGAACTTCACCAACCACTTGCATCCCCCATTATTAAGTCTCGAGGATTTGAATGTTACCTACCACTTCTATCACCCAATTGGTCTCGAGTATCTGAAAACCATTCTCCAACATACCCAGAGAACAGTAGAGGCTTAGGCAGTCCATCATATAGACTCAGAAAATCAGATAGTCAACCAGGTCATCATCTAAATAGACAGAATCAATATTCACAAGCATACTTAAAAAGAGGAATGTCAGAAGGGCATCGTCATCAGTCTTATAATGTGGATAAAGGTAGATTATTTTAAGGCCAATCTTTTTTTACACTGAATAAGTTCCAGATGATAGGGGGCCATTGCAATCATTCAGCATTGTTCTTGTCCAAATGCGGCATTGCCATATCCTCAACAATATTTTGTGTGGTTTATGAAATGTGGTGAGAGAATAATCCTTCCCTGACACTGCTGGCACAGAGGCCTATATTCAAAGAAGCAGCATTTCATTTACCCCAATATGCAGGATGTGCAAGGCAGAGTTCAGCCATCCCCATGACATAAGCCAAAAACTGTGTAACATAACATGCTGATTGTTGCTGGCTATTGTGACAAGCATGTTGGTTTTTGTTATTACATTATCGTATTAGTAACTGCATTAATATTGAGTTGCTTGGCCTAAGCTGGCAAAGCGTTTTGCAGATAGAGCAACCAAGTTCCTCTAGTCTGAAGTTGTAGCTGACAAATTTTAGGCTAAGCGAATGTCATGAAATTCAAAGCCCCATGAAACTTATACGCATATGTTTCTTTCTTCTTTCTTTCTTTTTTTAGTGTTTAAAACAAGAGAGAATTGTAAAGGATAACATGCCATTTTCTTGAAACACTGGCTAATTGGTAATATATCGGTTGAACAAAAATAGGTAATGGTGGTAGACATCTTCTATGACTTAAAAAGAAAGAAAGAAATCTTCTATGGAAAAAAAAAAAAAAAAAAACCCATTGTTTTGAAACCGGTGAAGACATTTGTTCACAGTTTACTGGTCCGGTTGTAGTTGAATTGTGGCTGAAAAGTTATATTTAAATAAGGGATTTATTAATCTCCTTTAATAGAAGATAGCTTGCATCATGCATAAAAACAAGTTATGTGGGTCCCATCATTTTTATTTTTATTTTTTAAAAATGGCACAACTTTTTATGCTTCACTAACATAAGATAATTGTCTTCTATAAAATGAGACAATTTAAACCCTTTAAATAAATATAAAATTATAAGAAATCAAGTCAAGTAAAATTGTTTTTTGGACAACAAAAGTCAAGTAAAACTTTAAATTAGCATAAAAGGATTATATTATATATCCTGTGAGACTGAAAAAGAACAATAATGAAATATTAAATAATAAAAATCTATATATAGGCTTTTATTTTGATAAATATTTTCAGTTAAATAAAACAACTTGTTCGAATACGTTTTTCACAACTGATTTGACCGATTTTATGATAATTTGATTTAGGGCTTAGGGTTATTGGTTCACCAATTTTGCGGTCGAACTTGCCAATCCGATTGTTATAAGAATGGAAAAAATCATTTAAAAGAATTTGTTGCATGAAGCTGTAAATTCTTTCTTTGAAAATAAAAAAGACTATTTATATAGGATTTAATGTCTATCATGTTATAATAGGTAATTTTATCTCTTACATACACACTTTTATGTGTGTGAGACCTATATTTTCTTTTCTTTTTTTTCTATTCACATAACGTAATATAGGCCCTATATATAGGAAATAATTTCATCTCCTAGAAACATAAGTCCAATTTATATAATGTTAACATCATTGATAAAATCTTACAAAATGATGGTTTCCCCTCATTATATTTTTCTCCACAACACTCACTCCTGTCTAGGAAGGAAATGATGTGTTGGAAATGATTGTTCACAACAACGATATTAAAACCGGTTCGACCCAGTAAACTCGGTTTTTCAAAATTGTGGCAAAATAATTCACAATAATTACACTTCCACGATTTGAAATTGGTACCTGATCAAACCAAATACAATATGGGTTGGCCAATATGTATCGAGCCTAATCACACACAGTTGAGATGTGGATTGTTGTTCTTGGTCTTGGGCCTTGACTCAGAGTTGGATCTTACTATGTCTCTGTCCTTTGTTGTAGCGTGATGAATCCGAATGGGGGTACCAGCGAAGACACTCCGAGTGGTATGTTTGTATGTTATGAATGTAAAGGCTGATCATACCTTGGTGTTGTACCCTTTGCTTATATAGTGGTTATGATATCGCCTTAGCAAGGCGGCTTAGCCTCTGAGTGGCCAGGCTTGGGTTGCAGGTCAGTACTAGGACCTGAGTAGCCTTATCTTCTCTAATGTCCAGTCGTAGAGTCGCGGCAAGTTGGAGCTGTCTTTCGTTTATTGGAATAAAGGCGCGGTGGAATTGCCTTGGGCCTTAAGTTAGCTTCCTTAAGGGGGTTTTATCCGCGATATGGGCATCGCGTCCTGTCCTACGCGATGAGGGCATCGCGTCTTATACGCGATGTTTGTCCATCGCTCTTGCTCTGGATCCTTAATGGGTTTAGGCTTCTCCATACGTCATTAGGCCTCTAATGGGCCTATATTTTATCCGGATCAGTACCTAAGGGAATGGAAATAAAATACTAACCTTTAATTCAGATCACTTTGATTATCATATTACTTCAATTTATATATTTTTTATGGGAGGGATTATATTGATAAACTTTTTTTCTTACAAACTTACAAACTACACTAAGTCTGACTGGTCAGACTTCAATCAAGTGTATGACTAGTCAGACTTAATGTAGTTTGTAAGTTTATAAGAAACAAAAATTTGTCAATATAATCTTCCCCATTTTTTATATATCTTGACATAAATTCAATTTAAACAATTCAATCAATGACTCACTAACTCAGTACCCCAACTAAGTCGATGAACGATCCCAGTTTGATAACATTGGTTGCACATCATAGTAAAATGATGAATAAAAATGACGTACATATAACATTGTCAAAAAATAAGTATGCTATTTAAACAACAAAATTTACATACTACCTTTAATAGGAATGTAAATGGGCTAGAAGGCTTGTCAGGGGCTTACAGCTTGGCCTGCCTTGACTTGACCAATTTTAAAAATAGTACAAGCTTGAGCTCATTAAAAGGCTTTGTTTAAAAATCAAGCCACAAGTCAATTTTAACAGGCTTGGCCTTAAAGCCTATAGACCCGACTCGTATTTTTTAATAAATAATATTATTTTAATAAATAATAACTTATTACTTTTTAATAAATTAATATATTATTTTTTTCAAAAAAATAATATTTTGTTATTTTTTACAAAAATTATATCTTATGATTTTTTTTAATTTTTGCAATTTTCCCTCTTCTCACATGACAATTGGCAAACATATATTTTTTTAACCTTAATTCCTTCATCATCACCGCTCTTTCCCCTTCCCTCCTTCCCCAAATTTTGGTGCTCTTTTATCTCTTTCTCAACTCTTCATCCCTTCCAAACCATCTATCGTTCACCTATGATGCACCGATACTTCAAAAACTCTAACACTTCCCGACATTCCAACACACGTTGCAGAGACTCAAAAAAGAGTTCAAAGTTTGTGTTGCATTGCGTTTTTAGTGCCAATTATTAGATTCGTTAGATTACGATTACCATTTTATTAAGTTTAATATAAAGATTTGGAATATCTTATGTTTCTATGCAAAATTGACGGATATTATAAGTTTAGCTTTATTTTTTTATTAAATTATTGAATATTAAATATAATATACATTACACAAATTAAAAATATTATTTAATATCAAAACGTGTCTTAACGTGTCGAAATCTGACATATTTTAGAGTTAGCGTGTCAAAGTATAGTATGGTGTCGTGTCCCGAGTTGCTGTCAGTGCGGGACATAGTCGCTCACTATTGACTCTCAAGACTTTTCCTATGCAAGATAAGTTAACATCACATGCTATCAATTTGCTTATACGAGGATGCCTTAATTGATAAGACATGCTAGTTGCAATTCTAATCTCTTTGGTGGTGTGGGTGAAGCAACAAAGTCAACAAAATCTGAATCTCTTAATAAAGTTTTGATGATGTTGTTGAACAATTTAATGCCTTTAGCTTTTAGCTTTTGTTATCATCATGGTTATCATTTTTGTTGAGTGAAATTTTTTAATTCATGAGTGAGTGAATATATTTATTTATTTCTTAATATAATTAAACATTCTATTTCCTTGCCATTTTTTGTTTTTGATTTCTATCGACATAGTCAAATTGTTAATTTGTTGGGTTGTTATGTGCATAAAAAAGAAATATATTCCATCAAGTTAAACATACAAAAGAAATAAAATAATCATAACCTATATTTTACGGAGTCCAATATGTCTATTTTTAAACGTTGAACAGCTCTAATTTCCTACACAAGGAAATTCATTTTTATCGATGAAAGTGTTTAAGATGGAAATTCAAGGAAGATCACTCCCGTAATTCTTTTTCTTCCTTACCTAGAATTGAGGATTTTGGAGAACTCAATCCTTCTTTCTAGATCTCTGCTTCTCTTGGTTCACGAACAGTCCCTGACATGCAAACATAACTTTAACTATTTAACTTCTCCTTTCATGCATTGAGGCATTTCGAAAGGTTCAATGGGTAGGGTTTGACTTACCAGTTACCATTCCATTCCTCATTTTGGTAAATCATACTCTTGCACTTGTACTATGGTTATGACTTATGAAGCACACTCAATAATTATTGAAAATTTCCCTTTTAACTTTATTAATCTTTGCTATTGACAAGGGAGTTTTGGATGTGATAATCTCATTTACATCCCTAACCTTTACTCTGGTCATCAACAAGTAAATAATATTTTTAGGGACAGGATCCGTTTGCAAACTTTTTTTGCAATTACACTAATGTAGGACTGATCGTACACTGTGTGATTAATGTAGGACCGGTCTTACATAGTGTAATTTGTAAAAAAAAAAAGTTTGTAAATATAACATGCCCCATATTTTTATGGTGATCTGAAATATTAATCAATTAGCCACATTTATTAAAGATTTGCCATAAAAAATCTTTTTGTGCCAGAAAAAATATGAGCTAATTAAACTATTCTTAACCTTAACCCTCGCCAATAAAAAAATATCATATTACGAAAATTTCAATTTTCTCGCTTTTTGAAATCCTAACCCCACTCTTTACAGAAACCTTCAATTTTCATCAAATTTTGACAAAACTTTTAAATTCTGAACCACTCATTTTCAATCCTGAATTTGTCTTAAACCCCAAATTATTTGAGTAGAAAATAAGAATTTTGGGGTCTCAGGTAGAAAAAAAACTATAAAAAGAACTTTTTTGTAGTAATGCAAAAATCAGGAGATTGAATTCGACTTAAAACTTATTATTAGGCTACCAAAATAACGAATTAACTATAGTAATGGGACCCAAAAAAGTGCAATTAAGCTAATAAAGTTTTAATCTATGAAGCACCGACACTTCAAAAATTTTGACGTGTCGTGTCCGACACTTTCTGACACTCATCGACACTCCGACACTTCTCAACACTCTAATACTCATTGCAAAGACTCAAAAAAGATTCAAAGATTACGTTGCATTGCATTTTGAGTTCTAACTATTAGATTCATTAGATTACGATTACGATTTTATTGAGTTTAATATAAATATTTGGGATATATTATGTTTCTTTGCAAAATTGATGGGTATTATAAGTTTAGCTTTATTTTTTTGTTAAATTATTGAATACTAAATGTAATATACACTACATAAATTAAAAATATTATATAATATCAAAACGTGTTCTAACGTGTCGAAATTTAATATTTTTTAAAATTAACGTGTCGGAGTGTCGTGTCGTGTCGTATCTCGTGTCCCGTGTCGGTGTCGGTGCATCATAGGTTTTAATCTTAATTACTTGAACCAATATATAGAAGTCAAAAGCGAATAATACTTAAAAGTAAAAAAACAATAATGTATTCATTGTTAATAATTTGAAATAAACAAAATAAATCGATATGTATAAGGGAAGGATTAAAAAAAGTAAATATTTTACAAATAAAAAGATGGAGCAAGAGCTATGTGAGAAAGCGATGAAAGTTGATATTTTATCTTCTTTATAAGATAAAAATGGGAAAAAAGAAAAAACAGATTTAGGAGAGTAAAATGAAATATCATATTTTCATTTTTTTTATT
The DNA here is from genome assembly GCF_033153095.1 of Gastrolobium bilobum. Taxonomy (NCBI): domain Eukaryota; kingdom Viridiplantae; phylum Streptophyta; class Magnoliopsida; order Fabales; family Fabaceae; genus Gastrolobium; species Gastrolobium bilobum. The sequence continues at coordinate 311,610 of NW_026897333.1, forward strand.
TCAAAGTATTAACTTCTATCATAAAGCATAATATTTTCTATTCTTCTACTATTTGTTTTAATCAAACCAATATTCTGCCATTGATGCAATTAAAGAAGAAATCTTCTTTATGAAATTTTTCTATACTAATATTACGAGCTGAACTGTTAAATATTTTCATATAGCTTCGACTCACCACATTTTCAAACTACCTATATATTTTATGGGATAGGTTATTTTGCTTATCTTTTTCTGCATATCTTTGCTTATCATTCTAAAAGATTATTATATCAGAATCTTAATTAATATTTATCTTTCTCTCTCCTCTTTAGATTCTAATCTAACAGTCTCTTAGAGTGATAAACTAAGATCGGCAAAAAAAAAAAATAGATAGAATAACCTATCACATGTTTTATTTTGTAAAAATTCAAGAGGGGACAGTTTCTGCCACTTAAACTACGCTCATCATGATTTTGGTATTTTGACTGAATCAGCTTAAATGATTAATGTTGTAATTATATATTCTCAAATTAGTCATATATGATATCTCTGTAATTTCAAGTGCAAAGTGAGTTGTCAAGAAACAAAATGCCCTGTAAAACTAACAACGGTAAATATTTTGAATACAAATCGAGTAGGTGAAAGACACATGCTATCTGAAAAACTACTAATTTGTATCATTAGCCTCCCATTATTAGTACATTATCTTTGACTAAAAAGCAAAGCAAAGGAAATGCCAACCTAAACCTACATGTCCACCGCTTTAATAGGAGGAATTCCACCCCACACACCATGCATGCATTTTGGTGTTTGCAAACGCAAATGCAAGATAGAAAAAAATGTAAGAATAATATTTGAAAGGGAAAAGAGTGGTGCTAAGCAATTCGTGAATGGGCACAACTCAATTCTCGTGGCGCCAACCGTTTGTAAGCGTTTCATGTCTCTCCCATAAAATCCCGACACACACTCACCCCACCAAATTCGTATCCCTCTTTAATTCAAACTCCAAAACCAAACACCTTTTGATTGATTACACCACGAAGCCTCAAAACTCTCTCTCTCTCTCACACCCCTCCCTCATCTCCATGCATTTGTGATCGGTGAAGGTGTGAGTGCTGTGTTCGCCTAATGAAAAATGTGTCGCTAGCTAACACATTAATTAATGAGAGATGAGCTCCTAGCATAGCACACCATATAATCATCGACCTGGATTTAAATTTCAAGAAATGGAGATGCAGCGGTTGAGGGAATTGTTGTCACTGTGGTTAGCATTGAAAAGTAACCGAGTCTCTCTTGTGGGTGGAAATCACACTGCAGCTAGATTTTGCACTCGCTAATAATATACCTCCCTTTTCTCTCTTTACTCTCTGACCCTGTTACCTATCTTAATTTTTCTTCTTCTACATACATTAACCATAAATAACATCTTCTTTGTGTTTCTTTCTTTTTGATCAATCCCCCACCGTCATATAATAATACACTATGGCGGTGGACATAGCTGCTGCTACATTTGGAACAAAAAGTTCTTATTACAATAAGAAAAACAAACACTTGTTGCCTCTTGCTTTCTACCCAAAAGCCTATTATCTCATCATTAGGTTTCCTAATTCAATTTGGAATATTTTTTACCGTTTGATGATTTTGGCATTCATCATCTCTTCCTTCACATTGATAAGTTCATCATTGGTTGCAACAAACTCTAACGATTCGACAACCTCGACTATTCCCCAACAACAACAACAACAATCCATGCCTCATGAAGACATGGATCACCTATTAACACTTCTCTTCCGTGACCTAACAAACGAAGGCCTCATGAGTAAAACGCAGCACAATAAGGCTGTTTTTCTGAGCAATAATGTAAACGACATGAACATTAACGGAGAAGGGTTTCAGGTTGTCACAGACTACAACATGGACCACATTTCCTTAAACGACTTGGAGAAACAGAGCACGATACTCGACGACACGGTTGACTTTGTCTTCACATCTAACTTCCCCGCAGCTTCGGAATTCATCGAAAGGACCCTAAAAAACGGCGGTGTCGTTACCGTGCTTCTAAACGACAACCCCTCAGCGTCGTTTTACAAACCGTCAAACTTCAAAATCTCATACATGAGGCGGTTCGACCTAATCGCAATGGCGATGAAGAAAACCGGCGAAACAAAACTCGGATCGCAAAGAAAGCTATGTGGTTACGCAACAGAAGCGAAGAAAGCTGCATTGAAGAACCTCGAAGACGTGCTCCTTGAACCACCGCGTGCAGCCTCGGGGAAATCTAGGGTTTACTTGAAGCGCACGAAGTACCTACCAGATTTGATGGGCGATTCACTCGAGAGTTACCCTCGCCGTGTTTTCATCGACGCGGGGTTGCCGGAGAAAGACGGAGGAAGCGGAACGGATTGGTTTCCGAAGAATTACCCGACGAGGAACAAGAATTTCGAGATTTACAAGATAGAGACAGTGGGTGAGGGTTCCTCGGAGCAACAAACAGAGATGTCGGATTGGTTAAGGAAGAATGTGAAGGAAGAAGAGTATGTGGTTATGAAAGGTGAAGCTGAAGTTGTGGAAGAGATGATGAGGAGCAAAGCCATAACGTTGGTTGATGAGCTTTTCTTGGAATGCAAACCGCAAGGTTTGAAGAAAGGGAACATGAGAAATCGAAGGGCTTATTGGGAATGTTTGGCTTTGTATGGAAAGTTAAGAGATGAAGGTGTTGCAGTTCATCAGTGGTGGGGTTAGTTAAATTAGTTTGTTTTAATAGAAATTAACACAAAGAGGAGAGAGTAGTGTTAATGTTGATGAAGATGAAAATTAAGACTTGCAAAGTTTCAGGCTTCACAGAGAGTTATTAGAGAGATCGAGAGTGGAGGTGGCATTATAGCTGGAGCTAAAAACAAAAATAAAAAAAGCCAAGGAGTTTTCTCTGTTGTTTTATTTTATTTTATTTCTTGTGTGGCTTGTGTTTTTCAACTGTTTATTTCTATATATGTCTGTTTTGTGGACGTTTCTGAAAGTTGTTAAATTCGAAGGGATATTCATGAAAATAATGACAGTCATGATGCTACAATTGAGGGACTTGTGCCTAAAATGTATAAAACAAAGAAAATATTACTGCTTTCCTTTCTTTCATGGTTTTTGTCACAATTCAAATCATGCTATATATATTAACCATATGATACATCAATTTCTTTATAATTTTGTTCTCGTCAAACGGGTAAATTTTTTTTATACATTTGGCAAAGCGACAAAGATTTCTTTGAAACAATGAAATAATATCAAAATTACTTTAAAATTTGAAATAAATTATTCTACTTACTTTTTTTTAATGTTTACTTTATCTAATATTCTCCAATATCATTAGATCAAAATTTTGAGAGGAGAAAAAAATGATAAAGGTTGACTCTAATCTAATAAATTGAAAGATAATAGATAAAATAAGCATAAAAAAAATAAGTAAAATAATTTATTCCTTAAAATTTTGGTAAAATATACTAAAAACTTACTGGATCAACTGGAACCCATCTAAAGTATTTATTTGTATTGTTCTGATTTTAGTGCTTTTTAAAAAGAAAAAACATTTGTACTAAAAATATAAAATTATGCAATAATTTTATTTAAATTTGTGCGTGAACCACTAGCAACGTGATATGCCAAGAACAGTATTATCTCACCTACAATTGATTCCAAGAAACCAAGGCAATCTCGATTGAAGCTGGTTCAAGACTTTCCAACTCTATCATTGGCAAAAAAAATTTAATTAATTACAATTTAAATATTACGAATTTATTATTGTTTTGAAATTATTTACGCGTGTATTACAGTGTGTTATGCCCAAATTGGACGTCACTAGTTACGCCTAAATTAGGCGTCAGGAAGCACCTAAGCTTAATTTAGACATGACTCGTCTAATATTGACACGTGTCACAAAAAAATAAATAATTTAACTTAAAACTTCGGAATGCCATAACTTTTGACTCGAGAATTCAAATTAGGTAATTCTTTTTTTGATTCCATATAACTTTTCGAGATCTACGTAATGACACCTCATTTAGCATATTTTATTATCTCTCACAAACACAGTTCAAATTTGCAACAATAATACTATAAAAGCATTTAAACCTAGAAGCTTCCGAGTTAATTTCAAGCCAACATCAAATGCAATATTCTTTTTAAACAGAGTAAATACTTTTTTCGTCCTCAAGAAAAAACACAAGGTCCATTTTAATCTCTTAAAAAAAAAGTCGACTTGAGGTCCCTCAGAAATTCAAAATAAACCCAATTAGTTGAAATCGTGGTCTCTCAGAAATACAAAGAAGACCCATGTAATTTTTTTGGCTCGGAAGTCCGAAACAGATGATTTTTTTTATTCAACATAACTTTTCGATATCTACACACTGAAAAATTTTCACTGAATTATTTATTAATGCTAGGAAGAAAATTTTAAATAACATCATTCACAAAGATGAAATATGCCCAAGGGGCATCCAATTGCATGCTTTTTATGGGACTCATAGATTCTTCTGGTAGACTTTATGGTTTGATAAAGAGGGTTTGAGGTGCTATATATGTCTGTAATAATGCATTCTTCGGCGTCTATAATAGCATAATTCATCTCAATCCCTCTTATCAAAGCATGTTTCACAGCTTAAGAACATATTTTTAATGCAATATATCAAAAGTTTTGCATTTTTTAATGCAACTTAAAGAACATTATATTCTTACCAATCTCTCTCACACTTTTATATTGTGGCACTTTCTTTTCTCACAATATTATACACTATTTTTTTTCAAACACTTAGTAGAAAGTATATATTTTACTATGACATTACGTATTCTTATTTATATATGGATTAATTTATTTTGGTGCCATCATTAATTTCAGACCACGACTTACAAGATAAAGTCTCATTGTTGAAAATTCAAACTGTGTGGAAAATAAAATATGTCAAATGATGTGTCATTAAGTAAATATCGAAAAGTTATGTGGAATCAAAAAAAGAATTACCTAATTTGGATACCCGAGTCAAAAATTATAGTCTTCCGAAGCTTTATGTTAAATTGTTAACTTTTTTGTAACACGTGTCAACATTAAATGAGTCACGCCTAAATTAGGCATAAGTAGGGGTGATAAACGAGCCAGAGGCCTTTCAGGGGCCTTTGGCTCGGCTCGTGAAGGCTCAGGCTTACATGCCTAATATTGGTCGTTGGAACCAGGCTTGGACTTGTATAAAAACTCGTTTAGTAAAAAGGCCTCAGGCTCCAATTCAAAAGCTCGGCCTTGGAGCCTCTCAGGCTGACCTAGTATATTAATTTTTATTTTTATTTATAATTTTATTTTTATTTTTAATAGCCCTCTCTCCCCTCTCAATCAATCTCACCCCTATTTTATTAGTTAAACATACTTTTTGAATGATTTTGTTCTATATTATGTTGTTTCGATATACATTGAATTTATGAATATTTATGGAATTACTAGTGTTGTGTGTTGTTGATTGTATATTCTGTTTGGATTAAGTTTTACTGTCTTATTTTTTTCTAACAGGCCTAATCAGGTCTTTTTTTTTGTAAATAAGGCAGGCCACAGGCCGATAATTATATTCGTAACAGGCTTGGTAAGGCCGACACATTTAATCACAGGCTTAGTCTTTTAAGAACAAAGCTCGGCTCGGCTCGGCCCGTTAACACCCCTAGGCATAAGCAATGGCGGACCTGCACTATTGCCCATGTGGGCAGGTGCAGACACTAACTTGCAAAAGTAACTATTTTTTTCTAGGGATAGGATATTGTGACACACAAATAATGTTACGCACAATGTTACGACCACATCTTAACCGTTGATTTCCGCCAATCAACGGTTATCATTTTTCAAATCAAACTCATTAATTAATTATTAATTCGCAATAAATGATAATCCGAATCCACCTAACCACCTTAAATTGTAAACCAGCAAGCTTCCGTTAAAAGCTCTACTCAAATAGCGGGTTTTGTGGGCCTCTCCATGAGTCCTAACTGATCACGTAATAGAATTATCTAATGTTTCCTTTTTCAGCTATACCCTCTTCCTAAATATGTTCCTACCTATTATCTAGATTACCCCTTAACCTCACCTTAACAGATAAAGAATCTCAAATTTTATAGCCTTTCAAAATCTATCCCCCGGTAGTTAAGATTCGCCTCTTCTAAACACAAGTAGAAGTACTTTTTTTTCTTTTTTTTTTCAGTGAAAATAAGCAAGCAGCTGTCAACTCCATTTTCAAAGTAAACGCCATTGCTATATATAATTGACTCAAGGTCAAACTCCTCGCTACCATCTGTACAAAAAAGTATGTCTTGAAATACAAATTGCCAACACTAAATAAGTACACATGTAGCGTTATGGGAGGGATAACATACGCTTATGCACTCATGGTTTCGGATTAAAATCTTCCAAAAAAACATATGAGTAGGTCAAGTTTTCACTGAAGTGAAATCATAGCATTCTATTTATCATGCTCCAGCAAGAGCAGAAACATGCAGTGACACACTAATATCATATTCACAGGTTCTGTACAACTAGCTGAGTTTTCTCAGTAATCATTATTTAGAGGAAAAAAATGTAATCCACTTTTGCCAACTGTAGAATGTGTTGGGCAAAGTATACTATAAAACCACAGCTAAAGCAGCAGAGATAGTGGTTTATAGGGTGTCAACCTATCAGTAGGTCAAAATGCTTTACAGAGGTTAGCCCTCATGTTAGATAAACCTTGCTGATGAATTGGAACTGCCCACAACTTGCTCCTCTTTGGTTCAGATATCCTTACATGTGAAATTGCATTGGCAAGTGCATCAATCCACACACAAACATCATGATATTATGAATTGCAACTTTCAGATGATGAAGAAAGGCTTGAAACCTCATTAAGGAACCCATCATCCATCCTGTTTCTTCCTAACCTAGGTTCAGGTGCAGCAACAAAGTTGTGGCAAGCAGCTCCATTTTGGTGCTTCAACTTTGATTCAACGGGCAGGATCTTCAATGTACGTTCTGTGTAGAAAGATATCCATGGATGTCCTGAAATTGAACCACATAATATTAATTTAACATGCAAACAATCGAACAGTTCTTAAAACTTAAAAGTACTGTCATTTTATTTCCTGTTTAAAAACATTAGGGAGAAAAAGAGAGCCTCAACCACATAGAAGAACACATAATAAAAACTAACAAAAGTAAGTGAGAATTAACAGATTCCCACTGTTATCCCAACCAAAACAAGGCAATCCTTCTAATTATTAAGAATTCATGTGAAAGGCAAAGATACTTTTCAACAAAACTTGGAAATTTCTAATTTTAATTATTTCAAGATTAAAAAACAAAAAATCAGACCAAATACAACTAGTCTTTGGTGTATTCATCATTGAGGAAGAGAGATAAAGCACGCTACAAAACATTAATAATCTATCATAAACTTACTAAGTACTTCATCAGCTGTTATCCTTGCTGAAATATCCCTTGTCAGCATTCTCCCAACAAGATCTCGTGCAGGTTTAGATATTGATTCCCACATCCCGGTTTGGAAATCTAGCTTGGAATTCTTAATAGCCTCAAAAACTGCTTCTTGTGAATCCCCTTTAAATGGAAGAACACCAACCAACAGAGCATGCAGGAGCACTCCAGCACTCCATATATCCGCCTTTTCTGAGTATCTACCCAACAACACTTCTGGTGCAACATATGCAGGGCTCCCAGCCAAACCCGTCAAGTTCTGACCTGCAATGCAAATTTCTAGACAATGAGGCTATGCATAAACAACATAAATGACTCATGTATGTATCTTTTACTTATGTGTGTGTATTTATATATATGTCAATTGAATTACTGATATTTTTAAATGCTTAAAAATTAAACAAAGTGACCTTAGAGTAGGAATGGTTAGCTTCAAACTATTATAAGCATTTTCTCTAGGACCTCTTATTCTTAGACCGCTAGCAAATTTAATTGAATACTGAACATAGTAAACTTAAGGGAGATGACCATCTGAACTCTCCAATTTTTTACTCCTATGTACAGGGTAACATTAGTAAAGTACAATTCAGTTGAAAGCTCATCATGATGAACTTCTTCAAACTTGCCTAGACATTTTTTATTAACAGAATGACTAGGATGGAATTTTACACAAGGCAGGTTGTGTAAGGATTCTATTCATAGAAGTTAGCACATATATATACCATAGGATAACAAAAAAACTTGATATCGCTGTGCACAACTCCCATATCATGACAATACTTGATGACCAACATCACTTCCTTAAGTATATTAGCAGCCCGCTGTTCAGAACAAGGGCCCTCCCTAAACATCTGGTCGACAAGTCTTCCCCCAGAGCACAATTCCATCACCAGATGAGAGCAATCAGCTTCCTCATACACTGCCAGCAGAGTCACAACCCCAGGATGCCCAGACAAGTGCTGCATTATCTCCACCTCCCTGTAAACAGTCTCATCCCCCTTCTTCAGAGTCTTACACGCATACTCCGCGCCGCCAACAAGAGACCTACACAACGAAACAGATCCATACTTTCCTTTCCCGATCGTCACCCTAGTAACATAATCATCTTCAATCTTGTTCTTCCTCCCCATCTGGGTAGCCACGTCAATGCAACCTATCTTCCTCTTTAGGCCTCTTCCCGCGGTCATCAGAGACAATGTCCCACAAGGAGGAGCAGTGGCAAAACCCGCCACCCTACTCTTGTAGGAACCAGCTGAGTCTATCTTAGTATTTTCTCTACACCTCTTCTTCAACCTCGAACAATCTTCCATCGAATAATGGGTCTCAAAATTGGACGACGGAGACCCATGATTGGATCTCAAAATGTCAGTCAATTTCGAGGACTCGTCACACTCACTTCCTTTCCTTTTCATCCTCATAGCATCTATCAGTAAAGTACCAACGCAACACCAATCTTTGTGTTGATCACGTACCCAGTGTGCAAAATCCGATTTTTGCCGCAAGACACAATTCTGCAGTCAAAATAGAGAAAGATCAGTCAACGAATTCTAGTCAGATTGATCATGAATGAACGTAAAACCACAAGGAAAGCAACCAAACACAAATATTAAACTTCAAGAAAGTAAATCGAACCCCGAAGCTTTTTCGCAACGTAATGGCGCCAAAAAGAGCCATCACATCACGAGACCCCTGCAAGACAAGACAAGAAGATGCCAGAACATAGAAAGAAAAAGAAACAAACCTTCGCAATCCCAACCAATGATCCTGTAATGCGTTGCGGAGAGTATAAGCAATGAGAAAAAAGTCGCAAATTGGGAAACTATTACGACGTAATTTCTCAATCAGGGACTGAAACCCTAAAAATCTGCTATCAAAGTTTTAGGGGAATGCGCGAACGACAAGCATAGAAAAAAGAAAGAAAGAAGACGGGTACTCTCATAGAGTCACACTCTTTTTGCTTAGCTAACGTTGTTTCCTTTAATATAGGATGTTCCAGTACATTGTTTTATGTTCTCGTGCGTGCGTCACTATTTCAAGGGATGTATTTGATTACGATTTTGAAAAATTTTCTCAATCAGTGGAATAGAAAAATCAACAGGGTCAAATTAGGTAAGAAAAAAAATGAATATCGTCAAATTATATAAGAAAAAGCATTGAACGTGTATAAAGTAGGAACTGTTTTAAAAAACTAATGAATAACTTTAATTTGGATTTTGAAATGGTAATCCAAATATTGAATTCTGGAAATTATTGGTATTTATTCCCTTCTTTATATTGTTCAATACCAGATTAATTACCATTTAATAGTCATCATATTAACGAAATTGGAATTTTTTTCCTTACACACGTTTCTCATTTTCATCATATTAATTACCATTCAATAGTCAACAAATTTCACATAAATGTTTGACTTTTTTTGCAATTTATGCTTTTTTTAAAATAGAAATCGCAACTAACGTATAGTGAAAAATATTTTTTTCCTTAAAAATGCAGTTTTTGAGAAAAAAAATTCATTCAAACAAGTCCTTAATTTTCACCTCTGCTATTTTTTAAATTGTTGAAAAGTTAAAAAAAAAAAAAGATAAAAAGCTTTTTTTGTAATATTGCTCTTAACTTTGATCCGATCTGATACGCCAATCCCATGGGAATAACAAATTGGATTTTTTCCTTACACACATTTCTCATTTTCGTCATATTAATTACCATTCAATATTGTCATCATATTAACATTGAACATGCATAAAATAGGAGTTGTTATAAAATACTAATGAATAACTTTAACTTGGATTTTGAAATGGTAATTCAAATTTGAATCTGAAATCATTGAATATTACTTTAACTTGGATTTTGAAATGGTAATTCAAATTTGATATATACTGAAAATCATTAAGTGTTTATTTTATTCTAATAAATTTTTAATGACATGGAAGAAAATGAGAGAAAAGATTAAGAACGAGATGACGCTAATTTTTTTTAATTTTTGATTTCTATTATTGTAGTTGCTTTATTTTTCTTCTCTTCAGTCAATTGAGAAAAGATTTGAAACTTTAAAAACTTTTTCCATTTTCTCCTCTCAATCCAAAGATGAGGTTAAGGCATGACAACTATATATTAGCATATGATATTAAAAAATAAAATGGTCAAGGGAATGAGAAAAAAAAATGTGAATTGTGAAGAGGATTGAAAAATAATAGTTAAAACTATATATTAGCAATTGTCGTAAAAAAAATTATATAATAAAATATTATAAACTTTTATATAATTTTTTAAATATAAAATTTGGTATTTCGATTAAAATCTATTGTCATTTGCAATTTTATACAGTTGATGAAATCTATAAACAAAAGTAAAGAAATAGATTTTTATTGTGTTATCAAACATAATTTTGATTATCGGAATAAAAAAAAATGTGTTATCAAACATAATTCTGATTCTCGGAATAAAAATAAAATATGTTAACAAACGTAATTCTGATTCTCAGAATTGTTCCAAGGCACAAAAATAGAAAAGAATCATTCCTTTTCAGAAACAGTGCCAGGAATTAGAATGATTGCTCATGTCAGTGGGAATTGTCGTTGATTATATATCAAGCAAACATATAAAAATGCACTAACTTTTTCGATAAACATTTCAAACATAAAATTTCACTTTCCTCCCACAACATAATAAGTAATGAACCAAACATTATTCTAATTGATCTCAGAATGTTTTTAAATGAATAATATAAATCATCATAT